>NC_060126.1:260883767-261190017 GCF_021461395.2 Schistocerca americana
TCTCCTACGGTGGAAGTTCAAGATAGCAGGCTACACAGGTACCAATATTGGTGCTCGTATTATGGATTCCACATAATGAGTGACTGTATCAAGGCTGACACTTTATTAGTGGCCATAACCAGGCTATTGTTAGCCATGGTCCTGATTCTTCGAGTATGGTAAGAGGAACAGGATGGCTGTGCCAGTGCTAAGGAGTCATGGTGCCAGCATGGGTCAAGCCAGAGACCGTGTCGTGCAAGGCATCCACTTTATCACAGAGATGCCTTGCCTTCTCTAGAATGGACATCTTTAGAGTTACCATGTTTGTTTCCTCATGGAGGGTAATAATCCTCGTGAGAGGAGGGGCATCCAGGCTCCACTGAAGCACCTTACTCTGCAAGTGCTGGAGGGTCTGCATCCCAGAGGCACTAATCGTGGCCCACACAGAGGAGCCATAGATGAGAGAAGGGTGTACACGGCCCGGTACAGCTGCAGCTTGGATTCTAAGTTCAGTTCCCTGTTGATGAAGAGTGCATACAACGCTTTTATCAGTTTCTTTCCTTTTTATGTGACGTATTCTGCATGGCGATATAAAAGCAGTTCTTTATTCATTCAGATACCTAGATATTTGATATTCAGGGAGCCGGCCGGGGTGGCCGAGCGGTTCTAGGCGCTTCAGTCTGGAACCGCGCGACCGCTACAGTCGCAGGTTCGAATCCTGCCTCGGGCATGGATGTGTGTGATGTCCTTAAGTTAGTTAGGTTTAAGTAGTTCTAAGTTCTAGGGGACTGATGACCTCAGATGTTAAGTCCCATAGTGCTCAGAGCCGTTTGAACCATTTGGACCATGGGAACTGGACGCCTGTAACAGTGATGTTGTGGTGGAGGACTGTGCACCGTTTGGTGAAGTACGACTGCCGTATTCTTGGCAGCATTGAGGCAAACTGCCCCGCGGTGGCGTGACATGGCGTGATCGGTCCGTAGTTGGTAGGTTGCTATTATCCGTTTGTACGCTGGGGTTACCGCAGAAGAGGCTTAGGGGTAGTCGCGCCTGCGCTGTTAAGAGGCGGTGTTGCCGCCGCCTACGGCCCAAGCTGAACGCCGTCTGATTTCTGGCCTCGAAACGCTGTGCAGCACGGTGCAGTCATTGGTGATACTGCGTATTTATAACAAAGTTTTTTTGTTATCAATACTGCTATAAGAGATATTAGTTAACATCGAGTACAGATTTAAGTGTCAGCAAGTAGTTTCGGGAGTATTTGTATGGAGAGTAGCCATACATGGAAGTGAAACATGGACGATTAATAGTTCGAACACGAAGAGAATAGAAGCTTTCGAAATGTGGTGCTACAGAAGAATGCTGAAGATTAGATGGGTAGATCACATAACTAATGACGAGATATTGAACAAAATTGGGGAGAAAAGGAGTTTGTGGCACAACTTGACTAGAAGAAGGGATCGGTTGGTAGGACATGTTCTGAGGCATCAAGGGATCACCAATTTAGTATTGGAGGGCAGCGTGGAGGGTTAAAATCGTAGAGGGAGACCAAGAGATGAATACACTAAGCAGTAGGTACAGGGGGATGAAGTAGCTTGCACGGGATAGAGTAGCATGGAGTGCTGCATCAAACCAGTCTCAGGACTGAAGACCACAACAGCAACAGCTGCTGTAAGTGTTTAGCGTTGCTGTACTGGAGCTGTTAGATTATTATATTCTATCATTTATTCTTATTTCTTTATTATGGACGTTTCCGCTTCCGTAGGGACTTTCAAGTTGATGTAGGTACATTTCAAATGTTTTGTCGGTGTGTGATACAAATTTAGGTGGCAACAGTTGCCGCTAGCAAGTGTTGCTGTTTTGAAAGACGCACATGCCCCAGCGCTTCATTTGTCACCTGTTTCAAAATACCGTAGATGATGCAAGATTTTATGTAAGGTTTGTATTTCCAGCTTTTTCTCACATACATTCATTTATGCAGAACTTTCACTGTCTTATTTAATTCATCCTTTTGGAACCATATTAAAATTTAAGATTTTGCCTGCCCCAAAAGTCTCCTGCTCTTTGCGGTGGCATGGTTCGCGATTCTCCACCCCCAACCCACCTCCACTCCTAGAGCCGGCCCTGCTCACTGGAAGCCAGTTGGTAAAGTCAGTAAACAACAATTAGCTAAAATTTCACAACGAGAGTACTTTATCATGAATGAAAAGTTGAGAGAATACTAAAGATACTAGATCACTAGTATCCACCAACAACGAAAAGTAGAGAAAAATATATCGTTGAGGGTCCCAAGAACGTAGATGATCTAGTGCTTTGAAACGTATCTGAGATCGCCATATTACTCCCACGTCCTAATTTATATTGCTTGCTCAGGAATGGCTTCACCCAGGAATTTACTTATTTTTGCACTTGGAAGGGAAACTTAAATGTCTTGACTAATGAAACTGCGCCCATAAAACTTGGTCATGGCGTTTTTCCTTCGCTGTACACTGAGGCGACAAAAGTCATGAGACTCTTCCCAGTATAGTGTAGGACCTTCTTTTGCCGGACATAGTGCAGCAATTCGATGTGGCATGGACTCAAGATGTCGTTGCAACTCTCCAGCAGAAATATTGAGCCATGCTGTCTCTATAGCGGTCCACAATTGCGAAAGTTTTGCCGGTGCAGGATTTTGTGCTCGAACTGACCTCTCGATTATGTCACATAAATGTTCGATGGGCTTCATGTCAGGCGATCTTGGTGGCCAAACCGTTCGCTTGAACTGCCCAGAAAGTTCTACAAATTAATCATGAACAATTGTGATCTCGTGACATGGGGCACTGTCATCTATAAAAATTCCATCCTTGTTTGGTTGCAAATTGTCTTCAGCTAACCGAGCAAGACCGATGCCAGTCAATGATCGGTTCATTTAGACAAGAGGACGCAGTCCATTCCATGTAAACACAGTCAACTTGAACCCTACCATCAGCTCCTACCAACTGAAATCGTGAATCATCTGACCAGGTCACGGATTTCCAGTCGTCTAGGATTCAAGCCATATAGTAACGAGCCCAGGAGAGGCGCTGCAGTCGATGTTTTTTCTGTTAGCAAAGGCCATTTGTGTCGATCGTCTGCTACCATAGCCTGTTAACTCCAAATTCCGCCGCACTGTCCTAACGGATACGGTCACCGTACGTCCCACATTGATTTCTGCGGTAATTTCGCCCATTGTTGCTTGTCTGTTGGCACTGACACCTCTACTCAAACGCCGTTGCTCTCGGTCATTAAGTTAAGGCCGCCAGCCACTGCGTTATCCATGGTTAGAGGTACACAAAAATTCGTGGCACACTCTTGACACTGTGCATCTCCGGCCGAAGTGGCCGCGCGGTTCTGGCGCTGCAGTCTGGAACCGCGAGACCGCTACGGTCGCAGGTTCGAATCCTGCCTCGGGCATGGATGTTTGTGATGTCCTTAGGTTAGTTAGGTTTAACTAGTTCTAAGTTCTAGGGGACTAATGACCTCAGCAGTTGAGTCCCATAGTGCTCAGAGCCATTTGAACCATTTGAACTGTGCATCTCGAAATATTGAACTCCCTAACGATTTCCGAAACTGAATGTCCTATGCGTCTAATTCCAACTATCATTCCATGTTCAAAGTCCGTTAAGTCACATCGTGCGACTGTAATCACATTGGAAACCCCTTCACATGAATCATCTGGGCATAATGACAGCTCCACCAATGCACTGCCCTCTTATACTTTTTGTACGTGATACCACCGCCATCTGTACAGGCTCATATCGCTATTCCATGATTTGTCACCTTCACCATTCATTGTGACACATCTTTCGTAACGATGTATGATGCAGCGACATTGACTGTAGAAGTCGTGCGTTTGGCCGTTCAGGAAATGTTGCATCTCTAAAATCATCTCGTCGTCATTCTTGAAAATGCCTGCGATGCGATGCAACTTAACTTTCATATTAACAATGTCCCGAAGGCTTTTTGAACATGGTATACGGCACGTATAATATTTAATTATAAAAAATCGTAAAAAGAGTGACATTCTTGTGATTTGGCTTCTCCTGAGCTAAACAGCAGAAATGGGCACCCTGGACCCATAAAGTACCATAGCAACGACACTGTAGAGACATCTAATGGATTGCTGTATAGTTAAGCGTCTCCAGTTCTGTCTATACTGGGCGCGATTGCACGACTAAGTGAACCAAATTTCGCTCGAAGCTTACTAAGAAATGACGTCAAAATGACGGGTAGGCCCTATTTCTAAAACACACTTTTGTCGACTGCTGCCGGCCGAAGTGGCCGTGCGGTTAAAGGCGCTGCAGTCTGGAACCGCAAGACCGCTCCGGTCGCAGGTTCGAATCCTGCCTCGGGCATGGATGTTTGTGATGTCCTTAGGTTAGTTAGGTTTAACTAGTTCTAAGTTCTAGGGGACTAATGACCTCAGCAGTTGAGTCCCATAGTGCTCAGAGCCATTTTTTTGTCGACTGCTATCGATTTTTGTGGTCTCGTCAAGTTTTAGGGAAGTAATGTGTCACTACCTTCACATGCGACTCGTCTTCCAAAAGACGAAAACCGAAATTCAGAAACGGTTTTTCCCCGTTGTGTATGTAAGTTAAGGTTTGAAGCGGATTTGTTAGCCCAATTAAATATGGCGTCTCAAAAATAGTTGTTCCAGTTTTTGATTTAGTCAGCACTATTGTTGTTTCTCTTCTCTTAAATATAAGAGGTAGGCAGTTTCATGGTGAGTCTAATATTTCTGCTTCTTCTTCACTGCATAAGTCAACTCGCCCATATTAGTCGAATATTTTGAAAACAAGACGTAACCTGACAGTCAAAGTAGGTTTCAAGAACGATTGTGCGTTTATATGGGAGCGAAAATCGATTGTGGAAGTGGAAAACTACAAGCTAGAAACGGATTTCCAGGATCGATTTTGCAGTGTTTCCACGTCATTCAGAAACGGTATTCTAAAATCGATTTACGAAATCCGGTTTTTGGAGGCACATGTAAACATAGTTTTGTATGTACGGATCGACTGGTAAACCCACTGAAATCGACACACATTCGAAAAATATCAAGTAAATATTTGTGACAAGCTAGAATATAATTGTAATTGCTGCTCGTTTTATTTGCTGCAGTTTAATCTTTCGTTTTTTAATCAGACTGAAGTCACAAAATTGAAAAAAAACCTCACTCTTGTAAGAGAACGGTCTTATAAGTAAATAACGTCGAATATTGCAGAATATACTTCTACTACATTAATAAGAAAGTCGCAAAATTTCTAGGAAATAAAAAGATATAAGGAAATTGGTTATAGGAGGACGCTGTAAATGAACATTATAAAAGAAAACGCATAGCTCTCCAAGATCTGAAATGAAGTAGAAATTATAACATCTGTGAAATATTTTCGCTATGGTTTTGTTTTGAAACAATGGCCAGCTTTCGCAGATTTTTTTTCCTTTTGTTCCACTTCCTGCCATCTCTCCTGTCTGCATGAAAAGCAGAAGGTGAAATCATTATTCGATGTAGAACTCCGATTAATTATATATAATTCAAAGCTCAATTTGCTTTGTTTAGTATTAATAATATTTCTGTTCCAACATTCGTTTTAAATGTCGATTTTAAACCCACTTCCAACATCAAGATAATTCCATCTTTTCTTCTTGGTGATCATATAAAACAAATAACAATTAATCATTTAGAAAAGAGAGAAGGGATTGTAATGGCAACACCATAACATGACTTGTAAATGTCTTACACTGTTTCTTTTAGGTTTCTTGTACAATATATATTTGGAACCATGAAAATTGCTACTATGGAAATGAAAGATTTCACTCCATGGAATGAAAAATAGAAGAATTTTTAACAAAAAAGTTAACAGGAACTGTGATGGGAATCACAACATGTCACTACTTAAGGTAAGGACAGAAGAATTATTTTCCTTATCCTAATGTGCGTAGAGCTTTCGACATTGATATTTTCGTTCATTATAAATGAAAAAAAAATTCTTAGCTATATGTAACGTAAATTTTATCATACAACAATTTTTGCTGGACACAAGATGGATGCTCTTGTAAGATAATTCATGCAATGGCAGAAGATACTTTTTCATGTCATAATTTTAAACTTTTTTGCTTAAGTTTCATGTTATGATAAAATAGGAAAGAACAAGAATGGCTACAGAAGAAAGTAATAGCTTAAAATTTAACACTGAACGATGTGACTTCGCTAACATGGAAGTTGAAAATTCAAGCAGCACAGAACACAATCTAGGAATGTGCTTTCAAAGTGATGCAAATGTTTCAACCGATAATCTTTTATGCGTATGTGATGCTGACCTACACAGTTCTTTATGTAAACTCACTGTTCAGCATGATGGTGCTTCACAAGCAGTAAGTGTTCGAATGGATGATACTTCATGTGAACCAAATGTGCAAATAAATTATCAACCAACTGGTCCGATTGCACTGCTACTACGAAGTCTTCTAGCATTGGAAGAAAACATAAATGGTCTTAGAATTGAACATCAAACGTACTTCAGCTATTTATCAACACAAAAGAAAAGAATTGTCAGCTGATTTACAAAAACAGTCCAATGATAAATTTGTACCACATTCTATTGTCGTCATGAAGGTTTTCAAAGGTGTGCTAACCCAATCGTGGACTGCAAAACAAAATGTCGGCTTTGCAACAGGATACATCCAGAATGATGGCTCCCTTTTTGCGACGGACATGGCAGAACTTTACCAAACATACAAATAATTTGAAAGAGCATTTCTATCTAAGTGCTGGTCAAGATGGCTTCAGGAAAGACTAAGGAAACAAGTATTAAAACACTGAGTTCTTCCGTACTAAACATACTAGTTTCCATAGATATTAGCCTATTTCTCACGAATATGTGTTAAGAATTCTGAAAGGAAAGTTGCTTACAGACATTCGTGAGAAATTAGAACATGTCAAGGATGATGACTTAGAACATTTTGTATCAGTTCTAGCCTCCATGGACTTGATACATGAATATGAAGGGTTCAGTAATAATAACAGCAACACCTACAATAACATGCTGCCACCATACCAACTGTCCGCACATAGTAACAACTTAGTTTGATCCGAACAACATGTGACGTCACGCCCATCGCCACCCGGGAATGTCGCTCAATATGCAACTACTGC
Organism: Schistocerca americana; assembly: GCF_021461395.2. NCBI lineage: Eukaryota > Metazoa > Arthropoda > Insecta > Orthoptera > Acrididae > Schistocerca > Schistocerca americana. Next base: position 260,890,915 of record NC_060126.1, read on the forward strand.
CGGCCGAACTTGAATCACAACAGCAGGATAAAATACAATAATCGGTATCATCATGGTTACCAAGGTAATGGAGGCGGACAGTTATATGGGAACAACAGTAAAAGTTACTAGAATTCACATAATATGAATCTGAACCAAAGAAATGTGAGTAGTACTCACCTGCAGAACAATGTTATATATATAATGGTCCACCTGATTGTAACTAGCAGAATCATGGCTTGTCAGAATATTTGAAGTGAAAAATGTGCGGCAGCCGACAAACAAGAATGAAGCTTCATCAGACTACTTCTGACCTCATAAAGCCTTTGATGATGGTCATCACTTCACAGGGTGAGGGCAATCAAGGAATCACATAAAACTGTTGAGTCAGAATGAGATGAACTGAGTGTAGATGAACACACATGTTCTAATAACACAGAGGTGCCCATTCAGGCTTCACTTGGTGCCATAGTTGAAAAAATTTCTACCTTTAGTTTTTTAGACACAGTTGCTTCTGTTAACTTTATGTCACATAACTTGTTCAATAATATTCAAATGTTAAAATGTGTGTGAATTCCTAAGGGTCCAAATTGCTGAGTTCATCGGTCCCTAGACTTCCAAACTTATTAAACTAACTTATGCTAAGAACAACTGACAAACCCATGACTGAGGAAGGGCTCAGCAGTCCAATAACATGGCGCCTCAAACCGCACGGCCACTCCACAGGCTCAATAAGATTAGAGTGATGAACAAAGAGCTGTGTATCTGGTGCTTTAGGTGCAAAGTCGCAACATGTCAAATGTCAAACACAAGTAGATGTCATAATAGGACTCAAAGTATTGTTATGACCATTCTTAATTTTGAAGGGTCTCCTAGTAGAATGCTAGGTATGGAGTTTTTTTAATAAAATGATATAAAAGTAGACTTTTCGTTGGCTAAATGCTATTTATGTACCAAATGCAAAAATATCATAGTTGATACAACGCAAACCCCAGTATATAGCAAGTATCACCAAGGAATCAAGGTAAAATTATAAAAATGGAAGGCTGCACCTGTGAATTATTCTCCAAGGTTCTTACGAATGAGAACAACAAAATCTACATCCATGACAAAGTAATGGAATGAATCTGTCTCAGTTCAGAGCAACAACAAAAACTAAGTAAGATACTTACAAAGTATTTACATGTATTTGACGAGAAATCAGGTATAATAAATACCTATCTGTACTGTATGAACATGATGCCATTTGATATGTTTTACCAGAAATCCTGGTCCATTATGTGGGTGAAATGAGAGGCTGTTGGTAGAGAAATAAAATGAATGTATTGTTGGAATGTCATTGAACCATCTAATGTCCTGTACTGTAGTCCTTTATTGGCAATAAATAAACCAATGACCAATTTCATTTAGTCCTGAATGCAGGTGCCATTAACAAAATAATTGTGCCAGTTCACACACAACCCAAAAGTTTGGACACGTTGTTGCATATATTTCACAGTGTGAAATTTTTAACTAGCATCAATCTTAGATATTCCTACTGGCAGGTCTTATAATCCAAAAAGCTAGAAAGTATACAGGTTCTCTCCATGCTGGCAGGAGCTACTATTTCTTTGTATTACCATTTGGACTCAAAGTATTTATTTCATTTATTTACTTAACATGGTTTGATTAAGACTATCAGGCCCTTTCTTACTTTGGACTGGGGAATGTAAGTTCTGGAGTGTTCACTGCTGCTCTAGATACAGTTCTAGGAACAGACATGCTGGATAAGGTTACACAGTATGTAGGCAAGATTATAATTTTTACCACTACATGGGAGGAGCATCATGATTTATTTGACGGGACATTGTGTAAATTTTCACAGGCTGGTGTCACAGCCAACCTCCAAAAATCTAAGTCTGGTGTAGAAGACATTAAATTTTTAGGACATTATCTCTCATTCAGGAAGCAAAATTAATGTGATTAACAATTTCCCAGCTACTAAGACAAAGCGATAGCTAAAGGCTTTCACTGGTCTCTGGTCATTTTTCCATGTTTTGTATCAGATCAACTGCTCAATAGCCCAGAACTATAAAATTTATTAACACTTAGCATGTGGCTGACATAATATTATAGCGCTTGCGGGAAATGTGAATATGTAGTATTATGTCACACCAGTGATGATGACTTTCTGTGGTTTTGAACGTATTTTTTCGGCTCCAAGAATCATCTGTGATGTCTGCAGGCTTTGTAGATGATGATAGTGGTATCACTTCAACGTGTCATGGTTTCTCAAACCTCTATTATTGTCTCTTGCTTCGTAGGTATTAGGTGACGTTCGAGTTCTATATGTTTCGCGCATTTTCTGTGCTTTTCTTTTGTATTGTTGTTCAAAATGTGCAGTGAGGAGGAGAAACTGTTGGAGAAAATGATTTACAAACCCTTGACGGATCTATAGATGATGTAATCGAAGCATATGATGACGATGCATATTACATAGCATCTGAAAATATAGCAATTCTCTGCTTTTGTGAAAATGAGTTGCTGCATCCATTTATCATATTATTTTCACAGACTGTGTTGTTATGAAGGATTCCCATTCAGGTATGTCAGGAAATGAATGTGAGCACAAGGGTCTATTGAATGTAATGTTGGACTGCAAATCTCTCCATGTTTCAATTTTCATCACACTGTAATCCAGTACAAAAGCAAAATTTTGCTTTGATCTTGTGTTATTTGTGTGTCTTTAGATGCAAATTGGTTGTAAAATAATCATAAACAGAAAGATAACATATTTGCTCATATATCTGAATATCAGAATTCCTTTTCAGTTTTTTCTGTGATGATTACTGTTTCATCTGTGTGTTCAAGATTTAACGCTAGCGATACCAAAATATGTTTATTTAAAGTAGAAAGTCTTGTAAACCTAAATAGTTTTGAAATTCCAACTACATATTTGTACCCTCAGACATTTTAGTCACTCCACAGAAAATGGCAGCTACCTATGAGACCAGCACTGTAAGTGCAGCAGGGTGCTGGACAGACAAATGTCAGTCAGATTTTTATTAATTTAGAAAAATGCTTTGGCAACTTCTGAAATCTTGTGTCATCCCTGCATGAACCTAGATTTCTGAATTGGCATGAATTCATGTTTGTCTGGACTCGGAGTCTGTCTGTTTCAAATGCCTGAAATAAATATGATTATTTTTGCAAGTAGAAGACTTTCAGAGTGTGGTTGTGTGTATTTGGCTACTGAACTGGAAGCTTTAGCTGTAATATGGCCATGTAAGATATTTAACTATGGTATTTATGGCAGACACATTAAGCTATTGTGTGATCAGTAGGCACTGATCTTGTTATTAACCTGCAGATTACTTTATGCTAGAACAATTGTATGGACAGCTTTTCTTCAAGAATATGGTTTTGAGATAATGCACATAAAAGATAGAGATAATACATTAGCAGACTTTTGTCACGTCTACCACAACGTTCTACTGATCTTGTTGACTTATCCGAAAAAATGATTAATTACAGAATTCTCTTAATGAAAGACACATATTGTGCGCAATACTATCCAGCCACATGTGGTAACATGACCACGCCACAAGATGCAAATCCCTGATGGTAGAAAGTCAACATCCATCTGTGCAACTCATGCAACACATCAAAATAATAAACAACGTATTGTTTTACAGATGTAATACTCAAAATAATAACTTGTGTGTGTGTGTGTGTGCATGTACCTGAAGCCTGCTGAAGGACTTTAGTTTGACATACACGTTATATTTGGGGGTACTATGGTGCATCAAAATGTCTAAGAAAAGTGAACCTTGTTATTTTCCTAATGTGCAAAGATATGTAGAACACATGAAAACATGTTGGATCTCTAAGGGAGCAGAATTTACAAATGCATGCTACTGCACAGAACTACACCCCATATTACCAGTTCAACTTCTGCAAGTAGCACCTTTCGATGTTGCTGGTCCAGTAATCTCTGCACGAGGTGGAGTTAAGTACTTAGTAGGCCTTTATGGTCTTTTTTCGAAATATGTCAAGCTGTATGCAATAAAGATTAGAAGAGTGCCTTTCGTCATGAGGAGAAATTTTACGGACTACATGCCGACAGTTGGTACACCTTCCATGTTACTAACAGATAATGCTTCAAACTGTACATGAAAAAAATGGAAAGATTTCCTGCAGGATTGTAACATCAAACACATTTTGATATCAAAATTTCATCCACAAAGTGACACAATTTAGCATACACTCTAAGGAAAAATAAAAAAGGGATGAACCACGAAGGAATTATCTAAATGGGACGGAAATCAGCAGGTGTGATGTACATGTACAGACAAACAAATGATTAAAATTTCAAGAAAACTGGATGATGTATTCAAGAGAAAGAGCTTCAAAAACTTAGCAAGTCAACAAAGCGTTGGTCTGCCTCTGGCCCTTATGGAAGCAGTTATTCGCTTTGGCATTGATTGATAGAGATGTTTGATGTCCTCATGACAACGTACCATATTCTGTCTAGCTCACGCGTTTGTTCATCAAAATCATGAGCTGGTTGGAGGGCCCTGTCCATAATGCCCCAAACGTTTTCAACTGGGGAGGGACACAGCGAACTTGGTGGCCAAGGTAGGTTTTGGCAAGCACGAAGACAAGAAGTAGAAAGTCTCACCATGTACGAGCAAGCACTGTCTTGGTGAAATGCAAGCGCAGGGTGGTTGCCATCAGGGCAGCAAAACGGGATATAGAATTCCGTCGATGTGCTGATGTGCTACGAGGGTGACACAGATGACAACCAAAGGGATCCTGCTATGAAAAGAAATTGCACCCCAGATCGTCATCCCTGAATGTCAGGCCTTATGGCAGGTGACAATCACGAGGATACCCCATTGCTGTTTGGGGCGTCTCCAGATACGTCTTTGACCTGGAATCTCATTCACCGGAGTAGAATTTTCTTCAGTGATGAGTTGAACTGAGTCCCAATGACCAGCGAACACATGTCTGGAGACGCCCCAGACACTGGTGGGGTATCGACTGATGCCCGCCTTACGGCCAGACGATCAGAAATGCTGATCTGGGGTGCCATTCGTTTTCATAGCAGTACCTCTTTGGTTGCTGTCCGTGGCACTCTTACAGCATAGCGGTGCATCGACGATATTCTTTGCCCCGTTTTCTTGCCCTTCATGGCAAACAATCGTGGGCTTACATTTCACCAATATGATGCCACCCCCTCCTCCCACACGTGGCGAGAGTTTCTACTGCTGCCTTTGTGCTTGCCGATCCCTACTTAGGGCAGAAAGGTCGCCAGATATCTCTCCCACTGAGAACGTTTCGAATATTATGGGTAGGGCCCTCCAACCAGCCCAGGATTTTGTCAATCGAGCACCCCAATTGGACAGAATTTGGCACAATATCCCTCAGGAGGACATCCAACAGCTCTGTCAATCAAGGACAACAACTACTTGCATGAGTGTCAGAGATGGACCAACACGTTATTGACTTGTTCAATTTGTGAAACTCTTTTTCTTGAATAAACCACAAATTTTTCCGAAATTGTAATTATTTGTTTGTCTGTACTTGTACATCACATCTATCTATTTCTATCCCATTTGGGTAATTCCTTCGTGGAGCGTCGTTTCTTTTGTGTTAGAGTGTATTTTGAGAACGTGTGCGAGTACACAACATATATGTTGCGTGGAATTTATTGAACCATTTGAGGACATAGTAAATAACTTACCAATTTACACAGCCCCCTTACACCCTTCAGTCTCTTAATGATCAATAGAGAAACCCACTGCCACGCCTCCTAAAAGAACAATTAACGGCAGTAGAAAAGGCGAGGAATACATAGACTGAACTCACAGAGTCGCTACAATTCGAAATAATGCCTATGACAAAATGTTAGGGCATGTACAGGAATGTTCAGTTGGAGAAACCATGTTGCTAAAATCACATCCGAAATCTTCAGCCTTACAATAAAGAAATAGTAAATGGCGACTGCTGTACACAGAACCATATAAGAGTGTCTGGATCCTACATAGAGAATCCTACCTTTTGGCTATTCCGTAAACAAACAAAATTAAAAGACTTTGCAGTCACATAGACTTTAAAATGTATCTGTCCAAGTAGTAGCGATGATTGTATTCCTTTGCATTGAAAAAATGTAAAATATAAAAATATTTAACTAACAACACATATGAAATATGCTCTAATCAACTTCATATCTGAATAGTTTTACTACAGTGTACTAACATATACACATAGAAGTACTAACTTTTGCTAATGGAGAAGTAGTGATCACTTTAAAAAAGCCACTACTTTAGTTCACAGCAAAGAAAATAAGAGTCTCTTTTCAGACTATTTTCTAGTTTCATATTACTGTGCTTCTTTGTCTTTAAAACGCGTAAGTGCCACATATGAACATATTGTACGTGAAGTAGACCCTCTTGCAGTATATATGTAAAGTTATCTTCTTTCTGATTAATCTAGTTACGAAGAAACACATTTGTTTGCAAATTCAGGCAAAACATTTTAGAGTGTGATGCACCATTCGCTCTAAATAAATTTGTGGAACGAATATTGCATGAAACTTTTGTCATAATCTAGCTGTCTCACATCAGCGAACACTCCCATAATCGGCATGTTTCCTCTGCACTCAAAATCATTTTCACTAATGATAGTATCTCGTGGGTAAATTAAAAATAATGTTAATTCAGAACATAAATGACCATTTTCTTAAATTAAATTCTTGTTGCAGTAAGACAAATTACACTGCATTCCTTCATCTTGCGTTTGTAGTTCCATACCCGCAGACCACCGAAATTACTGAGTCAGTTCGTGCACGACGGTGCACGGTACTAATACGTTCCAAAAGGCCGCACTCAGAAAAGGCTATTTTTCAGGGTCAAATATCAGGTCTATCGATCACATAGATAATGGGTCAAGTGGTTTGGATAGCGCTTGGCCTAGCGGCCATTTGTGTACCTTTTGGAAGACGGGCATATTGTAGCTATCCTAAAGTACAGAGTCAAAATTTAGGCAGTACACACTATCTCCAGTGCAGGTAAATTGGTTCTTTTGCAATAATTGTGGTCTAGGACTGGCCTCAGGCGGTTTATGGCTCTGAGTACTATGCGACTTAACTTCTGAGGTCATCAGTCGCCTGGAACTTAAAACTAATTAAACCTAACTAACCTAAGGACATCACACACATCCATGCCCGAGACAGGATTCGAACCTGCGACCGTAGCGGTAGCTCGGCTCCAGACTGTAGCGCCTAGAACCGCACGCCCACTTCGGCCGGCTCAGGCGGTTTATAGAAGCACCATTTGTTCACGGGCAGTTCCTGAGAAAATCCATGATTTTTGAATACAGAAGTACCAATTGCGGAGATGGCCACTTCCAAAGTTTCTACTCATGGCAAATCGTCGAAATTTTTATCGTGTGTTCTTAGGACGATGTTCTACGTGAACCGTGAAACTTTTGTCGATATCACTATCTGTTACCGAGATCCAGAGGTTCAAATTTACCTTACTTACGGACGTAAAATATGCACGTAACACCAGGTCTGAGGCGCGAATGGAGTTTCAACTAACGTAGTGAACGCATGGCAGGGCTTCTGGAGTCATCGAGAGTGTTATTAGGTCATCAAACAATGTTTTTAGTCGCCATTTCAGCTGGATATTATTCGATGTTGCGACCTGCCGGCGTAAGTACTTAAACAAATAATTTTGTAAGATGAAATTCTTTGTACCTGCAAATCAAACACCGCATTTTCTGATAAACTGTTGTTGTAGCCTAAAAATGTACTGCAGTTTTATGTACAATAGTGTGAAGTGAACTTGCATTCGATTGGAGATGGTTTTGTGTTAATCTTATACACTGAAGCGTTAAAGAAACAGATATAGGCATGCGTATTCTAATTGAGTTATGCAAATAGGCAGAATACGGCGCTGCGATAAGCAGCGCCTAAATAAGACTAGTTCAAAAAATGGTTCAAATGGCTCTGAGCACTATGGGACTTAACTTCTGAGGTCATCAGTCCCCTAGAGCTTAGAACTACTTAAACCTAACTAACCTAAGGACATCACACACATCCATGCCCGAGGCAGGATTCGAACCTGCGCCCGTAGCGGTCGCGCGGCTCCAGACTGTAGCACCTAGAACCGCTCGGCCACACCTCGGCAAATAAGACTAGTGTCTGGCGCAGTTGTTAGATCGGTTACTGCCGCTACAATGGCAGGTTCTCAAGATTTAAGTGAATTTGAACGTGGTGCTATAGTCGGCGCACGAGCGATGGGACACAGGTAGCGATGAAGTGGAGATTTTCCCGTGCGACCATTTCCCGAGTGTATCGTGAATATCAGGAATCCGGTAAAACATCAAATCTCTGACATTGCTGCAGGCGGAAGAAGATCCTGCAAGAACGGTAGCAACGAAGACTAAAGAGAATGGTTCAACGTGACAGAAGTGCAACCCTTTCGCAAATTGTTCCAGATTTCAGTGCTGGGCCATCAGCAAGTGTCACCATGCGAACCATTCAACGAAATATCATCGATATGGACTTTCGGAGCCGAAGGCCCACTAATGTACCCTTGATGACTGCACGACACAAAGCTTTAAGCCTCGCCTGGGCCCGTCAACACCGACATTGGACTGTTGATGCATGGAAACATGTTGCCTGGTCGGACGAGACTCGTTTCAAATTGTCTCGAGCGGTTTGACATGTTCGGGTATGGAGACAACCTCATGAATCCATGAACCCTGCACGTCGGCAGGGAAGCTGGTGGACCTCTGATGCGTCTAGATACGACTCTGTATGTAAGCAACCTGTCTGATCACCTGCATCCATTCATGTCCGTTATGCATTCCGACGGACTTGCGCAACTCCAGCAGGACAATGTGACACCCACACGTCCAGAACTGCTACAAAGTGGCTCCATGAACACTCTTCTGAGTTTCAACACTGCCGCTGGCCACCAAACTCCCCAGATATCAACATTATTGTGCGTTGTTCTTGCCACTCGGCGTGGCCCGCTGTGAGGCACTGACACCACCATGTCTTGCAACGTGCTATTCAGAAGAGATCTCCCCCCCTCTCCCCCCCCCCCCCCTCCTCCTACTGTTACGGATATATGGACAGCCCTGCAGGATTCATGGTGTCAATTCCCTCCAGCACTACTTCAAATATTAGCCGAGGCACTTTTGCGTGCTCGTGGGAGCCCTACACCATATTATGGAGGTGTACCAGTTTCTTTGGCTCTTCTGTGTATTATGCTTACTTATTTCTTGTTTACATGTGTCAAAGTATGTAAATGTATCGTAGGATATAAATAAATTCTCAAACCTTTACTGACCTACAGAATTCGTTTTATAATGTGTATAAGGAGCACACTCTGCTGTAACAGGGAAAAGAAGGGAATCAGCTGAAAAATCCTCCAGTCAGAGTACAAAAAAGGCAAATATGCTCCTCTTTAAAAGACTCGACAGGAAAATGGGGAACCATCTGCCTTAGTCCTCACACCGCCTACCTCAACAAAAAATTTTGGCATGTGAACATATTTGCGCTTCTTTGTGCTGCAAGATAGGGGGGCGAGAAAGAGAGAGGAGACAGACATGGTGGTAGGGAGAAAATGACAGTGATAGAGAAAGAGTGATGGGTAGGACAATAACAGTGGGGAGCTAAAGAGAGAGGAGATAGTGATGGTCAGTGGGAGACAGGGCCAATAGAAGAGGAAGACACATAGATGGAAATAGTACCAGTGGGACAGTGGGAGCAAACGAGAGAGGAGATGGTGTAAATGGAAAACAGAGAGGACCATACATAGGTTTGGGGGGAGGGCGGATGGCTCTGGACCCTCCCGCTCCCCAGACTGCCAGACTGGCGAATTTTAACACGACAACATTTGACCGCTTCCCCCCATCCCCTACACCCACGTATTAAACAAACCATCCCCAAGGACTTGCATGGAGAGGAGACAAACAGTGGTTGATGAGACAGCATAATACGAGCAGAAGGACAGAATGAGACAGCGGCAATGGGAGAAAGAAAGAATGGGACAAGGACAATGGTAATGGGACAGAGAGCCAGTGAATGTGGCAGAGAAGGAGGCAGTGATAGGGAAGAGAGAAAGAGATGAAGACAGTGACAGTCAGACCTGACAAAATACCAATGGGAGAAGAAGGAGACAGTGGGAGAGAGAGACATATATTGACAGCAGCAGTGGGAGCAAGATGCTACGTATGAAGACTTCACTACAGAGAGAGGCAAAGGGGGAATAAGATTTAGAATGTTACGTTAAAAGAGCACGGATATGTTCATATGCCAAACATTTTTGGTGGGTTAGGCGGAATGAGGACTGATGCCCTGGTTCCCCGCTTCTTTGTCAGCGTATTTTAATGAGGAACATAGTAGCCATTTTTGCGCTCTATATTTGAGAAGATTTTTTTTCGACATATACCAGCCGTTTCCTTTATCTTCTTATGTAAGCTGAAGTCGTCGTGTATTATCTGCAGTCCTTCCAACTCTTCACATTGTTGTTTCAGCCAGTCATTTTTTGCTGCTCTTATCTCCTTTCTTATGTCTTTCTCCGTGTCATATTTGCCCGTCTTTCTTTCGTTTAAAAAAAATGGCTCTGAGCACTATGCGACGTCACTTCTGAGGTCATCAGTCCCCTAGAACTCAGAACTACTTAAACCTAACTAACCTAAGGACATCACACACATCCATGCCCGAGGCAGGATTCGAACCTGCGACCGTAGCGGTCGCTCGGTTCCAGACTGTAGCGCCTAGAACCGCACGGCCACTCTTTCGTTTTTATATTTTCTTCTTTTTTTTTCAAATAATTCCAAATTTCGTCTGTTAGCCAATATTTCTTTCGTGTCTTTTTCTTGTAAGCCTTTTCACTCTCCGTGACATCTGCCGTAATTTTTTCCATTTACTCGCATATGCCGTTTATGTCTGTTCCCTCTTCTAGTTGTGGATTGATTGTATCTGTAATTATTTCTCTGACTTTTGTGGTTACCTTGCTTTTGATATCTTCATCCTTTCTGGACGATCGGTGAACTAAGTTGCGTGGTGTAGCTGATTGCGTAGGAATACCTGAAGAAAATGTACGGTACGTTTTATATATAGAATTTACTATAGAAATGTTTGTGCAAGTTGTTTGTGCATGTCCTGAATGTCGCCCAAAATGATTTACGAAACTGATTGTCAGAGCAAGGGTTCGACCACTTTAGCGCGACAGTCTTATGCTTTGGATGAAACGTTTATCCACCCACCACTTCGTACTAAAAACTTAACGGTATGCAAAATAATAAGGGAAATCCGGTACCCATAAACGAAAATATGCAAAACCGATTTCATCTGTCAGGAAGGTTATGGTCAGAGTTTTCTGAGACGCAAACGGATTCTTCAAAACCATAACCTCCAGCCCCGATTCTCTAAAGAATTAAAATCCCCCCTTTTTTCTATTTTCTTTTTTTAAATAAAAAGCTAGTTTATCGCACACTCAGTGTCTATGACGTGATGCTCTCGAACTATGTGTTCAACACGGATACAATTCTGGAGATAGATCCAGTGGTATCTACATCTACATCCACATAGCTACTCCGCAAGCCACCGTATGGTGCGTGGCGGAGGGTGCGTTGTACCACTACCTTGCACTTCCTTTCATGTCCCACTCGTAAATAGGGCGCTTGAGAAACGATTGTCTATCGCCTCCGTACGAGTCCTAACTTCTTTTACTATGCGAAATATACCTTGGGGACAGTAGAATCGTTCTGCAGTCAGCTTCAGATACTGCTTCTCTAGATTTTTGCGCTAGTGCTCCTCGGAAAGAATGTAGTTTTCCCTCCAGGGATTTCCATTTGAGTGCAGGCAGCATTTCCGTAAAACATTCGTGCTGCTCGAAGCTATCGGTAACAAATCTAGCAACACGCCTGTAAATTTCCTCTTGAGTCACAACACAAAATAAGTCAGATTACACGCTTTTGCACTCAGAAAACTTAAATTGGGTTGATGAATTACCACAAAAATGATCCCGCATAATGTTATAGAGTGAAAGTAATAGAAGTAAGCTATCTTTTTTGTTTTTGTATCCCCTATGTCTGACAACACCTGCATTGCAAATAAAGATTTCTTTAGGGGTTTCAGACGTTCTGTGGTATGCATTCCCCAATTGAAGTAATCATCAAGTTCTAATAACAATTATTTAATACTGTCAACCTCTTCTACCTGTTTGTCGCCATCTTTTGGACATGTACTTGAAGGAATCTTCATACAAGCTCTGAACTGCATGCGGTGTCTTTTAAAGGTTTAGTGACAAGGAATTAACTAGGAACAATTTATCAACGGCCATGAAATGGACACTTAAGTCTAAATATTGTTGCAATTCAACATAAAAAACTAAATCACCGAGACAATGTCAAACATTTCTCACACACCCTTTCTTTAATAGACGATTTACCATTCAAAACTGTACCCGCTGCGAGTGGCCGCGAGGTTTGAGGCGTCATAACACGGATTGCGCGGCCCCTCCCGTCGGAGGTTCGAGTCCTCCCTCGGGCATGGGTGTGTGTGTTGTTCTTAGCATAAGGTAGTTTAAGTTACTTTATGTGGTGTGTAAGTCTAGGGACCGATGACCTCAGCAGTTTCGTCCCTTAGGACTTCACACACATTTGAACAGTTTTCACAGCTGTAGCATCTGTGACAGATGCTACAGACTCACATCCTTACCCGCCCCATCCGTCCTTTAAAACCGTTTTTGAGCAGCAGCCTTGAATAGTTTTGTAAGTCTTGCCAAGTGAAATTTTATTCATTGTACATGTCTCACTTTAGAATTACATTGTATCTGGTTTTTACTGAATGGTAATAATCTAGATGTCACTAAGATATCGCAAGATTGCACCACATTGGATACTAGCCAGATGCATAGACATTATGGGTTATACCCGTTGGTATTCCCTGTGATTGAGATTACGTTGACTGAGTGATAAAACACTCGAATTTTCGATTAGCCAGTACATCAGTCGGTTCTTTGGACTGGCATTTTATCAATGGAGTTCCAAACGTGCCTAGAGTTATCTCTCGTAATCTCAATATCAACACCTTTGTAGCCAGCCATTCACACCAACGTCAGAAGACTTCCATATTCCGTTAGAGTACGGAATAAACAAGCAGTGATTGATTAAAAACCCGCTTCTCACCTCCACAGTGTCGATTTCTAGCTGCTTCGGGTTTAAAAACATACACACGTTGTGCAATAGGTATTTTATACCCAGCAATTATCATTGGAGGGCTTACGTTCACTGCACTTAACCAGCTACAGTCTGTCACCTAGTGGTAGCTCCAATAAATTGCAAGACGCACTGAAAAATTATTTCCAAGTCGAAGAATAAACCTACTAACCTCGTTCTTGTTCAAGAATTTCCTCACAAAGAATCCTTTCAGATGACTCATTACTTCTCTTCTTGTCAGCATTTGAATGTTTCTAAACCTTATTTCTTTTTTTGCTGTCTTATTTTTACAATTTCTTCAATTTCTTCAATTGAAAAGAGTTCACTTACTATCCAGTGCAGTTCACGATAAACACGACCTGCTTTGATCCACTGATCAGTAATGTATTCGAAAAATTTTATAGGTACAGCGAATGTCAGTGTCTACTTTTGAAAACGACAAACTTCGAAATCATATTTAGGGATCGGAACACCATACGTAAGATACTTCAGATTTCTTATGATTTTCTTAATTCGAAAGAAACCTAACAAGTTGTGATGTTGGCGGAAACTTGAAACCCAGTACCGGACACAATTATACTATAATGACAACACGTGAAAAAAATGTGCTTATCTCAGAATGGTGTACGAGAGATCACGCAGTCTGTGCTGTATACAGGGTGGTCCATTGATAGTGACCGGGCCAAATATCTCACGAAATAAGCATCAAACGAAAAAACTACAAAGAACGAAACTCGTCTAGCTTGAAGGGTGAAACCAGATGGCGTTATGGTTGGCCCGCTAGATGGCGCTGCCCTAGATCAAACGGATATCAACGGCGTTTTTTTTTAAGTACGAACCCCCATTTTTTTATTACATATTCGTGTAGTACGTAAAGAAATATGAATGTTTTAGTTGGACCACTTTTTTTCGCTTTGTGGTAGATGGCGCTGTAATAGTCACAAATGTATAAGTACGTGGTATCACGTAACATTCCGCTAGTGCGGACGGTATTTGCTTCGTGACACATTACCCGTGTTAAAATGGACCGTTTACCAATTTCGGAAAAGGTCGATATCGTGTTGATGTATGGCTATTGTGATGAACATGCCCAACGGGCGTGTGCTATGTATGCTGCTCGGTATCCTGGACGACATCATGGAAGTGTTTGGACCGTTCGCCGGATAGTTACGTCATTTAAGGAAACAGGAAGTGTTCAACCACATGTGAATCCTCAACCACTACCTGCAACAAATGATGATGCCCAAGTAGGTGTTTTTAGGTGCTGTCGCGGCTAATGCGCACATCAGTAGCAGACAAACTGCGCGAGAATCGGGAATCTCAAAAACGTCGGTGTTGAGAATTCTACATCAACATCGATTGCACGCGTACCATATTTCTATGCACCAGGAATTGCATGGCGACGACTTTGAAAGTCGTGTACAGTTTTGCCACTGGGCACAAGAGAAATTACGGGACGATGACAGATTTTTTGCACGCGTTCTATTTAGGACGAAGCGTCATTCACCAACAGCGGTAACGTAAACCAGCATAGTATGCACTATTGGACAACGGAAAATCTACGATGGTTGCGACAAGTGGAACATCAGCGACCTTGATGGGTGGTGCGGCATTATGGGAGGAAGGATAATTGGCCCCCATTTTGTCGATGGCAATCTAAATGGTGCAATGTATGCTGATTTCCTACGTAATGGTCTACCGATGTTACTACAAGATGTTTCACAGCATGACAGAATGGCAATGTATTTCCAACATGATGGATGTCCGGCACACAGCTCGCGTGCGGTTGGAGCGGTATCGAATAGCATATTTGATGACAGGTGGATTGGTCGTCGAAGCACCATACCATGGCCCGCACGTTCACTGGATCTGACGTCCCCGGATTTCTTTCTGAGGGGAAAGTCTAAGGATATTTGCTATCGTGATCCACCGAGAACGCCTGAGAACATTCGTCAGCGCATTGTCAATGTATGTGCGAACATTAAGAGAGGCGAACTACTCGCTGTTGAGAGGAATGTCGTTACACGTATTGCCAAATGCACTGAAGTTGACGGACATCATTTTGAGCATTTATTGCATTAATGTGGTATTTACAGGTAATCACGCTGTAACAACATGCGTTCTCAGAAATGATAAGTTCACAAAGGTACATGTATCACATTGGAACAACGGAAATAAAATGTTCAAACGTACCCACGTTCTGTATTTTAATTTAAAAAAACTAAATGTTACCATAAAATTGTGAGCCATATGTTTATGACTATTACAGCACCATCTATGACAAAGCGAAAAAATGGTGCAACTAAAACATTCATATTTCTTTACGTACTACACGAATATGTAATAAAAATGGGATTCCTATTTTAAAAAACGCAGAGTATATCCGTTCGACCTACGGCAGCGTTATCTAGCGGGCCAACCATAGCGCCATTTGGTTCTCCACTTGAAGCTAGACATGTTTCGTTCTTTGTAGTTTCTTCGTTTGACGCTTATTTCGTGAGATATTTGGCCCGGTCACGATCAATGGACCACCCTGTATATACTGTGCCTTAAAACCAACGGACTTCATTCTTATCGTAGACCTGTACTTCCATAATTATTTAGAACGGAAAACAACGGGATTGTGCTGTTTTCCAGATTGAAGAGTGCTGCAGCCTGCTCTCGTGACATGTGGGCCTAGATAGATCTCTGAATGGAAGGGAGGTCATCTCCTTGGGGAAGGTACTGCAGCCATTTTGACTTGGTTTGGAGTGCGAATTATAAGAGAATGGCTTTCATTCACGTTTCCAGTTGTGTTTTTATAGATTTGATTAAATTTCAACGCGATATAAACCTTCAATTGTTAATTTACGCACATAAATGATACGTCATCTTAAAGTACGTGCCATTCGCCATACATTAGTTTCAGTGCGTCAGTTATTATGTTCTACACGAGTTGTTAATCTGAAATGTGCTCTTGGGCCGGAATTGGACGGGACAGAACGCGATAGTATCCTGTTATGTCATTCATTTTTTGATGCAAGTAGATTTCGAACTATACATCTCTTTTGTCCCTAGCTTTTTCAGATGGTGTGAATTTACATTAGAAAGACCGGTAGACAGCAGTGGGACATTAAATCAATGGAAATTCTAGTTCATCCATTTTGTCATCTGAAAAGGGACTTTTAAAAGCATCTAAGTAGTTTAATATACCGAAATCAACGTTCAAAGGATAGGTTCGTAAAGGTAAGAAAAATTCCCAACTATAGACATGATGACAAATTAGGTGCTCAATTAAAAAGTGTGTTCACTGCAGAACAAGAAGACGAGCAGGTAATATACCTGAAGTCAATGGAGAGCAGAATCTTTAGTTCAACAATGGCACATCTCATTGTCAGTCAATAAACCTGTCAACTAGTAGAAAGAAATGGATCACCACACAGACTTGACAAAGAAACTATCCAGATAAGCAGGAAAGCGTTATGGTATTTATTACTAGGAGTCTTATATTGTCTTTCTCGCAAGCCAGAAAATACACCAGGTGCATGACCGATGGAATTCGATAAAATAACCGTAACAGTAACTCAGTATTGAGCATTGAAATAGTTGTACATTTTTCAAAGTGCCATTAAAATATCCCCACCCCCAAGAACCATGGACCTTGCCGTTGGTGGGGAGGCTTGCGTGCCTCAGCGATATAGATGGCCGTACCGTAGGTGCTACCACAACGGAGGGGTATCTGTTGAGAGGCCAGACAAACGTGTGGTCTCTAAAAGAGGGGCAGCAGCCCTTTCAGTAGTTGCAGGGCAACAGTCTGGTTGATTAACTGATCTGGCCTTGTAACATTAACAAAAACGGCGTTGCTGTGCTGGTACTGCGAACGGCTGAAAGCAAGGGGAAACTGCAGCCGTAATTTTTCCCGAGGGCATGCAGTTTTACTGTGTGGGTAAATGATGATGGCGTCCTCTTGGGTAAAATATTCCAGAGATAAAATAGTCTCCCATTCGGATCTCCAGGCGGGGACTACTCAAGAGGACGTCGTTATCAAGAGAAAGAAAACTGGCGTTCCACGGATCGGAGCGTGGAATGTCAGATCCCTTAATCGGGCAGGTAGGTTAGAAAATTTAAAAAGGAAAATGGATAGCTTAAAGTTATATATAGTGGGAATTAGTGAAGTTAGGTGGCATGAGGAACAAGAGTTTTGATCAGGTGAGTACAGGGTTATAAATACAAAATCAAATAGGGGTAATGCACGAGTCGGTTTAGTCATGAATATAAAATAGGAGCGCGGGTAAGCTACAACGAACAACATAGTGGACGCATTATTGTAGCCAACATAGACATGAAACCCAGGCCTACCATAGTAGTACAAGTTTACATGCCAACCACTGTAGCTCCGCAGACAACGAAGAGACTGAAGAAATGTTTGATGAGATAAAAGTAATTATTCAGATAGTGAAGGGAGACGAAAATTTAATAGTCATGGGGGATTAGAATTCGATAGTAGGAAAAGAAAGAGAAGGAAAAGTTGTAGGTGAATATGGAATGAAAGTAAGTAACGAAAGAGGAAGCCTCGTGGTAGAATTTTGCACAGAGTACAAATTAATCACTGGGTTTAAAAATCATGAAAGAAGGTTGTATACGTGGAAGAGGTCTGGAGACACTGGAATGTTTCAGATAGATTATGTAATGGTTAGACAGAGATTTAGGAACCAGGTTATAAATCGTAAGACATTTCCAGGGGCAGATGTGGACTCTGACCACAATCTATTGATTGTGAACTGTAGATAAAAACGGGAGAAACTGCGAAAAGGTGGGAATTTAAGGAAATGGGATCTGGATAAACTGAAAGAACCAGAGAGAGTTTCAGAGAGAGCATTAGGGAACGATTGACAAGAACGGGGGAAGAAATACGGTAAAAGAAGAATGGGTAGCTTTGAGAGAAGAAATAGTAAAGACAGCAGAAGAGAAAATAGGTAAAAAGACGAGGGCTAATAGAGATCCTTGGGTAACAGAAGAGATATTGAACTTAACCGATGAAAGGAGAAAATATAAATATGCAGTAAATGAAGTAGGCAAAAAGGAATACAAACGTCTTAAAAATGCGATCGACAGGAAGTGCAAAATGGGTAGGCAGGGAGGGCTAGAGGACAAATGTAAGAATGTAGAGGCATATATCACTAGGGTAAGATAGACACTGCCTACAGGAGAATTAAAGAGGCCTTTGGAGAAAAGAGAACCACTTGTATGAATATCAAGAGCTCAAATGGAAACCCAGTTCTAAGCAAAGAAGGGAAAGCAGGAAGGTGGAAGGAGTACATAGAGGGCCTATACAACGGCGATGTACTTAAGGGCGATATTCTGGAAAAGGAAGAGGACGTTGTTGAAGATGAAATGGGAGACATGATACTGCGTGGTGAATTTGACAGAGCACTGAAAGACCTAAGTCGAAATAAGGTCCTGAGGTAGACAGCATTTCATTAGAACTACTGATAGCCTTGGGAGAACCAGCCCTGACAAAACGATACCATCTGGTGAGCAAGATGTATGAGACAGGCGAAATACCCTCAGACTTCAAGAAGAATGTAATAATTCCAATCCCAAAGAAAGCAGGTGTTGACAGATGTGAAAATTATCGAACTATCAGTTTAATAAGTCACGGCTGCAAAATACTAACGCGAATTCTTTACAGACGAATGGAAAAACTGGTAGAAGCCGATCTCGGGGAGGATCAACTTGGATTCCATAGAAATGTTGGAACACGAGAGGCAATACTGGTCCTACGACTTGCCTTACAAGATAGTATAAGGAAAAGCAAACCTACGTTTCTAGCATTCGTAGACTTAGAGAAGGCTTTCGACAATGTTGACTGGAATACTCTCTTTCAAATTCTGAAGGTGGTAGGGCTCAGATACAGGGAGCGAAAGACTATTTACAGTTTGTACAGAAACCAGATGGCGGTTAAGAGTCCAGGGGCAAGAAAGGGAAGTAGTGGTTATGAAAGGAGTGAGACAGGGTTGTAGCCTATCCCCGATGTTATTCAATATGTATATTGAGCAAGCAGTAAAGGAAACAAAAGAAAAATTCGGAGTCGGAATTACAATCCATGGAGAAGAAATAAAAACTATGAGGTTTGCCGATGACACTGTAATTCTGTCAGAGACTTCGAAGGACCTGAAAGAGCAGTTGAACGGAATGAACAGTGTCGTGAAATGAAGATGTAAGATGAACATCAACAAAAGCAAAACGAGGATAATTGAATGTAGTGGAATTAAGTCGGGTGATGCTGAGGGAATTAGATTAGGAAATGAGACACTTAAAGTAGTAAAGGAGTTTTGCTATTTGGGGAGGAAAATAACTGATGATGATCGAAGTAGAGAGGATGTAAAATGTAGACTGGCAATGGCAAGGAAAGCGGTTCTGAAGAACAGAAATTTGTTAACATCTAGTATAGATTTAAGTGTCAGAAAATCTTTTCTGAAAGTATTTCTGTGGAGTTTAGCCATGTATGGAAGTGAAACATGGACGATAACTAGTTTAGACAGGAAGGGAATAGAAGCTTTCTAAATGTGGTGCTACAGAAGAATGCTGAAGATTAGATGGGCAGATCACGTAGCTAATGAGGAGGCACTGAATATAATTGGGGAGAAGAGGAATTCACTGCACAACTTGACTAGAAGAAGGGATCGATTGGGAGGACATGTTCTGAGGCATCAAGGGATCACCAATTTAGTATTGGAGGGCAGCGTGGAGGGTAAAAATCGTAGAGGGAGACCAAGAGATGAAAACACTAAACAGATTAAGAAGGATGTAGGTTGCAGTAGCAGATGAAGCTTGCGCAGGATAGAGTAGCATGGAGGGCTGCATCAAACCAGTCTCTGGTATGAAGACCACAACAACATTAAAATATTTTCTTATTGCTAACGAATGTTTTGTAGAGTTGTATTCCTCAGTCTAAATTGCTCATTAAATGACTTCATGCTTTAGTTTCAAGTTTGTATTCCTAATAATTTCAACGTTAGTGCAATAAAATTTGCCTTATACAATTTCGCCCAGTGGGTGGGGTAGAACGGGAAATAATCAAGAATTTCTTTGAAAAAGGTGTAAAAAATACATAATATAAAGTTTAATTGATTTTGAAGTCAGTTACGTTAGGTTTTACACAATATGATATTTTACACGTTTTAGGAGTGCTTACTTCTTCAAAATGGCTCTGAGCACTATGGCACTGAACTTCTGAGTTCATCAGTCCCCTAGAACTTAGAACTACTTAAACCTAACTAACCTAAGGACATCACACACATCCATGCCCGAGGCAGGATTCGAACTAGCGACCGTAGCGGTCGCGCGGTTCCAGACTGTAGCGCCTAGAATCGCCCGGCCACCTCGGCCGGCTGCTTACTTGTGTTTTTTTATTTTACAGAAAATGTTGAACATTAAATACGCACTGGCCAGAGTTCCTCTGATAGCTATCATTTTCAACGATTAATTTAATTAATTTGCATCCAGCCTGTACTGCTATTTCACTTGTTGTGTTGTTGCTGTTGTGGTCTTCAGCCCAGAGGCTGGTTTGATGCAGCTCTCCATGCTACTCTATCCTGTGCAAGCTTCTTCATCTCCCAGTAACTACCGCAACCTACATCCTTCTGAATCTGCTTAGTGTATTCATCTCTTGGTCTCCCTCTACGATTTTTACCCTACACGCTGCCCTCCAGTGCTAAATTGGTGATCCCTTGACGCCTCAGAACATGTCCTATCAACCGATCCCTTCTTCTAGTCAAGTTGTGCCTCAGATTTTTCCCCAATCATATTCAGTACCTCCTCATTAGTTATGTGATCTACCCATCTAATCTTCAGCCTTCTTCTGTAGCACTGTTATGATTTATTAATTAATGTTAAATCTTGCAATCAAGGAAAGCAAAGAGACGGTACTGTTACATGATCATGCAACAGCTACAAACAGCCATTCCCACATTACAACATTGCTACAGTTTACTTTTAAAATTATGCAGGATTTCAGCAGGAGGAAGATAACTAAGTATTTATTTATGTGTTTTAAAGTATTTCTCTCATAGTTACAAGTTTCTGTCGTAATAATACAAGGGAATGTGAAAATGGAAGACTTTTGAAAGAGTAGCTGGCAAGAATCAGTTTGTCGAGAAGATGAACGAGGTGGTTGGCGTGTTATCTCGGTCTGAGTTACTCTAAAGTGTGATCGCTAGTCCGTGAATTTTACGAAGGTATTTGTAATTGTTTTCTGAGCAATTGGTCAGCAGTCACCAGCAATAGTGTTGCAGAACCCGTTTTGAAGTACTTCACTACTTCAAACACAACACTGGAAAAATAAATTATGTCTGGCATGTGCTGGAATAATAATATATTAGATGTTGAAAGTTCGTGCAAGATTTCACAATGTTTTATACCGGCTAAATGTAGTGAGAATATGTGTCACACCTGTCAGTATTTCCCGTGGCTGTAGCTGCTTCATAACTAAGAAAAGTGCTGATAACCGGTTTTAAAGTCCACAATACAAACACCAAAGTATCACTTACTTCAGAAAATGAGGGAAAATCCATTCATTACCTGCTAGAACCCGGTATCTTTGTATCCCAGTATAGACTTAATTCTTCAATAAACGTCTATTTTAAGAAGCAGTCAGATAAGACTGTTATCTTTGGTCGTACGTGCTTCAGTGATAAACTAAGTACTCTAAGATTATGTCAGAGTACTGTAGAGTGCAGAAGGTGCCTCCAAACCTACATCTATTCTGTACTCATCAGATCAGCTACAGTGCAGCTTTTCCTTCTCTTTTCGGTATACAGACAGAGAAACTCTAACAAACATACTGTGTTACATCTAGTGTGCCATTAAAGTGGAGTAGCCATACGTATCATTTACATTTATCGTAAACTAACTCTGTTTTCGAGTTTGCTAATAACTGTAATTAAATCAGACAGTTTTATGAAGCTAGTAATTTTTACTACAGGTTTTTCTGTTGCCTTACTAGAAATCCCGTGGTCTGTATTTGCTTCAGTTCTTATAGGGAATTAGCAACTTTTTAGCTCAATACATAATTAGCGAGCTTAATTTAAAGTTATTTATTCACTTCCCTGTAATATATCACACCAGTCAAAATACAACCCCACTGTGAAAGCTGTTCTCGAACACGGAAAGAAATGGTTGACATTAGTAAGCAGCTGGCAGTCGCGCTGACTATTCTCAAACAATTAGCAGCTGCTGGGATTCGTTGCATTGGAAGAGCTCCCAAGAGTCATGTGGTACCTGAAGTACTGTCCTCTCCTGTGGATCCTGTCTCCTCTGAAGAAAGTACAGGATCTGTCATTACTCGTTCATTTGATAGCAAGTGGCGTTTCAATGGTAGAGCTATGTGTCCTGCACAGGGTGGTTGGGGACCAGGGAGAACTCAGGGTGTTGCACCGATCCTCCTAAGCAACAAGTTCAGGGTGTTGTCTTTCACTGAAACTGAAACTGAGCCAGTGACTCAGTTCACTTGTTTTGGGGAAGTCTATTTCGTCCGATTTCTAGGGGAACCAAACGGAAAATGGTAGGAGGCCTATTAATCGTGGCAGTTCAAATGTCCAGCGACTAATGGTACCTCTTAGGGAAATGGGAACAATGGCAAGGAAAGACCGAGGCACACACGGTGTGTATGCCTGGAGCATGTTGAAGAAGCTGTTCTGTTAGCCATTGAGGGAACAGGGAGCAACCAGTTGCAGATTGTGGAGCACTTTGTACCAAGTATCCTCTGAGATCTGAGGTCATACTTGGGCCATTCCAGAGAGAGGTAGAGAAAGTTGAGAAGATGAGCCTTGCGAGTATTAAATTCCTAGAAGTTAGCTGCCGAGACGTTCGCAACAAAGTGCCGCAGTTTGCAATGCTCCTGAGAAGAAGTGAAGCTCACATAATACTAGGTACAGAAATCTTGTTGAAACCTGAAATTGATAGCAGTGAAGTTTTGGGGAAAATTTGAGTGTATCTCGAAAGAATGGACAAATGGGAAATGGAGGTAGTGTATATGTCCCATTAGACAAAAAACTCAAATCCGCCGAGAGAGTAACTGAAGTTGCATGTGAGATTGTCTGGGCAAGACTCAGTATCGGGGATGGGCATAAAATGATAACTGGATCCTTCTGTCGCCCTCCAGACATCCTGTGAAACATTAATAAACCCTTTCTCTGAAAACTACTGAGAACAGATAGTTCGGAACCCCAATCATGATGGAAATATATTGGATGTAATGACAAGAAACAGACCTGACCTCTTTGAGGATGTCCACATCGAAACTGGTATCAGTGACCATGATGCAGTTGTCGCAACAATGATTTCCAAAGTAAAAAAGTCACCTAAAACAAGCAGAAATATATATATGTTAAGCAAACTAGATAAAAAATCACGAGTGTGATATCTCAATGAGGAACTTGAAACTTCAGCACAGAGCAGGAGCATGGAGAGAAACTATGGCTCAAGTTTAAAAAAATATTTAACCATGCACTGGATCGATACGTACCTAGTAGAAAAGTTCATAATGGGAGGGATCCTCCGTGGTATACTGTCACTGAAAGGAAACTTATAAAGAAACAGAGATTATTGCATAATAGCTGTAAAACAGAGATTGCATAATAGGTGTAAAACAAAACAGAGGGCTGTAGATTGACAGACGCTGAATAAAACACATTTAGCTGTCAAGAGACCAATGCTTGAAGCCTTCAGTGAGTACCGCAGCAGAATATCGTCAAATGGTCTTTCACAAAACCCAAAGAAATCCTGATCGTACCCCCCTGCGGGTTCGGAGGTAAGAATAGGTCCGCAGTATTCCTACCTGTCGTAAGAGGCGACTAAAAGGTGTCTCAAACGTTTCGGCCTTATGTGATGGTCCCCTGCCGGGTTTGACCTCCAGATCTCAAAATTTTTCCGAAGAGCGAGCCGATTGGGGAAGGGCGCCTTACTTGGTGCATTGTGTCCATCTTGCGTTGAGAACTTTCGCCAGCTTATTCGTCGTTGTGTTGCAGTCCTGCCCGCTCTACATCTCTTGGGCATGGATACGCTCCTGCGTGCCCTTTCTGCCAAGCAATGTGCAGGGCCACTTTCTGCACTGGACCACATGCCACCATGGACCACATGCCACCGCCGGCCGAAGTGGAGTGCGGTTAAAGGCGCTGCAGTCTGGAACCGCAAGACCGCTACGGTCGCAGGTTCGAATCCTGCCTCGGGCATGGATGTTTGTTATGTCCTTAGGTTAGTTAGGTTTAACTAGTTCTAAGTTCTAGGGGACTAATGACCGCAGCAGTTGAGTCCCATAGTGCTCAGAGCCATTTGAACCATTTTGAACCACATGTCACCTAACATCCAGCACGGTAGCCAGTCCGTTGTGGTGGGGCCGCCATGTACCCTGTTGGTTGTAGCGCCCTGACAACACAGGGATCGCTCTACTGATGCCTGCGCCATTAACTCCCCACGTATGCCAAGGAGTAGATGCCCATCTCCCTGGGGCATCAGGACTTCCGGCAATGGCCA
Organism: Schistocerca americana; assembly: GCF_021461395.2. Classification (NCBI taxonomy): domain Eukaryota; kingdom Metazoa; phylum Arthropoda; class Insecta; order Orthoptera; family Acrididae; genus Schistocerca; species Schistocerca americana. The sequence continues at coordinate 260,915,632 of NC_060126.1, forward strand.
TCCTGCCAGGTGGCTATTGCTGCGGCTGGGTGGCGCCCGTGGGGAGGGCCCTTGGTCGGAGTAGGTGGCATCAGGGCTGATGACCTGCAATGAAGCGTGGTACATCATCTCTCGCTGGCGGCCAGCCACCAGCAGTCTCTAAGCGTTCGAGGGCTCATTTTAAATCTGACGTTTATGACCCCAAATCGTTCCCATCCCTGGCCACACCATGGGAGGAACGAAAGGCAATGAATGACAGTGATGTGTATTCGCCCAGGTATCTCGTCTGTACCAGAGCTGATGGTGACTCGTTTCTATCCGTGAAGCCTCAGTTCTTTGTAGAGCATTTAGAGGACAAGTTTGGGGAGGTGGAGGGCTTGTCCAAAATGCGCTCTGGGTCAGTTTTGATAAAAACGGCATCCTCTGCCCAGTCACGCAGGTTACTTGCTTGTGACAAGTTGGGGGATGTTAACGTTACCATCACCCCACATAAGAGTTTAAATATGGTCCAGGGTATTATTTTCCATCGGGACCTACTTTTGCAATCTGATGACGAGCTGCGCGCCAATTTAGAGCGCCGAGGTGTACATTTCATCCGGCGCGTTCATCGGGGTCCGAGGGACAATCAGGTAGCTACCGGTGTCTTCATCTTGGCCTTCGAAGGAGATACTTTACCAGAGAAGGTCAAGGTGATGGTCTACTGATGTGACGTCAAACCCCATATCCCTCCCCCGATGCGGTGCTTTAAGTGCTGGAAGTTCGGTCACATGTCCTCTCGCTGTATTTCTAGCCTCACATGTTGAGATTGTGGACGCCCATCTCATCCCGATACTCCATGTGCTCCACCTCCCGTCTGTGTCAACTGTGGAGAGCCTCATCCCCCTTGCTCGCCGGACTGCAGTATCTTACAGAAAGAACGAAAAGTCATAGAATATAAGACCCTGGACAGACTGACCTACACTGAGGCTAAGCAGAAGTTTGAACGGCTACATCCCATGCGCATGATGTCATCTTATGCCTCCACTGTCACTCCTGCTCCAGCTCCTTCAGCTGCAAGACGTACAGTCAGCTCTCAGAGTCAGAGGACCTCACCTGCCCCCTGGACGATGGGGGCCCCTTCTCTCGCTGTTGCTCCCACACCATGTACCTCAGGAGCAGCACCCACTAAACCACTGGGAACACCAGTCCCCACTTCTAAGCCGGAGAAGCATAAGTCTTCTTTGGCTTCTCTCGCTCGGAAGGGATCCCTTGGGTCACTCCCTTCCCAGGTTCCTACCAGCAGCACAGCAGACGCCAACCAGTGGCTGAAGAAGCCACAGTTCGCTGGTCGATAGGCTTCGCGATCCTCTTCGGTCCTGGAGACTGATTCCAATAAGCCCTCTCAAAAACGGCAACCAAAGGAACAGCGAGAGAAAACGACTTTGAAGACCCGTAAGACCAAGACACCTGCGGTGGCACCTACTCCACCACTACCTAAATGCTCTGCGTCTGACGATGAGGTGGAGATCCTTGCGTCCGCTGAGGACCTCGCTCTCGCCGGCCCCTCAGACGCAATGGATAGCACTTGCACGGGTGCTCCATCGGAGGCAGCAGGTGACCCAGCGGCGTAAGCTGCCTTCCCAGTCCCGTCACGCCTTTCTCCGCCATGGACAATACCATCCTCCAGTGAAACTGCAGCGGTTTCTTCCACCATCTAGCTGAGCTCTGCCAACTTATCAGCCTTCACCCTTTCTTCTGCATTGCTCTTCACGAAACTTGGTTTCCAGCAATGTGAACCCCCGCCCTCCGTGGCTATCGGGGTTATTATAAGAACCGGACAGCATATGAAAGGGTGTCTGGTGGCGTCTGCCTCTATGTCCTTCACACTCTGCACAGCGAGTCAGTCCCTCTCCAAACACCTTTAGAGGCTGTCGCTGTTCGGGTGTGGACGCCACAGGCTGTTACCATCTGCAGTCTTTACCTTCCACCGGATGGTGATGTCTCGCAGCATGTCCTGGCTGCGCTGATAGCCCCATTGCCGCCGCCTTTCTTGCTATTGGGCGACTTCAACGCCCATAACCCTCTGTGGGGTGGGTCAGTGGCAACAGGTCGAGGCGCCACCGTTGAGCATTTATTGTCACAGCTCGATCTCTCGCTTTTAAATGATGGTGCCTTCACACACTTCAGTGTGGCGCATGGCACATACTCCGCCATTGACCTTTCAATCTGTAGCCCTAGCCTCTTACCGTCTGTCCAATGGAGTGTGGATGACGACCTGTGTGGTAGTGACCACTTTCCGATCTTTCTGCCACTACCACAGCGTCACTCTTCTGGGCGCCCTAGCAGATGGGCTATGAATAAGGCTGACTGGGACTTGTTCTCCTCCACTACCGCTATTGAGCCTCTCTCTCATGATGACATTGATGCGGTGGTTCAATCGGTCACCACCGGCATCGTTACTGCAGCCGAATCTGCCATTCCCCGTTCCTCTGGGTCCCCTCGGCGGCGGACTGTGCCTTGGTGGTCGCCTGAGATCGCTGCAGCGATTAAAGATCGCCGGCGGCCGCTACAGCGTCACAAGCGACATCCCTGCATTGAACACCTCATCACCTTCAAACGGCTGCGTGCGCGGGCCCGCCGCCTTATCCGCCAAAGCAAGCAGGAGTGCTGGGAGCGGTATGTGTCCACCATTGGCCTCCATGTCTCTCCATCGCAGGTCTGGGCCAAGATCCGACGCCTCTATGGCTATCGGACCACTGTCAGCGACCCTGTGCTCTCACTGAATGGAGCAGTTTTTACAGACTCCGACGAAATTGCCAGCAGCTTGGCAGAGCATTTTGCTTTTAGTTCCGCTTCTTCCAATTACCCACTGGCCTTCCGCTCCACTAAAGAGCAGATGGAACGTCAGAGCCTTTCGTTTCGCACCCACCTCCCAGAATCTTACAATGCTCCATTCAGTGGGTGGGAATTTCGCAGTGTCCTAGAGGCTTGCCCTGATACCGTTCTTGGGCCCGATGGCATCCACTGTCAGATGCTGAAACACCTTTTAGTGGACTGCCAGCGGCGCCTCCTTGATCTTTACAACCGTCTTTGGGTCGAGGGGGAGTTTCCGTCGCAATGGCGGGAAAGCGTTGTCATCCCCGTTTTGAAAACTGGAAAGAGCCCTCTGGAGGTGGACAGCTTCCGTCCCATTAGCCTCACCAACGTTCTTTGCAAGTTGCTTGAATGGATGGTGAGCTGGCGCTTGAATTGGGTACTGGAGTCTCGGGGCCTTCTGGCTCCGTCTCAGGGCGGGTTCCGTAAAGGCCGCTCTGCCACCAACAATCTGATGAGCCTGGAGTCGGCCATCCATACTGCCTTTGCCCGCCGTCAGCACCTGGTCGCTGTCTTTTTCGACATGCGGAAGGCGTACGATATGACATGGCGTCATCACATCCTTTCTACGCTTCATGGATAGGGTCTTCGTGGTCCTCTGCCGCTTTTTATCCGCCATTTTCTGTCGTCTCGTACCTTCTGCGTGCAAGTCGCGGCCTCATATAGTTCCTCCCACTTCCAGGAGAACGGTGTGCCACAGGGTTCTGTTTTAAGTGTCTGCCTGTTTTTAATAGCCATTAACGGGCTCGCTGCGGCTGTGGGCAATTCTGTCTCCGCTTCCCTGTATGCTGACGACTTCTGCCTTTACTATAGCTCTATTGGCATTGCAGCTGCTGAACGTCAGCTACGGGGCGCAATTCGCAAGGCGCAGTCTTGGGCTGTAGAGCGTGGTTTTCAGTTTTCGGCAGCCAAGACCTGCGTTATGCATTTCTGCCGGCGACTTACTGTCCACCCGGAGCTGCGGCTTTATCTTGCCGGCGAACTTCTTTCATTGGTGGAATCACACAGGTTTTTGGGGGTGGTTTTCGATGCCCGGTTGACTTGGCTGCCTCATATCCGGCAGCTTAAACAGGTGTGTTGGCGGCATCTAAACGCTCTGAGATGCTTGAGCCACACCCACTGGGGCGCTGACCGATCTACCCTGTTGCGGCTCTACCAGGCGTTAATCCAGTCCCGTCTGGATTATGGGAGCCTGGCTTATGGCTCAGCATCCCCATCTGCGTTGCGGGTGCTGGACCCAATACTACACAGCAGGATCCGACTTGCCACTGGTGCCTTCCGCACCAGCCCTGTGGACAGCATACTTGTTGAGGCAGGTGTCCCTCCACTGCGACTGAGGCGCCAACATTTACTGGCGGCTTATGCTGCCCATGTTTTTAGCTTGCCCGGGCATCCAAATTACCGTGTCCTGTTCCCGCAGTCAGTCGTCCATCTGCCAGACCGTCGGCCCCGGTCGGGTTGTCTGATCGCCGTATGCGTCAAAGAGCTCCTCTCTGGGCTTGGGTTTTTCCCAGTTCCACCTCCTTTCCGTGCACCTCTGCGCATGCCCCCATGGTGTGTGCCTCGCCTTTGCCTTCGGCTCGATTTGGCACAGAGCCCGAAGGACTCAGTCCCTCCAGAGGCCCTCCGATGCCACTTTTATTCCATCCTGGCCACGTATCAGGGCTCTGGAGTTGTTTACACCGACGGCTCGATGGTTGCTGGTCGTGTCGGTTATGCTCTGACTCAAGGGGATCATTCTGAACAACATTCATTGCCAGCTGGCTGCGGCGTTTTTACTGCTGAGCTGGTCGCCATCTTTCGTGCCCTAGAGTATATCCGCTCCTGCTCAGGTGAGTCCTTCGTCATCTGTAGCGATTCCCTGAGCGGTTTACGAGCTCTCGACCAGTGTTTCCCTGGTTCTCGTCTGGTGATGGCTATCCACGAGTCCCTGCATTCTCTTGCCGTTGCGGCCGCTCTGTGGTCTTTGTGTGGACCCCCGGTCATGTCGGTATCCCGGGCAATGAACATGTTGACCGCCTGGCCAAACAGGCCACCAGTGAACCCCCCTGGACATTGGCCTCCCGGAGACTGATTTGCGGGCAGTCTTCCGCCGCGAAGTTCTCTCGCTTTGGGACACTGAATGGCGCAATCTGCCCACGCCAAACAAACTCCGTTCTCTCAAGGCGACGACGCGTGTGTGGCAGTCATCCATGCGAGCCACTTGCAGAGATTCAGTTGTTCTTTGTCGGCTCCGCATTGACCACACCCGACTGTCTCACATTTATTTATTGCGTCGTGAGGACCCGCCTCTCTGTCGCTGTGGGGCGGTTTTGACGGTGGTGCACATTTTATTAACTTGTCCGCTTTTAACTATGCTCAGGCAGACATTTGCGCTGCCTGATACGCTCCCTGCCCTTTTACTAGATGACTCTGCCATGGTGGACTTAGTTATGCGTTTTATTCGGGCAGGGTTTTTTTATCGTTTCATCTGAGTGTTTATGTTTTTTAATGTTGATTCTGGCTTTTAGCCTCTGATTTTAAACTGAGTTTTTCATGTGTTCTTGGTGGTTGGCTTTTCCTCTTTTTTTTCTCTATGGTCGGCCAACCACCGTCACTCTCTGTGTGTTTTAATTTGCTTTGTCTGATCTCTGTCGGAGTCTTTCTTGTCCCGTGTCGTCTGACGTCTTTCTTGCTGTTCGTTTTTATTCTCTTTGAGCGGTTTTAATTTTTTGGAAAAAGGGACCGATGACCATCGCAGTCTGTTCCCTTTAATCCCACAAAGCAACTAACCAACCAATCCTGATCGTATATAAAGTCATAGTGCCACCAAAGTTACTGTCCATTTCCTAGCGAATGAGACCAAAACTGAACTTGAGGGTAGCAAAGGAAAAGCTTAAATGCTTAATCCATTTCTAAATGTTCCTTCACAAAGGAAAACCTAGGAGAACTGTCCCAATTTAATCCTCGTACCACTGAAACGATGAGTGAAGTGAATATTTATTGGCGTGAGTGGTGTTGAGAAACAACTAAAATCATTAAAACTGAGCAAAGTTCCGGGGCCCGATTGAATTCCTGTCGGATTAGGTACTGAATTTGCGGCTGAGTTAGCCCCTCTTGTAACTATAATCTATTGTAGGTTATCGAACAAAAAACGTGTCCCGTTGTTGGAAAGAAGCACAGATCACACCCATCTACAATAAGGGTAGTAGAAGTGATCCACAAAACTACCGTCCTGTATACTTGACATCGATTTGTTGTAGAATCCTAGAATAAGTTTAGAGCTCAAACATAATGAGGTATCTTGAACAGAATGACCTCCTGCACGCCAACCAGCACGGATTCCGAAAACATCGATCATGTGAAACCCACCTCACACTTTTCTCACGCGACACGCTGAAAGCTTTGGATCAAGGCAGGCAGGTAAATGCAGTATTTCTCGATTTCCGAAAAGCATTTGACTCAGTACCACACCTATGCTTATTGTCAATAGTACGATCATATGGGGTATCAAGCGAAATTTATGACTGGGTTAAGACGTATTGATAGGAAGGACGCAGCATATTATCTTGTATGGAGAGTCACCATCAGATGTAGAAATAGCTTCGGATGTGCCCAAGTGTATTGTGTTGCGACTCTTCCTATTCATGGTGTATATCAACAACATTGCAGACTATATTAGTGGTAACCTCAGACTTTCAGCAAATGATGCAGTTATCTGTAGTGAAGTACTGTTTGAAAAAAGATGCATAAACGTTCAGTCAGATCTCGATAAGATTTAAAGTGGTGAAAAAATAGGCAGCTTGCTTTAAATGACCAAAAATATAAAACTGTGCACTTCACAAAACGAAAAAACGTAGAATCCTATGACTATAATATCAATGAATCACAGCTGGATTCGGCCAGTTCATAGAAATAGCTGGGTGTAACACTTTGTAGGGATATGAAATAGGCTCAGTAGTGCGTAAAGCAGGTGGTAGACTACGGTTTATTGGTAGAATACTGCGGAAGTACAATTAGTCTGCAAGGGAGACTGCGTACAGATCATTCATGCAGCCCATTCTAGAATATTGCTCAACTGTGTGGGACATGTACCAGATAGCACTAACAGGAGATACTGAACGTATACAGTGAAGCTCAGCACGAATGGTCACTGGTTTTTTTTGATCTGTGAGAGAGTTTCACAGAGATATTGAAGAAACTGAACTGCCAGACAATTGAAGATAGACGTAAACTATCATGACAAAATCTACTAACAAAGTTTCAAGAACCGGCTTTAACCCTTTCAGACCCATTCGCAACAATTGTGTACATAAAATTTTACTGTTTCTAAGTTGGAACAAAAATATTTTTCCCTAATGCAAACCTCATGTAAACTTAATGTTCAATCTTTTTACGATGTGCAAGTGCAAGTGCTTCACTATAAAAGTAACAACTATTCAGTATAGCAGTACATAGTAGCTTGTAATTGCCAAACTGTACGAAAATGGTTGCTTAGCTATATTCCATTCTATAAATGACTGTTACTGCTATTGTTATATTGCATTGTAATTATTGAATGGCCAGTTTATTTATTACAACAGTAAATATTTCAAAATTAAAAGAAGTATACTTTGGAAACAGGTACCTATTTTGTATAAATCTTGCATATAAAATCATTACAAAATTACATAAAGGCATTATAGCATAAAAGAAAACATTTTTTCATCCAGGAAAAATTGAGTTCTGTAAATGATGACTCTAGGAATATACTACGACCCCCATTGTATCGCCCATATAGGATTGTGAGGATAAGATTAGAACAATTACAGCATTCACAAAGGCATTCAAACAATCATTCTTTCCGCAGTCCTTAGGTTTATGGGACAGGAACACTATAATTAGTATAATGGGACGTAGCCTCTGCCATGCACTTCACAGCGGTTTGCAGACTATAGACGTAGTTCTGGAAACAAAATGGTGTGTATGTCTACGTCTAGATGATAAGGGTGATGTGGTAACACCCATTACTTAGTGGCTGAAGAAGTAGTTCTGATGTAGTTCTTGTTATGTTACTGCAGCATGCGACCTAATTCTCATCTCAAATATTGAGCCTACAAATTCCAGTAAATATCGATAAAAATTTTCTTGCAAGCACTACCTGCCTTCCACTTTATGGTGACGGTTAAGTGCGATTGACGAATATCCTGTTTCTGAGGGAAAAAAGTAAGCATTATCTTTAAATTATATATATTAAACGCCGCTACTGTGGTCACTGGATAAATAAATTTTTACTAAACACAAGATATTTAGCAACTCAATTCTATTTACATGTTTATAGTAAACTTATCTTCAGAACATCTGTGATACGGATACAAAAGTCATGAGGAATCACAGCTTATTTAAAAACAAATAGTAATAAAATGGACAAATTTTAAAATCTGTATTAAAATGAACATGCCAAAGGAGCTAAGATGCTACATACAATATCTAATTGATATCAAATTAATTATGCAAATTAATTAATTGATCGATTAATTACTCCCAACCCCTGATAATGGCATGGGTTTTCGCCAGCAGCATGTGGGTCCCTATTCCCACCACCCCTCACCCACCCCTTCCCCCTCCTCCCTCCTCTCCCGCACCTACCCCCACCCCTGGAAATGGAGGGAAACTCAGTCTGTGTTGAGCTGCTGGACTGGGAGGATCAATATGGTATTTATTTAAACAATTTCACCCTGTTTATTTATTTAAACAGTTAGGAATGTCACCAACAGAGGACATTCCACTCCTATCAGAAAAAATTATGGGAAATTCAAATTTATTGCTGGAAATATCAAATTTTTTGTATTCACTGTGAGGTTTGGGGACCAACTGTCCTCGTTCATAACACCACCATCACCACAGTGGGCCATCCCCACTTCCCCTCTCCCCCTCCGCTTGTGAGGGAGTTTCAGTCTGTGCTGAGCTGCCGGATAGGACGGACATGAGTTTTTTTTGTATTCAGTGTCGAATATTGTTTATTTAAACAATTTTAGTTGGCCAGGGGTAGTTGGAATTGATCGAACAATAGACAATAGCTCCATCTAGTCTCGTCAATACCTGCTGGACGTGGAGAGGATATTTTCGCTGTTAGTGTACCACTACAGTGTTGCTCCAGCCAGTTTAGACAATTGCCATTCATGAGAAGGATGGGTAATAATAATAGGACAGCAAGCTATCACTGAAGTACAGGAGAATAGCCTCCTGCCGATCTACAAATGAATAGCTCCTGGGAGGAACATTAGGATGGCTAATAATGTTAGAACAGCGACCCAGAACAGCGACCCACTGTGCCAGAGCGCCTGTAACACCCTCCCCTAGATACAGGACTCCTGTAGCAACATCATTTGGAAATGAAACACATTCTTATTTACGAGCCGCAAGTCACATCTTAGCCAACAGAAGCATGGAAAAAATATCTTACGATATTCTTTACAATTGTAGTGCTCATTATCTTACTTGAAGACGAAAGAATAAATTGACCAGCCACCTCCAGTCTAATCCAGCGTCATGTACTGTATAACTGGAGAGCCAGCCAGCCGAGAAACCGCTGTTTGCGACAGCCTTTAAGGTCGCCCGACCCCCTCATGACCACTCATGCTGCCGACCATGGCACAATGCTGCGCGACTTGGACTAATTGCAGTTCCACCTTTGATACAGACTCCTCGGTTTAAAAAATCCGAAATGGGGATGTTATTTTGTCAATTTATCACGAGAAATGTAGGTTCCTCCCTCTTGTACGAGTTACTTTCGCAGACAGAAGAAATCAGGCCATGCACACGTTTTCACATCGCTCATGTATCGGTACTTGTTGTGAAAATCCTGTTCAACGCTATGGCGTAGGGTATCTTCCTTCTAAGAATTCTCTCATCAGGTATAAAAATATATTTTATCTTCTTAATGTCTGCCACGTCCTGTATCATAGGGGTAGAACATTAAACTCAACTTTGGCTCTAGATGGAGTGCTGATAGCATGCTCTACGTCTGTCATAGAACAGCTGTCAATTTCGAACTCTCTTAAAGTAAACAAATGCTTGTCACGTATTTAGTCTCTCACTCTAACAGCACAGAAAAGTCGTAATATATTATAAACTCAGTAATATAGCTGATTTTGTTACAATGGTTATCTCACCATGTGTAGGCGGGAGATTAAAATTTCGATAAAAGATGCTGCTGCAACAAAGAAATGCCTGATTACCGCTACAGCTCTCGAATCATATCTGTGGTATTCTCGCCCTCGCTTCCACCCTCCTGGCAGCACATCATTGATGTCAAATTGATAAGATAATTAATTAAATTGACCATGAGAGCCCCCTTGCATGATAAGTAATTTTTTCCTGCAGTCGGATTGCACTCGCCATATAACCGTTACAGATGCTTCCATTACGTCTCTCGAGGCTTCCTCCGATAGCAAAATTGGTAGTAACCACCGTCAAATGTCGGAAGACATCCAACGCTAACTGGGTTCCGTATCTCACTTGTCTTGTCATGCTGGTGTAAGTAAGTCACTTAGAATTCTGGTATACTGCTCCTGAACTGTCTAGTGGCTAGTGTTGCTGCCTCCGGATCATAGGGTCCCTGGTTCAATTCCCGGCCGGGTTGGGGATTTTCTCTGCCCGGGGACTGGGTGTTTGTGCTGTCCTCATCATATCATTATCATCGTCATCATCATCATCATGGCAAGTTTGGACTGCGTAAAAATTGGGCTACGTAAAAATTGGGACTCTGTAAAAATTGGGACTCTGTATGGGCCCTGATGACCGCTCAATTGAGCACGCCACACACCAAACATCACCTCTGCTCCTGAACTAATCTTGCTGAGACCTGTCGGTCGGGGGGGAATGGTGTAGAATGTTTCACTCTCTTCTCCAAACGCATGATGTCTTCGCCTCAAGGTCGCATGTGAACAGCTGCCACTGGGTTGCAAACCTCCACCCACATGTCAGGGCTGCACCACTCGTGTCCACCAATCCACCGCTCGCCGTGCTGGACAGCAGACTCGCAGAAGTTATCCTATCCTTCTTAGAAGGACTCGGCTCTTAAATGTCGCTGGGGTAAATACTAGGATGCTGAACAATATGTCTCCTCTCATCCTTACTGCAAACCGAAACATTCTGAGATGTGTTTTCGAAGTATCCCTCAATATGAACTATAATTTCCCTTATCTTTGAATGGTGATCATTGCGCGATATGAAAGTTGGTGGTAATAATATATGCTCTACATCCTCAGCGAATTTTGGAATTTAGTGAGCAGCCCCTTCCATTTAGCGTGTCGTCTATCTGCAAGTGTGTCCCATTTCAAACTGTCAATGAGATTTGTAACGCTTTTGCGATGGCTAACTGTACCAGTCACGAATCTTGCGGTTCTTCTTAGGACCTTCTCAATCACTTGAATCAGACCCAACTGGTAAGGCCCCTCCCCCCCCCCCCCCACCCCCCCACCCCAGTCATACAGACGAACAATACTCTAAGACCAATAGGATGCTGCAAATTAAAAAAAAACCTACCACATACATGTGAAAAATATCGATTTAATTAATCTGCATAAATTTTTTATATCAACGTGGTGTTAGCGGTACAGTAGTTAAGGGGAGGCTGTGTGTGAGTGGGTGACATGGAGCAGAACAGCAGCTTAAGTGCAGAACACTAAGTTAATTTGAATAATTTGTATGTAAAACGCAGTACAATAGTTTATAGGGGTGGATGACAGAGAAGAATGCACGAGAAATGGTATTCAAAAGCATGTTAAATTCGAAAAGTGTACCAGGAAATGGTGGGAGGAGATAACTAATTACTTAATTTGGTACCAAAGGTGGTACAGTATTTTAATAACATGGGGGTGACATGGAAAACCACTTAACAGAACAATAGGTTAAGTGCTGAGAAAGGCCCAAAATTAGGTTAAGACACCCAAAGTACAGTGCCAAACATTAGGTTATACAATATGTTTGCTCCATGTAACTGCTTCTTGTAAGACCTAGATGTTTCCAAACAGCAGAGAATGATGAGCAAGAGAAATCCAACCCCTACAAACTGAACTTTTTATAAATAAATAAACACTATACCTTTCCATATATTCCATAGATTGTCTAAATTATTTAAACAATATTCCATACAGAGCGATCGATTTCCCTCCAAATGACCAATCAACTGAGTGTTTTTCCCGCCATTTTCCGGGAGGGAGGAGAGGGTGGGAGGGGAGGGGTTTACCAGAAGGGGACAGGTTAATTAACTGATCAATTCAATTAAGTAGTCAATCAAACTGATAGTAGTGACAGGGGGTATTCCAATAACTCAGACCTGAAAGTGTACTTGTAGCAGCAAGGGGAGGTTTTCTGAAGGGGGAGGGGAGGGGGTGGGGGGACAATAGGTTAAGTGCAGTAACTTGGAAAACCACTTAACAGAACAATAGGTTAAGTACCTGTCAATCAAAGGAGAACAATAGATTTGCCCCTGAGTGCATACCTGCCCCTGATGTAGGAAAACTACACTAACAAAATGCACTGGCGCTGGCCTAGCTCCACTATTGGCATATAGGTAGTCTCTTTCCCCCAATACTTTTGTGAATGGAATAGAAAAGGCAAGGATTAGATGATTAGTAGTGGTACAGGGTAACCTATGCCACACATTGTATGATGGCTTGCAAAGCAAGCATATAGATGTAAATGTAAATTTAGTGTACCTATTAAGATGTCACTCCACCCATTTATAGGAACACAAGACTCACAGAAGAATGTTGGCTCTTGTTTATCAAGAAAACAAAGGACAGGACTTCTACTGCTGATTGTATGTTGGTAAAAATCTTCATATTAGCTCCTAATTTTTTCAGTGCAATCACTTTGTGAGACGTATATGAGAGGTTTTAATATGAGCACTTAGAGCAGGCAGTATAAAGCTCACTTCTTAACTCCTCTTTCGTCAGAGTATCTCCTACCTACCATATTCTCATGAATCTTCTGCCTTCGATAAACAATGTTTGAATTCAAATGATTTCCATGAGTAAGGGATGTTCCTCACCAAGTCACAGACCCCTCCAAACATTGCATCATCTTCTGACAGCATTGTGCATTTATTTAGAAGGCTGACTAGGTTCAGAGCTATCATAACAAGAAAAATAGCACACTAATGTACAGAATGAAATTCACAATCATGCAATGTATGCATGGACTACACAAAGAAATTCAGAAGCATAACACCTACAATTCATCGATATCGAATGACAGTCTATTGATATCACTCTGTATATGTCCTGATCTCTTTTATCAATTTCCCATGGTTACTATGTTAGAAATATAACAGTGTAATAGTGACAGAGACTGCCTTGACAGCACAGTCTCTCTCTCTATCTCTCTCAAAAATGGTTCAAATGGCTCTGAGTACTATGTGACTTAACTGCTGAGGTCATCAGCCCCCTAGAACTTAGAACTACATAAACCTAACTAACCTAAGGACGTTACACACATCCATGCCCGTGGCAGGATTCGAATCTGCGACCGTAGCGGTCGCGCGGTTCCAGACTGTAGCGACTAGAACCGCTCGGCCACCCTGGGCGGCTCTCTATCTCTCTCCTCATTATTTTTATAACATCCAATGGGGTAAAACTACAAACTAGAAAAACTTTGCTAATGGCACCCAGTAGAGAACTCAATAAGATATTACCATGTCCCTCTCTTCTGATACACCGGAAACAAATACCGTCTGTGTGTTGACATCGAGCGTATGTGGTGATCCTATTAAATATACAGGTATTGATTGGCCCATTGGAGCAGGTGGCTAGTGATTGAAGTAGCTTGCACAGACCAGTGAAAAACGTTGTCGCCCATATTGTAGGAGGACCATACTCCACAAACTATCAATCACAAGAGAGTGTTCCAGCTTGTTCTTTCATAACCAGTTTGATACATTATTTTTCTGCTGTAGCACATCCAAGTAGTGAATGATTACAACTTTGTACACGTTTTGCTTTTCCACCATGACTTCGAGATCTGTGTCAGGTGCTAAACTGACATTACCATGTTTAGATCCATTGGCCCTCACAGAAAGGTGGACATCACACGGTGTAATCTATGCTGCTCTCATACCTCACACAATGCTTGAGATAAAAGACAAAGGCAGTGTTTCTTATTGACAAAAATGTGCAGAACATCGGAACACATGGAAACTGGGAGAGTTTGCGGCATTTTAGAGCGTTTCCAAACAGCTGTCTGAAGGCGAAGACTTCTACATTTAATCTCATCTTCCATAGTGACAGGGGTAGCAGATGTCTCATTTTTTCGGTTTTTGAAGAGACCCTGAGCATTGATTCATGCTGTTGGTGGTGCATATTGCACCCAGCTATATGACCACTGTTTCAGTGTCCTAGGTGGTAGTCAGCATGACAGTCCCAAATCTTGGGACACTGCATCTTTCATCTTTATGAGTTACAGTGTATAATCACATGCGGCACAAGGGGGTTTCCTGCAGGTAATCCCATAGAGCATGGACAGTATGCACCATCAGTTGTCAATCCCATCGATGGAGGAATGGAATGATTTTCATAAATTAAAAAAAAAAAAAAAGGTTCAAATGGCTCTGAGCACCATGGGACTCAACTTAAGAGGTCATCAGTCCCCTAGAACTTAGGACTACTTAAACCTAACTAACCTAAGGACATCACACACATCCATGCCCGAGGCAGGATTCGAACCTGCAACCGTAGCAGTCGCGTGGTTCCGGACTGAAGCGCCTAGAACCGCTTGGCCATAGCGGCCGGCTCATAAATTCAGGTGAGCATGTAAATACCTTCATCCCTTCACATTTTTTGTGGTATTTTTATCAGTTTTACGTATTTCCCATCAATTTTCGCAACTTCATCAAGTTCTCCATGATTTCAATACGTTTTAATCAATTACTCGAGGTTCATACCACCACTGTTGATGAGTTGTCATGGCAACAAAACATCTCATCGCATCAATCTCTTGATTCTATCAGCCAGTGACATTGCAGCATGGTTCTCAATTTCTGTAACATTGCTAAACACCCCCTCTATTACCTTGTGAGGGTCATACATATGTGCACATGTCATGAACCCTGTTACACAGTCTATATCACATAACTGTTATATCACACAAACTGCTGCCACTAACTTAGAATCACCGCAGTTATGAAATGAAGGCTCCGTTTATATCCAAGGTGCAGCAGGGGAACGGACTACCCTACATAAATCTTTGTTTGTCTAGAGGAGGGTGCCAAAATAGGTTTTCTATCAGTCTGGTGAACACGATTTATCACACGTAGTACGTTGGAAATCCTTTGCTGAGTTTGCTATGGAGAGGTCAGCTGCTAACAATCGCAGGTAGATAGTGCTCCAAGTCACACACAGAACATGAATTTGTATACGAGTCAAATGCAGGTTATATCACACAACTGATACACCCCAATAGAACCACACAAAAAATGGTTGAATGTGTGATAAATGACCTGTCGCAACACCTCCCTCTCTCTAGAACGCATCATCAGTCCACCATTAAATCATACCTTGTTACAACGCCTCTCAGCCGATCACTCCATCTACTTCTTATCATCCTTTAAGATAGATCCATGTCAATTTAGAGGCAGTTGGTTCTCTTTTCCAGGAAAACATCAAAGACACCAGTCAACTTGTATGTATCCCTATCACCTCAATAGACATACAGCAGAACATTTTTAAAAACAATGCAGCAACTATTCTGCAAGGCATTTATTAGCTGACATCGCATAGTTGTGATCGGTAGTCCGCCCCCGGTAGTTGAGTGGTCAGCGCGACAGACCAAGGGCCCTTCAGTCAGAAGACTATTTTCAGTGCCTGTGCAGAGGTGTTTGTGGTGTGTCACCACAGCCACTGCACATGCTGCAGCTAATTATTATTCAGTCTCGACAGTATAAGATGTGCACTGTACTGCAGTCTAAAATCCGCTTGTCAGCTCATGATGATAAACAAGTCACTTGTGATGATAGGGTTGAAACTATCCCTTACTAACTTGATGAGAGTGGCGTGTGAATGAGAGAAGATGAAGATGTGTATATATGTCTGTGGAATAACGTGACTCATTTGTAATACCAGTAATATAAATATTTTAGTGTAAATGTGTGTGTGTGTGTGTGTGTGTGTGTGTAAATAAATGTATCCCCACCATGTGTGAGTATTGTCAATGCTGTGCTATTTGAATATGTTCTTATCTGGTAATTCTCCTTCCCCAGAGCGTTTACCACTAGCACCGCTGCTGTTGCTGGCTGAACGTTTCATCTTGTAATGTTAACAAATAGTACACAAGCAACAGGCACAACAAAGACTGGGAACGCCAATAAGATGGAACCACATGATGCTGACATGGATGATCACACAATGAGAATGAAAGAGGAGGGTGGAGGCTTTATATACATTCACTGATTCAGCATTTGCCAATATCAAAACCGTATTCTGATGAGGGATGGAAACATTGGGTCATGCAGGTGTTCTCACAAACAAGAAGTAACCACTTGAGAGATACAGAGACAGGAAACGAGTGTGGAATATCTTAATCAAAGGAATGCCACCTCTTGATGCTCTGTTTTGGGGTCACAAGAACAAATTAATGTCACTTGGGCGGGTAGGCACACAAAAAGTCGGACCAGTATTGGTGTTTGTGGTCCAGTGGTGGCAGGCTGTGTGATCCCTGACAGCAGTTTCTCTGTAGTGTGCTGTGTGGTCCCGACAGTGATTTCTCTGTGCATATTTGGTGCAGATGACAGGAGCTTCATACACGTGCAGTCTCCTGGTAGTTCTGCTGGCTACCATGTGGCGATGGTAGTGGCAGATGCTGACACTTGTAATCTCATGACTTACCATTAGCCCAAAGGCTTCCCCAGGAAACGGAGCTGTCAGCACTTTCATGTCATGAAGGGCCTGTTATGATCTTCCTACATATGCAATCGGTATTTAGTATCGTTTCTAACACTGTGTAAATGTGAGGACTAGTTTTGTGATATTCAAACAGTATTTAGTATCATAATCTGTAATTAGAACATTGTCCAGTTTTTGATCTCTAAAGTATGCAGATGTGTGGACTTGGTGTTCAGTGACCCAGCCAGCAGACGTGGATGACACACACGTGGGAGACCCAAAATGGCGTATAATATATCACATTTCATTCCATTCCTTGTTGCTTTCAATTATTACATCATGGAAAGTAGTGGGGGGTGTGGGTGGAGATGTGAGCTCTACCAAAGTTGTAGTGGGGAGGGGAGGAGCTCTGTCTTTCATAAATTGATTAAATAAAGAATTGAATTGAACAATATATTATTACATCAGTTGACACTGATTTGAGTTTCGTGTCGCGAAATCCTTCCTCTGCAGCAGCTCAGCACAGATTGAGTCTTTTTCCCACCAGTTTCCATGTGAGGGAGGGGAGGGAGGAAGTGGGGGAGGGAGGGGAGCGCTTGGGGATTTCCCTAGAGGGCAAACGTGGCTCAGAACTGAAATGTAGAGGTGACAAAAAAGTGCCCCTTTTCCATGAGGGGTGGAGGAGGAGGAGGAAGGGAAGGGGTTGAGGGTTTCTCAGAAATTTGCGTTATTCCCAGAGGATTGTAATGTCCCCACAGAAAATACCCTCTACCACGCACCAATTAATCATTTTCAATCAAACCATCCACATTCATTCACTTTGGAAAAGTTATCTGATCTGATTTTCTCGTAACATATGCGGCGACAGCTCGACGACGCCAAAGTATTTTCTAGTGCGTTTATTCTTTGAAATAACAGAGATGCATATATGCATTCTCCATGGTTGTTAGAGGGGTAACTAGGACAGCTTCTGTAGTATCTGTTGAGGGATTGACGTGTTTCTGAGAGATACATATTCTGCTTTCCTTCTCGCTAAAGCGAGCCAATTAACATTTGTGCTGCTAGTGGTTTGTTTGAAGAGACTGTAAAAGGAAAACAATTAAGGCATGGAATCACCGGAGATCTGGATATGTAATGGAAATGGATTTAATACACAATTTCCTTCATAAATAAGGTTTGTGACTTTTTTGTTCTGGAGTGAATGAACGAATGAGTTTTTTCTGAATCATTTGATGATCACGTTGGCCCTGTAATTAGTGGGGAAGTTTCAGCTGTGTCGAAGAGAGCCTGCAATCACTGAGTCTGTGTTAAATCGTCCAAAAAGGCTTCGTACACATCTGGAATTCGCAATATTTCGTAAAAGGAACAAATTGTCCATACAATTGATTCTCCTGACTGACTGCAGTGTTTAACAGTAATAATAAATTTAAAGATCTCTTACGCAAGCCAGCCGCTGATTACCAAGACGAAGGACTCCACCAAAGATTCTATTTTGCTGATTTCAAGTAATGAAATATTATATTAAAAACTGTACATAGATAAAGGAGAGAAAGAGAGAGAGCGAATGAAAACAGAGATAATACTAATAATCCTCCATTAGTCTAACTTTTCGCCTGTCTTATCACGGATCAGCCAAGAAATGGGAGGCCCTTACTCTACTGTATAGATTTATGTGTGAAGGTGAAGGGATCTTAAAGGCAACAGATACACGTCTATACAGACAAGACATTACACAGAGTTAGCAGCTAGCTGCATTCATCATCTATTCTTAGATAAAGAGACGGCAACTTATTATCTAAACATTAAAAAATGTTAAAGGGTCATAAATCAATCCCCAGGGGGTCATAAATCAATTAGCATAACAATAGGTTAAGGGGGGTGAAGGATTGGTTTAATTGCTCAGTTTCATTAGTTAGCATTTGAATTTGATGTCAAAAGACCTCTAGAACTCTGTTTAGCCCACTACTAACGCCAACAGAATGTGTTATATTATGTTGTAGACATACCCAACATTACTCAGTGTTGCCTCTACTAGTGTGTGTGCAAGTACGAAGCTAATTGCATGACATGTTTCAAAATCGTCACTTTGACTTCACAAGACTGTATCATCTACATCAGTGATGTTATAAACCTAGGGTAGTTTTAACCTTACGCAATATTTACCTAAGCACATGTTGTAAGTTGCCGATTTATGTGGCTGTCGATAACGGACTCCCTGGTCGAGCTAACTTGGTCACACATTCATTACACAAAATTTCATTGAGTCGATTATAGATAAATAGTAAAATAGCAATTTCAGTAGGTAAAATTCAATTAGAACATCTCAGTGACGTATTGGTCGATTGGTCGTGTAGTGCTGCTACCATTTTATGGGCAAATCTGTGAGAATATGTGGTATAGTATTGTAGGAGCCACTGGTAGTTTGTGAGCACATGGTGTTGTCATGTTTGTTATAGCAACAGAGCTACTGAATTGTTGTGAGATGGGCCGAATTTGCTTGGCGAAACCTGCCAGTGCAATGTTAATGCCCAGAACATGCAAGGGGTTTTCTCCATCACGATATTTCTCTGGTGTTACCGAGAATGTGTCTAGAAGGGTAACATGTTCATTGCTATCTTCTGTAAATAGCTATTATTTTCTTAGCAGTTTCATTCACAGCCGAGCAGTTCTACCAGGCTGTGTGGGGCTACGCTAGGCGAGCAGATGACATGGAGCCACAAGCATCAGGCACGAGTTCGAGTCTTTGTTGCAGTACCAGCGTCCATCACTAATTCCGCCTTCCAGACTTAGTACCATAGCTTAGTGGACCTTCCAGGCTCACTCCATCAGTGACTAACTACTGCCTGAGGGAGCAACAGGTCACCTTCCGTACATGGCAGTCATCTTCTGCCATCACTATGGGCGCGCCTCAGCACTGTGCACCAATAACTGTCAGAATGCAGTTATCCACCTCAGAGACGGCTACCAAAGCAAGACTCCTGACTATCTTAATGTGCCACATGTGCTGAGTATTTGTTGTAAGACTTGCGCAATGGGATCGCCCTGCACTGAGCTCAGGCGTTAAAAACAGTTGGTATGCACATATTGCAACCAGCTGGCTGAACACTAGCTGATATTTCAACAGCCACTCGGTCTTCTTCAGTGAAGTTGCTGCATGGTTGCTACCCCACACAGATGAGCACTAATGTATGAGTAGAAAATAAAATATGAATTTGCACCTCCCTGGGTCTCCACTAGCCTGCTACCCCATGTGAAACCTCTGCTGCCTGCCATCGTGACATCATAGCCAGCCCTCCATCCCCAGGGTCGGCTATTGCAGTAATTTACATGCAGTTCTTGCCTAGCACTATTGAACACTAAGGTGGCTTGATCTCACAGTTTGTCTTTTTTTGTGGGGGCTTGTGAAAGACTCTGTTTACATACCCCCCATTTCAACAACTTTGGGTGGACTGCAATGCAACTCACCAACAGCAGGGAAAGCAATAATTCCAGTCATGCTAACAAAAATGTGAGATGAGTTTGATTGTCACCAGGGTGTTGGTCATGCATCTGGTGGAGGGTACACTGAACATTTGTGAAATTTAAATGAAAACTTTGATCCCAAATGTAGTTCTAGAAAGTACGTTTAGTGTATGTGCATGGATATAAAAGATATTAGTTGCGATTGTCAAGTCAAATGGATGTTTTGGAATTGAAAGCTCTGTAGTCCCATGTGAAACTTAAAATTCACCCTCCAGTTTCTACAGGAGGCTATAATTAAAGTGCAGTTGCGCATGTAGGTCCAGTGTGGGCTGCAATTATGTCAATTTACGCTGAAAAAAATTAGCTCCAATTATGACCAACAGGTGCCAATTTGACATCGTACATTATTTGTATGCTGGTACTACATCAGCACCGTTATTTGATAAGCCATGCCGTGAGTTAACAGTATGGTTATTGACAAAAGAGTAACCTGCATTGTTGGTAAAAGTATTTTATGTAAATGGCAGCAATTACAGTGCTGCATTGCGAGAGTATCGCCGACTAAAAGGTCTAAGGAGAGCCCCGGTTTCATTAAATGGTTTAAAGAAGGTAATAATGAAATTCAAAAACATAGATGAGCTTGATGTATCCCCTGGAAGGGGAAGGCGTCCTATCCTGGTGGAAGCTGGTTATGAGACTGCTGTTGTTGTAACTGACCATGCAGCACATTTCCCCAGACGGTGCTAGTGCTCTTGCAGTGTCACGAATATTGCCCATCCCATGGTCAACAGTATGGATATTTTCTTGTCTATTTACACTGGTTCTAATACAAGGTCCAGATGGTGCAGCAACTGAAATCTCATGTTCCACAGCAACAATCTGAACTTGCTCTTCGGTTTCTGGCACAGATTCAAGTGATGACATGTGCCCAGGCATCATTGTGTGGAGTGATGAGGCACATTGTACACTACAGGGAGCAGTGAATACACAGAACTTACAAATTTGAGATACTGTTAAATCGTGTGTTGTGGACAGAGAACCATTGCACTCTTCATATGTCACTGCAAGGTGTGGATTCACAAGCGTTTTTGTTCTTTCTCCATTCTGCTTTGAAGTTAATACAAGTAGAGAATCTGCCAGGAGTACCGTGACGTCTGCAGATTATCAAGAACTCCTTATGCAGCAAGTGACTTCTGCTTTGGAAGAGCGCAACTGTGCAGAAACCACTGTTTCCATGCAAGGTGGGGTAACACCTCAAGTCACTCAACCTGAGAAAAATCTGCTTATGCATCCTTCCATGAATGTGTTAACTCCAGAGTTTTTCCAGATGCATGTTTAACAAGTTCCCCTGATCTGAACCCATGCAACTTTTGGCTCTGGGGATATCTACAAGAATGCATTTACCAGAGTCATCTTTGGCCTATACCTGATCTGAAGGCCAGTATACAGGACCACATTGCTCAGATCCCACCAGAATTGCTATGAGCAACTGTTCATCATGTCGTTTTATGGATGCAGCATCTCACTGATGTCTCTGGTGCTCATATTGAATAAACTGTGTTAAACAGCAATCAACATTATTTATTCGTCACTTGTTTGCTTCTTTCTGTTGATGTTCCATTCCTAATCCATTATATAGGGTGTACATAAGGTCCAGGAACACTTTCAGTTATTTATTGCACAAGAACTAAACATCGTACAGATGCCATACATATTGAACTGATTTTATTTATTTATTTATTTACAAACATTCGACATCAATACGGTAATCCAAATCTTGCCGTACCCGTCCCAGCATGGCATCCTCGACTGTGGAAGTCGATTCCCATATGCTCTCCCAGAGCTTTGCTACATTACGTGGTAGAGGCGGTACATACACCAGATCTTTAATGTGTCCCCACAGAACAAAGTCACACAGAGTGAGATCTGGTGATCGGGGAGGCCATTTCATGAAACAGCTGTCCCATTCTGTAGCACAGCCGATCCGTCGATGAGGCAGCTCCGTGTTCATGTACCCACGAACTTCACAGTGAAAATAGGATGGAGCCCTATCCTGCTGAAAGATGAACGAGGAGTCCGTTTGCATTTGAGGCATCAGCCATTGCTGCAACATGTCCAAGTAGGAATATCCAGTGACTGCTCTGGCGAAGAAGAATGGCCATACAGTTTCGAAGTGACAAGGCACAAAAAACATCTACCTTTGGAGAATCACGCTCAAATTCGGTGCATTTGTGTGGATGCTTTGTATCTCAGATTCGACAATTATGCCTGTTGACGTTCGTCCCTAAAAATTAGGCTATCAACAATGCCATCTCCATCCTCATTAAATTGTTGCAACTTTGAACAAAACTCAAAACGCTTGTCTTTGTCGTCGTAATTGAGCTTCTGCACTAGCTCCAATTTGAATGGTTTCATAAGCAGCTTCTGTCACAGGACTTTCCACACTGTCATTGAGCCATTTCGGGTTCACGGGATGCACTATGCACCAATTTCTTTGGACTCATGAATGTTTCTCTTACGCGCTCCACCTTCACTTCACTCACACTGGGACTTCCGCTTCTCTTTGCCAGGCACAAGCAACCCGTCGTATCAAATCTGTTGTACCAGTGGTAAATGGCCTTCCTTGTTGGTGGCTTCTTACCGTACTTGGTTCTAAACATCCGTTGAACAGCTGTAGCACACTTGTTTTTTGTCGAACTCCAAGACACAGAAAGTTCGCTCCGCTCCTGAACTCGCCATGTTTGCGACTTGCACTGAGTAACGGCAAATTACCAAACTACGCTGTGGCGGTACACATGACAAAAAAAAACTTTCAGGGTTTCTCTTCAAAATGACATATGTATGATATCTGTACAATGTTTGGTTCTTGTGTAATAAGTAATTGAAAGTGGTCCCAGACTATATATATACCTTGTATATGGGAACATTTCTACACGTCTTTCTCGCATTCACAGTGCCAGATTTGCACCTGGTGGCTAAAATTAGAACTTATTTTTTTCAGTATAAGTTGGTTCTACATTAACTCACTAGAATATCGTATCATATGATAATTACAGCCCACACTGGACGTCTGTGAGTAACTGCAGTTTAATTGTAACCACCCAGTATCTTCATTCATGTAGAAGATGTAGCCTTGACATATCATATGAATCCTTTTGAAACAGCCAGAACTTGGCGCCATTGCCGCTGTCTGATGCCATATGCTCCTACTGTTTCCTACCCTATCTGGCGACGCCAGGATGAACGCCACATAGGGCCACTCTTCCGACTTCTGAGTCTCCCTACAAAAACGTATGTTGTACTTCACATGTCTGCTTCATGTCACCCATAATGAACCTTACTGTGGCTATATACCTTTACCATGTCTTGGGCTGATCCACACGTGGTAAACTGCCCCTTGCCATTGTCCATCCCCTCACTACCCATCTTCTTACGTACATACCACCTGACGCTAGAAAAGTGAAGGCACTGTATGGTACGATTCCACATACCATGATGCTCTGAGGCAGGGCTATTGCATATCGTACGTATCCATTAACTGAGTGACGAATATTCTGTGAGACTGCAAGTACGGTTCCATTACTGTCTGAAAAGTTTTCTTATTCACATGTGTAGCGTTCCCACACGCAGTTTGTTCCTGATTCAAGCGGATAAGGAAGATTTTGTGTTTCTCCAATGTGTTATCCTCAATGGACTCAGAAAAAAGATAACGTTTCGTTACTCGTCTATCTTCTTTCATGCATGATTCGTTCCGACTGAGAAGTTTTCGTGTTCTTCCAACATCTACATCCACATTTATACTCCACAAGCCACACAACGGCGTGGGGCGGAGGGCACTTTACGTGCCACTGTCATTACCTCCCTTTCCTGTACCAGTCGTGTATGGTTTGCGGGAAGAAAGACTGCCGGAAACCCTCCGTGCGCGCTCGAATCTCTCTAATTTTACATTTATGATCTCCTCGGGAAGTATGAGTAAGGGGAAGCAATATATTCGACACCTCATCCAGAAACGCACCCTCTCGAAAGCTGGACAGCAAGCTACAGCGCTATGCAGAGCGCCTCTCTTGCAAGTCTGCCACTTGAGTTTGCTAAACATCTCTGTTACGCTATCACGCTTACCAAATAACCCTGTGACGAAACGCGCCGCTCTTCTTTGGATCTTCTCTATCTCCTCCGTCAACCCGACCTGGTACGGATCCCACACTGATGAGCAATGCTCAAGTATAGGTCGAACGAGTGTTTTGTAAGCCACCTCCTTTGTTGATGGACTACTTTTTCTAAGGACTCTCCCAATGAATCTCAACCTGGCACCCGCCTTTCCAACAATTAATTTTATTCACAGCAGAGCCAGTCGTTGGTGATAAAGGGTAAGTCGTGTTTCGCACTGAGGCAGTACGATATGTGATAACCCTTTGATTTTTCTGCATAATCCTTCGTTTTTTCCAACTTGCATGTAAATAGAAGACAAAATATATGAAGTTTAACTAACAAAAATATTAAAGTGTAATTAAGAAAATTTTATTCCCCTTAATGAATTTTTCTTTGTATAAACCTTGTAAATATTTTTCTCATCTTTCATGTAAAAAGACGACAAAATATGTAAAGTGTAACTAACAAAATGTTATTTCCCTTAATTGTTAAAAATATAAATCATGCTCTCTCTCTTTATCTCTCTTTCTTTCCTTCTATATGACAATTCCTATATCATGTACATGATAAAATGGATGATAATAAATTGAATTGAATTGAAACAAGAAGCTCATCTACTTTGTTTTTTAATCCCCTGATATTCTGATGCAATATATTAACATTATTTTTTATTGTACTTTTATGTGAATCTTGTCACATATTAACATTATTTTTCACTGTACTGTTATGAGAATCTTGTGATATTTTCACATCACTAGTACCTGCTTGTCTGAACTTTTCATTAAGCTTAATTTCAATCAATGTAGGATGACTGGGTACTGATCTTAGCCTAAAAAAGTCATCCCTTGAGTTTCAGTGCCCCCCTTTAAAGATTTTGCTATCATCCCAGTCAGTTTACCCTTCCCTTTCCTATTGAGATGCAGCCCATGTCTTGTGGAGTCCCACCTACCAATACCAACAACAGGAACCAAACCTATGCTTCACAAAGTAGCTGCCTGAAGCAGCTGATCTAGCTCCCTATTGACCCTCCTGACAGAGCGGTTCAATTGGGGCCAGTGAACAGAGTCAAAAAAGTAAATGGAAATGGTGAACTAATCCTAACGACTGATAAATGAGAAGAAAGATCAAAGTTGAACTGTGCTTCATTAAGCCATAACAACAATACACCTTTCCATAAAGTTCTCACACACAGACAAGTGAGCAAAATATTTCTTACTAACCCTCCTGTGTACAATTTGTCACCCTTGACGCTTGTTTCAACTATAAGATAAGACCATTTCTATAGTAAACTTCAACCATACACGATAGTCTGACAGTGGGAAGCTACGAAGTTACAAATATATGTATAAACAAAGATGATGTAACTTACCAAACGAAAGCGTTGGTATGTTGGTAGACACACAAATAAACACAAACACACACACAAAATTCAAACTTTCGCAACCCACGGTTGCTTCATCAGGAAAGAGGGAAACAGAGGGAAAGTCGAGAGGATGTGGGTTTTAAGGGAGAGGGTAAGGAGTCATTCCAATCCCGGGAACGGAAAGACTTACCTTAGGGGGAAAAAAGGACAGGTATACACTCGCATACACACACATATCCATCCGCACATATACAGACACAAGCAGACATTTGTAAAGGCAAAGAGTCTGGGCAGAGATGTCAGTCGAGGCGGAAGTACAGAGGCAAAGATGTTGTTGAATGACAGATGAGGTATGAGCGGCAGCAACTTGAAATTAGCAGAGGTTGAGGCCTGGTGGGTAACGGGAAGAGAGGATATACTAAAGGGCAAGTTCCTATCTCCGGAGTTCTGATAGGTTGGCGTTAGTAGGAAGTATCAAGATAACCCAGACGGTGTAACACTGTGCCAAGATGTGCTGGCCGTGCACCAAGGCATGTTTAGCCACAGGGTGATCCTCATTACCAACAAACACTGTCTGCCTGTGTCCATTCATGCGAATGGACAGTTTGTTGTTGGTCATTCCCACATAGAAAGTTGCACAGTGTAGGCAGGTCAGTTGGTAAATCACATGGGTGCTTTCACACGTGGCTCTGCCTTTGATTGTGTACACCTTCCAGGTTACAGGACTAGAGTAGGTGGTGGTGGGAGGGTGCATGGGGTAGGTTTTAGACCGGGGGCAGTTACAAGGGTAGGAGCCAGAGGGTAGGGAAGGTGGTTTGGGGATTTCATAGGGATGAACCAAGAGGTTACGAAGGTTAGGTGGACGGAAGGTGTACACGATCAAAGGCAGAGCCACGTGTGTAAGCACCCATGTGATTTACCAACTGACCTGCCTACACTGTGAAGCTTTCTATGTGGGAATGACCAACAACAAACTGTCCATTCGCATGAATGCACACAGCCAGACAGTGTTTGTTGGTAATGAGGATCACCTTGTGGCTAAACATGCCTTGGTGCACGGCCAGCACATCTTGGCACAGTGTTACACCGTCCGGGTTATCTGGATACTTCCCACAAACACCAACCTATCAGAACTCCGGAGATGGGAACTTGCCCTTCAGTATATCCTCTCTTCCCGTTACCCACCAGGCCTCAACCTCTGCTAATTTCAAGTTGCCGCCGCTCATACCTTACCTGTCATTCAACAACATCTTTCCCTCTGTACTTCCGCCTCGACTGACATCTCTGCCCAAACTCTTTGCCTTCACAAATGTCTGCTTGTGTCTGTATATGTGCGGATGGATATATGTGTGTGTGCGAGTGTATACCTGTCCTTTTTTGCCCCCAAGGTAAGTCTTTCCGCTCCCGGGATTAGAATGACTCCTTACCCTCTCCCTTAAAACCCACATCCTTTCGACTTTCCCTCTGTTTCCCTCTTTCCTGATGAAGAAACTGTGGGTTGTGAAAGCTTGAATTTTGTGTGTGTGTTTGTGTTTATTTGTGTGTCTATCAATATACCAACGCTTTCGTTTGGTAAGTTAAATTATCTTCGTTTTTAGATATATTTTTCCCACGTGGAATGTGTCCCTCATATATATGAATATAATAGAGGGAAACATTCCACGTGGGAAAAATATATCTAAAAACAAAGATGATGTGACTTACCAAACGCAAGTGCTGGCAGGTCGATAGACACACAAACAAACACAAACATACACACAAAATTCAAGCTTTCGCAACAAACGGTTGCTTCATCAGGAAAGAGGGAAGGAGAGGGAAAGACGAAAGGATGTGGGTTTTAAGGGAGAGGGTAAGGAGTCATTCCAATGTCTGCTTGTGTCTGTGTATGTGCGGATGGATATGTTTGTATGTGCTGGTGTATACCTGTCCTTTTTTCGCCCCCAAGGTAAGTCTTTCCACTCCCAGGATTGGTATGACTCCTTACCCTCTCCCTTAAAACCCACATCCTTTCGTCTTTCCCTCTCCTTCCCCCTTTCCTGATGAAGCAGCTGTTTGTTGCGAAAGCTTGAATTTTGTGTGTGTGTATATATATATATATATATATATATATATATATATATATATGTATATATATACAAAGATGATGAGACTTACCAAACAAAAGCGCTGGCAGGTCGATAGACACACAAACATACTCACAAAATTCAAGCTTTCGCAACAAACAGTTGCTTCATCAGGAAAGACGGAAGGAGAGGGAAAGACGAAAGGATGTGGGTTTTAAGGAAGAGGGTAAGGAGTCATTCCAATGTCTGCTTGTATCTGTGTATGTGCGGATGGATACGTGTGTGTGTGTGTGAGTGAGTGTATACCTGTCCTTTTTTCCCCCTAAGGTAAGTCTTTCCGCTCCTGGGATTGGAATGACTCCTTACCCTCTCCATTAAAACCCACGTCCTTTCGTCTTTCCCTCTCCTTCCCTCTTTCCTGATGAAGCAACTGTTTGTTGCGAAAGCTTGAATTTTGTGTGTGTGTTTGTTTGTGTGTCTATCGACCTGCCAGCGCTTTTGTTTGGTAAGTCTCATCATCTTTGTTTTCAGATATATTTTTCCCAATATATATATATATATATATATATATATATATATATATATATATATATATATATAAACTGGATTACCTTAAAAGTTGACTTTTATCATCCTTCCATTAATATAACCTCATTTGCTCAATATTGTTCCTCAAAACATATTATCATAAAATCCTTTTTAAATAATGCTGCCTCCACCACACATCAGGCCAGCTTCCATTCTTTTTTAAAAAACAAGGACATTGCCAGACTGTCCAACACACACTGCTACTGCTACACTCTTAGTCTGACAAAGCTAAGTTAACCTCTCTGATCCATTTCTCTGGTCTCAAATATAGTCTTACAAAGCATATGAGTATGCCAGTATTACAGAGGTTGAGTACATTT
Source organism: Schistocerca americana (assembly GCF_021461395.2). Classification (NCBI taxonomy): domain Eukaryota; kingdom Metazoa; phylum Arthropoda; class Insecta; order Orthoptera; family Acrididae; genus Schistocerca; species Schistocerca americana. The sequence goes on from NC_060126.1 coordinate 260,944,250, forward strand.
ATCAAATTCGCAACTTCATTTACATTTATGGCCAAACCTTACTGAAAATCGTCATGGCAAACAGGACAGCCCCCTTTCATCACCCCTCCCCCATTAAACAAGAATTTTGCACAATGTTTTTTTTCTGATACAATAGCAGGAGGTACTCAAAAAATTCTCCAAAAGAAGCAATCACAAAAGCATGGTGCAATATGTGTAGTTACAAGTACCTGGGGCGGATGGAAAAGTATTCAAAGTATCAGTGAACAGGTACAAAATTGTTCAAATCTTTCAGAAAATCTTATAAAGACAAGTGAATATTCTTAACAGTTCAAATAAATCAAGAAAAATAAGCACATTTACAGTATGGTACAAAAATGCTTGCTGTGGTAAATGAGTAATCTAGTCAGATACATTAGCACAGATACATACAGTTTTACAATAAGGTATAAAGCATTACGTAGTCATTACAATAGGCCCTACAACTGTTTAAAAAGACCAATAAGGACAAGTAAGAACTCCTGCCCATTCAAATGAAGTAAGAAACATACACACATTTCCTGCAACACGGTACAAAACGTTACAAAGCAGTTACACTTGTTTGTTCAAATCTTTCAAAAAATTTTCTAAAGACAAGTGAATATTCTCATACACATTAATGTTACGGTACAAAAGTGTTTACAATTTTCTGTTCAAAACTGTTGAGAAAACCTATGAGGGCAAGCTCATGCAATAGGAGGAAAAAAATCACCGAAAAATGTCACATACCTCACTGTTTAGTGAGACACACACATATCACAGTAGCACCAATATGGTAGCATGAACATATTCCTGGGTCAGACTCAGGGAGAATAGTACTTTGCCCTCAGTTTCTTCACTGAAAATCCACAGAGCTCAAAAAAAGTATGTTATCCAGGCAGACTCTGGGAGGATGATGTGTCTTGTCACAACATCCACTGACAACCCAGAATCTGAAGGGCTAAAATCATTGCTGTAGAACTGCAATAATGAACAGTGTTTCCATTGATCCATCTTTCATTAGCTGAGACGTGGTATGACACTCAACATAGTGCCACAGCCTGTTTCATGAAGCCATCCAGCATAATTCTTTCCATTAAGCTTAGTGTGTGCACGTTAATAAGATCATAACTCACGTGTGTCCAGAAAACATGAAACAAATTTATAAATGAATTCGACAGAAAGTTTACATACATGTTAGTGCCAAAATGAATTGTCCTGAAAGAAATGATAATTTTCTGTACATGTGCCTTTTTCAATGGCAACGGCCTTGCCACAGTGGATACACTGGTTCCCGTGAGATCATCGAAGATCAGCGCTGTCGGGCGTGGCCAGCACTTGGATGGGTGACCATCCAGGCCTCCATGGGCTGTTGCCATTTTTCAGGGTGCACTCAGCCTCGAGATGCCAATTGAGGAGCTACTCGACCGCGAGAGCGGTGTGCCGACCACACACCCCTCCTATCCACATCCTCCACTGAGGATGACACGGCGTTCGGATGGTCCCGCTGGGCCACTTGTGGCCTGTAGACAGAGTGGTTACATGTGCTTATTCAAAAATTCTTATCTGATATATATACAGTAGAAATGATTATCTTATAACATGGGCATCATATAAATTGCTTGCAAGGCTTCACAGTAATGTTCTAGTGTCATTCAAGCAACTGCTTAGACAAGTAAACAGTTAATCATCAATCTAGTATCAAATCTCAATCTTCAATACGTATCTCCATTTTTGAGATACCTCACATAAATGAAAAGACTTGGTTACGGTTTCTTAAGTTACATACATTTATCTATCTGGTCAGAATGGTAATTACCACATATCTCATGTACAATAAAATCAGGAATATGTATGATGATCAACAAAATAGCTAAGTATTGAATACACACTCTTAGAATAGAAAATCTTACTAGAGTACAAGTAGTGCCATTCATGGACCAGTCAACAGCTTATACTATTGGAGCAAAAAAGTGCATCATCTTAGGATGTGTCAAATTCACTGGTATCATTACCACCACAAAACAGTTGTCATTCCTGGTGATAAAAGAGTAACATGTTAATTATATTTTCAATAACAAGCTACAAGTTCCCGAAAATTCAAAGATCGGGTGTCAAGCATGTAGTAGCTCTATTATCTTTTGAGTAAATTCCTCATAAAGACATACATACAAAGCACAGTTTCGAAAGAAAATGTTGATGTCAAATGTATTTTGGTTCTTGTTTCCACGGCTACACAGTGCACCTGTAAAGTTAATATTAAAGCGCATAAAACGTCATTACCGAGACAAAAATCTTCCCTTACCCCTCATTGGCTACCTGAAAAAATAATCCATAAAAACAATGACGTACATCACCACTACTGAAATGACATCATCATCTACTGCTCATTGGCTTCCTGAAATACTTATTCTTAAGAACATCTCATCAGTACATACAATCCCTTCAGTACTGCACTGCATAAGTACCATTTAACTTATTGTGTAATATGAACATCTTATTTCGTCACACAAGTACAGCTACATCACAAGCACATCACATTTAACCTTTTGGTCTCAGTATTTTTCACATAAATGTCATACTATAACCCTTATCTGTCAATCTTTGCACTGTGTCCAGTTTCGTGCAATATACATATCCATTTGAAGCTGAAAGGTCATTTCTCCATACTGCAGTCAATAGCTGAAGATTGTTAGCTTCATGTAACTATTTTCAAACATCTCAAAAAGACTTCTGAAACATCATTCACAAATTACCAAAAGTTCATAGCAAATTACATTTAACACCAGTTAGAAAAATAGTTTCTTGCAGTGAAAGACCAACCAGTCTCAAAAATTACTTTACTATACTTACACCAGGATAGAAAGAGAAATTTATTTACACATATTACCTGAATAGGACAGTAAAAGAAGTGGAGTGCACCATGAAATAAGAGAGAAATAGTTAACATCCAGCTCGAGGAGACATCAGTTGCTAGCTAATATACTCATCATTTCCACTTCCACAGCATTTTCGTGAATAATGTGACGTATGAGAAATGTTCCATTACATAGAAGAAATAACTTATGATACAGTCATTTTCCCTTGCGGAAAAGGTGGTGAGACTTCACCGGAAACCTTTTTTTTCTTGTATAAAATCGTTCGATATTCTTGCATCATTGCAATTTCTTCCTATTTTCTGCAGCTCCCTTAATCTTGGCTGAGACTAAATGAATCACCTCATGATGATGTAGGCTTCTCTGTTTGGGTAATGGTACAATTTCTCTGATTCTGTCAGGTGGCTGCTTGTTCATTGAAACCAGAAGAGGGGACAAACGTATAGAATTATGTGGTAACTCATTCAGTACCTTCTGAAACAAATGAAGATATGTATCCGAAGCGTTGTGGTTGCAGTGACAATACAATCAAAAGAGTTTCCTAAGCTCCTTCACTAGGTGTTCACAGGGGTCTGAAGATGCTTAATTTTCTTCTGACGTTATGTACGCAACCAATGCTGGGATCAGAACGGAGGTCCACTATCAGATATTACTTTTTCTGCGTGACCAACTTTCTCCAAAAACTGTTTACCAAATTATGTAGACACAGTCTTTGCTGTTGCCCTAAGTATTGGGGTAAATGACACATATTTTGACGTAAGTTCTACTGCCACAAAAACTTTTTTTTATTCTGGGAAGGGATCCAAATAAATCAACAGCTGCAAGTTGTTTTAAATTACTAGGGATTATGGCAAACAGTGGAGCAGAGTGGGATATAGTAGGAGGTTTTGCCTTTGGACATAGCTACACTTTCTTTTCTCCAAATTGTAAAAAAGAACATGGACCACAAAACTTGAAAAAACCTATTTGGGCCCAAAAATGGGCGTAATTAAGGTGTATATACCACACAAGTTTGTTCAACAAGTCATCAGGAACGCATACTACCCATAATTCACTCTTAAGATTCTTACATTTGAAAAGAATATTGTTCTGCATCAGATAAAGTTGTCTCACAGCTGTACTGTCTCTGTCAACCTATTTCTCTTTGATTCCCTCTATACAGGATCCTTATCTTCTTCCTTAGCGAGGTCAGCAAATGTTAGTGAAATGTAATAATCAAATGCAACTGTCTGAGTGTAAAAGATACTGAGGCTATTTTTCTGACAATATTCTTCAGTTGTTTTGACAAGAGCAACAGCTGAATGAGACACAGTGTCAGCTACTGTGTTTTGTGTTCCTGGAATGAAAACAATGGCAAAATGGAACTCCGGCAAAGGTCCAACGTTTGAGACAATCATGATTTAACTTAGCAGTTATCAGAAACTGAAGGACATGGTGATAAGTAAATACCTTGGTGTGGCTGCCATACAAGAAGTAACGGAATTTATCAACAGACGAGAACACTGCTAATGCCTCAATTTCGGTCAAAGAGTAATTATGTTCCGATTTAGATAAAATGTGACTGGCAAGTGCAATAGTCCTTTGTGTAATGATATCATGTTCCACACTGATGAGAAACGTGCATGTCAAGTCCAAATTTGGAGCTGTTGGTAAAAATACAAAAGTCACATGACAGATCTGTGTGATATAATATAGGTGCAACAAGAAGTGCACCCTTCAAACTTTGAAATTCATCCTAAGCTATCTTGTCCCAGTGCCACGCAATATTCTTACCAGTCAACGCACACAATCTGTAAGTGGTCAAGTTCAGATTAATGAAGCAATGGTAGAAATTAAAGAGTCCTAGGAACCTTCTGAGTTGATGTTTAATTGTAGGTACAGGCATTTTTTCAGATAAAGAAATTTAATTTGAGATTTGCCAAGCTGTGAATTTCCCAAATTAACTGTGATGCCAAACCCAGAAAATACTTTGTAGCAGTGAATTAAGAAGACTGTTATGTTCTAAGCATGACTTTTCGGAAATGGAGATATCATCAACATCGGTAATAATAGAGTTTAATCCACGAATAAAGCCAGAAGATGAAATTTTAAATCCAAAGGGCAATTTACGAAGTTGGTAATAGGTACCAAAGCGAAGAAAAGATGTATATTTCCTACAAGCAGAGTCCAGTCATACTTGCCAAAAGTTGGATCTGAGATCTAAAGTAGATAACATCTTTACACCATGAAATTTCTGTAACAATTCCTCCAATGTTTGAGGATGGTCTGTTTCAGGAAGAGCAATGGCATTGATTTCTCTGGAATCTTAACACCAAACGTATTGACTCATCTCGTTTTTCTATAACATGAAGTGCAGTGCTGTAAAAACATGGCAGGTACAATGAGACCTTGAGCTAATATGGACTGTATCTGATTCTTTACTCTTTCCCTGTATACCAGTGGAATAGCGTGAGGTGGAACAAAAAACTTTGTATGTCCCTTGACTTTAAAATCATACAGAAAATCTCGTATGGTACCAGGTTTGTTGACAAAGATTTTGAATGTGACTGGAAGATAACGAATAACTCTTGCCTATCTACTTCAGAAGTATCCTCTACACTGTCTACTTTATCAAGTATGATTTCAGACACATCAAAAGGCTGTTACATTTCCTGAGAAGTACTTCATCTTTGACCAATAGCTTCAGTGGAAGGTTGTGATTTTGATGAAGATAAAAATTTCGAACTTCCTGTCTTGTAACAGAGTCCTCGAACTGCAAATATATTGACTTGCCATCAAGTACAGCTTTCGCCTGAGAACATTTAAATTCAGTCTGGCCTTGTATTTAGTCAACAAATCGACCCATTATCATATTGTAAATTTTTGTTTTTGTGTGCATATCCTTGTGTAAGGTTTCGGTAAGCAGAGTTTCTAGTAACAGGTAATTGTAGATACATCACTTTCAGTAGAGAAAATTATTTATGATTAAGAGTTTGCCGTCTCAGGGCATAGTGAGAACTCTGCAGAGCAGTTTCTTTATTCTCCTCTTTATATTTTGCGTATGTTCCAAACTCAGTAGCGCCATTTGAGATCTTATATCTATTTTTACAAACTACAACATGACTAGGAACTGTGCTTGTTGTGAGTGGACACAAGGAGAATTGGCTGCTGTCCATAAACGGCTGGAAGCAGCAGTTGCTACTGTCGATGTGCTTCTGGCTTACGTTCAAACTTGCGGCGGCATCAGTGCGCTGGGGACGAAACCTGCCACATCTCTGGTGCTTCGGAATCCGCTGATGACCTGGGTGTCACTGCATCTTCTGATATGCAACATTTGATCGCTCCGTTCTCACTCAAGGGCGGGTGGCAGGCAGTGGCGGGTTGGCGTGTCGCTGAACGGAAGGCGAAAGAGGGAGCATGTCACATGGCTGGGTCCCTACCCCTTAGCAACAGGTATGAGATGCTACCCTGTGTTGATGATAACTCTGACCCAGCGCCAGATGCCTCTCCTGTTAGCCAGCGGCCGATTTCTTGCCCAGTCCCGAAAAGTGCAGAGGGTAGGTACGTTGTCATTGGGAGCTCCAACGTTAGGCAGGTGATGGAGACCCTCAGGGAAACAGCAGGCAAGGCGGGAAAGAGTACCAGCATGCACTCGTTACGTTTGTCAGGGGGTCTCGTCTGTAATGTGGAAGAGGCGCTGCCAGCAACTATCTAGCGCACTGGGTGCAACCAGCTGCATATAGTGGCACACGTCGGCACGAATGACGCCTGGCGCTTGGATTCTGAGGGCATCATCGGCTTCCTTAAGTGGGCGGCTGATTTAGTGAAGGCAACTAGCATCGCAAGCTGTCTATTTGTAGCATCGTTCCCAGGGCTGATCGAGGTCCTCTGGTTTGGAGCAGAGTGGAAGGTCTAGACTAGAGGCTCAGACGATTCTGCGACGGTATCGGATGCGAATTTCGCGAGCTCCGCTATCGGGTACAGAACTGTAAGGTTCCCCTTAATAGGTCAAGGGTGCACTACAAGCAGGAAGCGGCTACTAGGGTAGCAGGGTACGTGTGGTGTGCACATGGGGCTTTTTTAGGTTAGAGAAACCCTCCATTGGGATCAAAGACGATTTGCCTGATAAATTGGCCAGAATGTTCCCAGGGAACGTTCGTCTTCGCAGATCAGAGATAGAGAAGATTAATATGATTTTAGGAAACTGCAGGAGCATCCAGGGAAAGGTTCCGGAATTAGTATCGCTTACTGAAGGTTATAAAGCACAGACAGTATTAGGAACAGAAAGTCGGTTGAAACCGAACGTTAATGACAACGAAATCCCAAGTTCAAATTGGAATTTTTGTCGTAAGATAGGTTAGTCGCCAATGGTGGCGGTGTGTTTATTTCAGTAAAGAATTAGGTAAAATCTAGCAAAGTTATCACGGATTTCGACTGTGAATTAACCTGGGTGAAGGTAAGTATCAAAGACCGGTCAAAAATGATAATCGTATCCTTTTATAGAACTCCTGAGTCTGGAGCTGTAGTGGTAGAGTACTTCAGACAGAACTTGCAGAATATCGTTAGTAATTTTCCTGATCATACCGTTGTAACAGGGGGTGGTTTGAACTTGCCAGGTATAGAAGATGTATTGTCCGAAAATTACTTTGAGCACATAGTCGGAAAACCAACTCGTGAGGTTAATGACTAAGACCTCCTGGCAACAAACTGACCTGAAACTATCGAAGGTAACAGTGATTATAAGGCTGTGACAGGGTCCATGACAACGAGTCTGACAAGGAATGTTGAGAAAGGTAGGAAGATATTTTTGCTTAGCAAGAGTGACAGGACACTAATTTCAGAGTATCTGAGCAGTCAGCATCATATATTCAGGGATGATAACGAGCATGTGGAAAACAAATGGAAAAAATTCAAAGAAATCGTGCAATGTGCCACAGACAAATATGTTCAGAGTAAGGTCTTAAGGGATGGGAAAGGCCTCACCACGGTATAATAGCCGTGTTTGAAAACAGATACGAAAACGAAGAGAACTTCACCTCAGATTCATCGAAACGGAAGATGACAGAGAGAAGGCAGAAATACTGTATTAGGTCTTCCAAAATTGTTTCACCGCGGAAGATCGTAGCACGTACCCTCCTTTCAATCGTCGTAGGAACGTCGAAATGGCAGGTATTGAGATAACCGATCGCGAAATAGAAGAACAACTATTATCGCTTAGTAGTCAAAAAGAGTCAGGACCAGATGAGATACCTATAATATTCTACAAACATTATGTGAAAGAACTTGCTTCCCTTCTAGCAATAATTTATCGATGATCGCTTGAATAACGAAGGGTACCTAGCGTCTGGATGAAAGCGCAGGTCATTCCCGTTTTTAGGAAGGACCGTAGGAGAAATGCACACAATTATAGACCTATATTGTTGACGTCAGTCTGTCATAGAATTATTGAACATGTTTTATGCTCAAGAATTATGACGTTCTTGGAGAGGGAAAATCTCCTGTTTTGAGTATTGGAGCAGATTTGAGACTGGATTCAAGATTTCCTTGTGGATAGAACTCAACACGTCGCTCTTAACGGAACAAAATCGACCTCTAACGGTAATTTCTGGTGTACTCCAAGGAAGTGTGATAGGACCATTCCTGTTTAAAATACACGTAGTTTGGAACTTAAATAGTGGCAACACTGTTGTGGAGACACTATGCTATGGAATCTACTAGTGTCGCTGATAGCACACGTTGCTGACATACCTACCTTTCCTCCGAGCAAATGGACTACCAGTCCCACGTCACCGGCGTGTCCACCCGGCGTGGTCATCAGTCCCCTAGAACTTAGAACTACTTAAACCTAACTAACCTAAGGACATCACACACATCCATGCCCGAGGCAGGATTCGAACCTGCGACCGTAGCAGTCCCGCGGTTCGGGTCAATTGTGAGCGAGCGGTTTAACGTAACGGTGTCACTATGTTTTTGAAACAGGAACCACGGAGTTGGATCAAGATTGAATGTGCCAGAGGTCATACAGCATGACAGTGTCATCAAGGTCTTCAAGAGGCATGCGGAGAATCGGCATTGCCGTACAGAACAGTGGCACGTTGACTAAAGCCTTCAACGAAGGTCGGCAATCTGTGTTAGACATGCATCGGGCAGTCGTCCCTGCATGCTGTTGCCGCGATAGTGGACAGCGATCGACGCCGTACGATTCGTGAGCTCGCCCACGAAACCGGTTTAGCGCATACGACTGTGCTTCGCATCCTGAAGGAAGCCTGGGCATGCGAAAAACTGCATCACGATGGGTTCCGCATGACTTGACGGAAATGCAGAAATGGATGCGTTAAGACGCTGCTCAGACGCGCTTGGAGCGCTATGAGCGCAAAGGAGAGGCTTTCTTACGCCGTATCGTAACACTGGATGACACATGGGCCACACCGTACGACCAAAACTGAAACGCAAATCCAACGAATGGCGTCTGTATGGGTCGCCGCGAAAGTCGAAAGTGCATCAGAATATGGTGAAAGTTATGGTGAGTCTCGTGTACGACTGTGATGGTGTTATCCTAACGCGTTATGTGCCTCCACGGCAGACCGTCAATGCACAGTATTACTGTTCGTTTTTGGAGCATCACCTGCGACCAGCTTTGCTGAAGAACCCACCCATCATTTTGCACGACAATGCTCGGCCGCCTACAGCGCAAGCTGTGGCTGCTCTGTTCGGTCGATGGGACTGGGAAGTGCTGTACCACCCACCATACTCCCCGGACTTAAGTCCTTGTGACTTTGATTTGATTCCGAAGATGAAGGAACCACTTCGTGGCATTCGCTTCAGAACTGTTCCAGAGATTCGACAGGCCGTAGACCACTCCATTCGCACCATCAACAGAACAGGCTCTGCTAGCGGTATACTACGCCTTCCACATCGCTGGCAACGGGTTTTATACAACGCTGGTGACTACTTTGAAGGACAGTAATAGGTGCAAACATGTAACTCTTTTGTATCGGTTGTGAATAAATAGTTGCACTACTTAAGTTCCAGCCCTCGTATACAGGGTGTTACAAAAAGGTACCGCCAAACTTTCAGGAAACATTCCTCACCCACAAAGAAAGAAAATATGTTATGTGGACATGTGTCCGGAAACGCTTACTTTCCATGTTAGAGCTCATTTTATTACTTCTCTTCAAATCACATTAATCATGGAATGGAGACACACAGCAACAGAACGTACCAGCGTGACTTCAAACACTTTGTTACAGGAAATGTTCAAAATGTCCTCCGTTAGCGAGGATACATGCATCAAGCCTCCGTCGCATGCAATCCATGATGCCTGATGTAGCCCTGGAGAATGGCGTATTGTATCAAAGCCGTCCACAATACGAGCACGAAGAGTCTCTACATTTGGTACCGGGGTTGCGTAGACAGGAGCTTTCAAATGCCCCCATAAATGAAAGTCAAGAGGGTTGAGGTCAGGAGAGCGTGGAGGCCATGGAATTGGTCCACCTCTACCAATCCATCGGTCACCGAATCTGTTGTTGAGAAGCGTACCAACACTTCGACTGAAATGTGCAGGAGCTCCATCGCCCATGAACCACATGTTGTGTCGTACTTGTAAAGGCACATGTTCTAGCAGCACAGGTAGAGTATCCCATATGAAATCGTGGTAACGTGCTCCATTGAGCGTAGGTGGAAGAACATCAAGACATCACCAACAATGCCTGCCCAGACGTTCACAGAAAATCTGTGTTGATGACGTGATTGCACAATTGCGTGCGGATCCTCGTCAGCCCACACATGTTGATTGTGAAAATTTACAATTTGATCACGTTGGAATGAAGCCTCATCCGTAAAGAGAACATTTGCACTGAAATGAGGATTGACACGTTGTTCGATGAACCATTCGCAGAAATGTACCCGTGGAGGCCAATCAGCTGCTGATAGTGCCTGCACACGCTGTACATGGTACGGAAACAACTGGTTCTCCCGTAGCACTCTCCATACAGTGACGTGGTCAACGTTACCTTGTACAGGAGCAACTTCTCTGACGCTGACATTAGGGTTATCGTCAACTGCACGAAGAACTGCCTCGTCCATTGCAGGTGTCGTCGTTGTTCTAGGTCTTCCCCAGTCGCGAGTCGTAGGCTGGAATGTTCCGTGCTCCCTAAGACGCCGATCAATTGCTTCGAACGTCTTCCTGTCGGGACACCTTCGTTCTGGAAATCTGTCTCGATACGAACGTACCGCGCCACGGCTATTGCTCCGTGCTAATCCATACATCAAATGGGCATCTGCCAGCACCGCATTTGTAAACATTACCGAGCGAGGTGGCGCAGTGGTTAGCACACTGGACTCGCATTCGGGAGGACGACGGTTCAATCCCGCGTCCGGCCATCCTGATTTAGGTTTTCCGTGATTTCCCTAAATCTCTCCAGGCAAATGCCGGGATGGTTCCTTTGAAAGGGCACGGCCGACTTCCTTCCGCATCCTTCCCTAATCCGATGAGACCGATGACCTCGCTGTTTGGTCTCTTCCCCCAAACAACCAACAATTTGTAAACATTGCACTGACTGCAAAACCACGTTCGTGATGAACACTAACCTGTTGATGCTACGTACTGATGTGCTTGATGCTAGTACTGTAGAGCAATGAGTCGCATGTCAACACAAGCACCGAAGTCAACATTACCTTCCTTCAATTGGGCCAACTGGCGGTGAATCGAGGAAGTACAGTACATACTGACGAAACTAAAATGAGCTCTAACATGGAAATTAAGCGTTTCCGGACACATGTCCACATAACATCTTTTCTTTATTTGTGTGTGAGGAATGTTTCCTGAAAGTTTGGCCGTACCTTTTTGTAACACCCTGTATAATTGATCTAGTAGAAAGCGTCAGATGTTCTCTAACGCTGCTCGCAGATGATGCGGTTGTGTATAAGAAAATAGCCACGCCAGAAGATAGTAATGATTTGCAGAATGACCTCCAGAGAACTGGTGAATGGTGCAGGCTCTGGCAGTTGACCCAGCACGTAAATAAACGTAACATATTGCGCATACATAGGAAAAGAAATCCACTAATGTATAGCAAAACTATTGATGACAAACCTCTGGAAACAGTATCTGCCGTAAAATATCTGTGAGTAACTATCCGGAGCGACCGTAAGTGTAATGACCACATAAAATAGTGGGAAAAGCGGATGCCAGACTCGGCTTCATAGGAAGAATCTTAAGGGTATTTAACTCATCCAAGGCGGTTGTTCGACCCATTCTTGAGTATTGGTCATCTATCTAGGATACTTGCCAGACAGGACTGATAGAAGAGACAGAGAAGATGCAACGAAGAGCGGCACATGCCGCCACGGGATCGCTTAGTCGGCACGAGAGCGTTACGGACGTGCTCAACGAAATCCATTGGCAGACGTTACAAGAGAGGCGTTGTACATCACGGGGAGTTTTGCTATTGAAATTTCGAGAGAGGATTTTCCGGGAATAGTCGGACAACACATTACTTCCCCCTACATTCGTCACGCGTAATGGCCATGAGGAGAAAATTCGAAAATTCGAGAAATTGAAGACAATACAAAGGCTTGCCGACAATCATTCTTCCCACGCGCTATTCTTGAGTGGAAGAGGGTTGGAGGGGTCAGTTAGTGGTGCAAAAAGTACCCTCCGCCACACTCCATCAAGTGCCTTGTGGGGTTTATGTAGATGTAGATTCGTGTAGTAAGAAGTGGCACAGTTAAGAAGTTAGCAGAGAAGTGATGACCTTGGCAAATGAAATCCAAACGTGTTTGGTTTCTGACCTCTACAGTTTTAGTAGTAATTACACCCTTAATTTTGGTTCGTTGCAGTGGAAATGTTGGACAAACAGTTGATCCCTGACATTTACTGAAAGCTACTCATTGATAAACGAAAAAGGACTACCGCTAATAAGGAAACCTGTCCAACATAAACTGACACTATACGATGGATTAAGATATTCTGATTGTCTATCTTCTCTTCCAACAAGGTGTCCCTGATATCATCAAACTGGACAAAATTTATTCGCCTCTGCTCTGAATCCATGTCAGAAAATGTTTTTCCTAAGGAAGTGTCAACAAAATCCACTACAGTATCATTAGTTATGTTCCCTACTATTTGTAGATGTACTTCTGTTTCACATTCACTATCATTTGATCAAGGCATGTACTTAGTTATCCAGTCAAAAACACTGATTTCACTTACGTTTAGTGCTTGGTCTTCAACAGCCTCTATAACAGGATTATGGACGGTTTCATCTAACATCTATTCCTCATCTTGGTTACTAATAAGCTCACATTGTTCATTTTGTTCACTAATGGGTTCACAATGTATGCTTTTTGGTACGACTGGAGGAATTCTCTGTATCGACAAAGGAATTGTTTGCCGTTTGTGCCATCAGTCATAACTGTGATGGCTCGTCACGTCTAACATTATCATTAGTGTCATGTGCTCTAATCTGAACTACTTCAGCTTATCGTTCACGACTGAAATTTCCACGATCGCTCCTCTACTGATTATTTCTTCCGCAATAACTGTGACGATCACACGAACTGTCTAGTGTTTGGTTGTAATGATAGTCATCTGGTCTGAAATCAGCATTCTCAGTTTTTCGATTGGAATTAAAGTTTCGTCTTTCATGCCAAACTGTTATTTCTTTCTTTATAATGATTTCTGCTTCAATCACCATTATTGCCGTAACTTCTTTGGTTACTAAAATCACGACCTCTGAGTGAAATGGCTGCGATTGTACGACTGATCTCTTGAATACCAATGGTTTAATAATTTTGATCGTGACTATTAGAAAAATCATTATTCTGTTCATAATTGTTCCGTTTCTCAGAATACCCATCATCTGACCTGTTTCATTGTGATTAGAAATTTTGTCCGTTACCGTCTCTGCATTTATTTAGCGAGTAAAATTGCTCGCTATCAACTTCGAGTTTTTGCAGTAAATTTAGAAAATCCTCGCTGTCATCTTGACAGCGTCCTGCCAAAACAATGTGCCACAAGCGTGTCGATAGTTTAGTCAAACAAATTCTTATTAAGTTCGAGTCTCGATCCGGCACACAGTTTTAATCTGCCAGGAAGTTTCAAATTCTTATTAATTCAGAGGGACTGTATGGACTCGATACGAAGCGATTCTTGCGTTATCATGTGCTGCAAATAGTTTGCCGGGCTGGAACAGTCTGTTCAAAATTCTTTAGGATAATGTTACTGTTTTGCTTCTTGCCTTGTGTTGCTTCAGACCAGTATTCCGACAAAAATACGTGATAAAATTCAACTTCCGTTTGGCATTCTTGTGAGATTGCTTGCGGCTGGTTCAGATTCGAAATCACCACACATGTATTCATGTTTATGACCAATTGGTCATGAAGGATGGAGATGATATTGGAATTGATGGAGCCACTCTTTGGGGTGTGTGTCATTGGCAGAATTTCGAAAAACTTTAAACTTTCGAACTGTAAGAAAGTATTTGTAATCAAATGAGTCAGCGTAGTGAGAGGGCAAATTATTTTTCGTGCTATGTGAGACATCTGCGCGATTTTGTCTGCGTAATGCACTGTGTTCGCGTGTCAGTGCACCTACATGGAACAAATAAGAAAGTTCGCCAGGAGTAGGCAGGAGTACTGAAACGCGAAGTATGGTTCAAATAATTGGTTCAAATAGCTCTGAGCACTATGAAACTTAACTTCTGAGGTCATCAGTCCCCTAGAACTTAGAACTACTTAAACCTAACTAACCTAAGGACATCACACACATCCATGTCCGAGGCAGGATTCGAACCTGCGACCGTAGCGATCGCACTGTTCCAGACTGTAGCGCCTAGAACCGCTCGGCCAGCGAAGTATGCCCGTGACTGATTTTCCGTTCAATCCGGACAGCCGGTTGTGTAGTTTCCTTACATCAGACTTGTGCCGTTCATTAATGATCATCTTCCCCTATTTGAAACGATGAAGAGAAAGATATTAATCCGACTCTGCAAAGAGAATAGGTTGTGTAACATCAGAATTTTTGTCTACTGCTTGTAATTTGGGTCACGGTTACAGAAAGTTCGTCTGCCTATTTGGTAACTGTATTTAACTATTCTAAGATAACTATTTCTTTAGGCTTAAATGATGCACATTGCTCTCGAAGGCCTTGTATCTGATTTCCAAACTGGCTGCCTGCTTTTTTAACCGTAAGATTTCGGCCGTTTGAATATGTTCAACTCTCTACTGTAGATTATGTATTAAAGGGTTGAACTGCTCACTTATATCTTGCCTAAATTGTGTCTTCTTATCCTTGAAGCGCTTAATCTCTTCCCTAACACTTTCTTTCATCTCTTCTCTAAAACTTTTATTGCCTTCCTTAATGCTTTTAAACTCTGATAATAGTATCTGCAAAAGATCTTTGTGCTCATCTTTGGCATTACTGCTGGAAGGAGTAGAGACTGTCCCAGTTTGATTAACAGCTGTGGGTGCAGCTGACTGTTGTAACAAATTACATCCTAAAGACTCGCTGTCAGAATCCCCAACTGTACTTTCTTGTTCCATGTTTGACACCGAAAAATTACCCTGATCAATCCTGTAAGGCACTATCCTATCTGTCTCAATTAAATCAGTGTTGTGAGAGGATCGCTGTTCAGTTGTCCCTTCTCTGTCTACCGAATTACCAAAAGTTGCATAAGCTGCAGCTCTAGCATTTGGCCCATCTCTGCATGCAATTGCTGTAATACAGCGAACGAAAAGAAAATCTTACACATACTGAAGATCTACGCTACAGACTTCCTACGAATATCATTGAAAGCATAAAAAGTGACAGTGTTGTTAGTGTGTGAGAGTGGCGTGCCACTCTCAAGTGTATTCAATACAAAAGATTTTTGCAAAGGATTTTCTGGCGTCTATGTTGATATGTTTACCAGTTAAAATGCTTCTCTTAGTCTCTTGCCAATGCAGTCCATCTCTTCACTTCCCTTAATGTATATACTGAGGTGACAATAGTCATGGGATTACACAGGGTATAAAAGGGCACATTGGCGGAGCTGTCGTTTGTACTCAGGTGATTCACGTGAAAAGGTTTCCGACGTGATGATGGCCGCACGAAGGGAATTAACAGACTTTGAAAGGGGAATGATAGTTGGAGCTAGACGCACGGGACATTCACTTTCGGCAGTCGTTAGGGCATTCAATATTCCGAGATTCTTAGTGTCAAGAGTGTGCCGAGAATACCAAATTTCAGGCATTACCACTCACCACGGGTAATGCAGTGGCCAACGGCCTTCACTTAAGAGAAGAGCGGCGTTTTCGAAGAGTTGTCAGTGCTAACAGACAAGCAACACTGAGTAAAATAACCGCACAAATCAATGTGGCATGTACGACGAATGTATCGGTTAGTACAGTGTGGCGAAATTTGCCTCTCCTTGGTTCGTGACCATATCCATGGGACCCTAGATGACTGGACGATAGTGGCCTGGTCACGTGAGTCCCGATTTCAATTGGTAAGAGCTGATGGTAGGTTTAGGGTGTGGCGCAGACTCCGCGAAGCCAAGGACCCGAAATGGTTATGTTCGGCTGCCTAGAGACCATTTGCAGCCGTTCATGAATTTCATGTTACCGAACAACGATGGATTTTTTATGGTAGACAATGCACCATGTCGCCGGGTCACAGCTGTTCGCGCTGGCCTGGAGAACTTTCTCGACAATTGTGCGAATGATTTGGCCACCCAGATCGCCCAACATGAATCCCATCGAACGTTTATGGGACATAATCGAGAGGTCAGTTAGTGTACAAAATCCTACACTATTCAGTTGCGCAATGCCCTATTCAAGTAGAAGTCAGAAGTTTCGTTCATCAGCCCTAGATAATGTTTCATTCCAGAGAAATTCAACATACGAGGGCAGTTCAATAAGTAATGCAACACATTTTTTTTCTCGGCCAATTTTGGTTGAAAAAACCGGAAATTTCTTGTGGAATATTTTCAAACATTCCCGCTTCGTCTCGTTAAGTTTCATTGACTTCCGACAGGTGGCAGCGCTGTACGGAGCTGTTAAAATGGCGTCTGTAACGGATGTGCGTTGCAAACAACGGGCAGTGATCGAGTTTCTTTTGGCGGAAAACCAGGGCATCTCAGATATTCATAGGCGCTTGCGGAATGTCTACGGTGATCTGGCAGTGGACAAAAGCACGATGAGTCGTTGGGCAAAGCGTGTGTCATCATCGCCGCAAGGTCAAGCGAGACTGTCTGATCTCCCGCGTGCGGGCCGGTCGTGCACAGCTGTGACTCCTGCAATGGCGGAGCGTGCGAACACACTCGTTCGAGATGATCGACGGATCACCATCAAACAACTCAGTGCTCAACTTGACATCTCTGTTGGTAGTGCTGTCACAATTGTTCACCAGTTGGGATATTCAACGGTTTGTTCCCGCTGGGTCCCTCGTTGTCTAACCGAACACCATAAAGAGCAAAGGAGAACCATCTGTGCGGAATTGCTTGCTCGTCATGTGGCTGAGGGTGACAATTTCTTGTCAAAGATTGTTACAGGCGATGAAACATGGGTTCATCACTTCGAACCTGAAACAAAACGGCAATCAATGGAGTGGCGCCACACCCACTCCCCTACCAAGAAAAAGTTTAAAGCCCTACCCTCAGCCGGTAAAGTCATGGTTACAGTCTTCTGGGACGCTGAAGGGGTTATTATGTTCGATGTCCTTCCCCATGGTCAAACGATCAACTCTGAAGTGTATTGTGCTACTCTTCAGAAATTGAAGAAACGACTTGAGCGTGTTCGTAGGCACAAAAATCTGAACGAACTTCTTCTTCATGACAACGCGAGACCTCACACAAGTCTTCGCACCCGAGAGGAGCTCACAAAACTTCAGTGGACTGTTCTTCCTCATGCACCCTACAGCCCCGATCTCGCACCGTCGGATTTCCATATGTTTGGCCCAATGAAGGACGCAATCCGTGGGAGGCACTACGCGGATGATGAAGAAGTTATTGATGCAGTACGACGTTGGCTCCGACATCGACCAGTGGAATGGTACCGTGCAGGCATACAGGCCCTCATTTCAAGGTGGCGTAAGGCCGTAGCATTGAATGGAGATTACGTTGAAAAATAGTGTTGTGTAGCTAAAAGATTGGGGAATAACCTGGTGTATTACAATGCTGAATAAAACAACCCCTGTTTCAGAAAAAAAATGTGTTGCATTACTTATTGAACTGCCCTCGTATCTATAGTGCTTGGCTACATTCAGCAATGTCTTCTCATTTATGTAAAATAATCTTGCAGCATGAGAAAGCCAATGCAATGAGGAGTAAGACTGAAACCAATGCATACACACTGAGTAAGTAAATAGGGGGGTTTTAATCAGTGAAGTGTAGAATAAATTTTGATTGGTTGTGGATGGAAACATCAAGTCCAGCAGGTACATATTGTACATATACTGCTTTGCATTATCGTGTTTCCAGTCAGGAACCACTCATTTAAAGCAACACATCTGTAAGAAAACCCTCACTGACACAGCTCTTTCAAGGAAACTGGAAGTAATGAATAACAGTATAACATGGAAGTATTGTTCAAATGGCTCTGAGCACTATGGGACTTAACATCTGAGGTCATCAGTCCCCTAGAACTTAGAACTACTTAAACCTAACCTAAGGACATCACACACATCCATGCCCGAGGCAGGATTCAAACCTGCGACCGTAGCGGTCGCGCGGTTCCAGACTGTAGCGCCTAGAACCGCTCGACCACCTCGGCCGACCATGTAAGTGTGTTGCAATGTGTGCCAAGGACATGAGTCCTCGTAATGCTGTTTCTGGTGAAGTTTTCAAAGAACTAGGCAAATAATTAATAGATATAGGTGCAAATTACACACAGTTCAGTATTTCGGATGTACTGAATACATCAGAACAACTCTGCCAATAAAAATGATGTCTGCTATGTCTTGTTTGGAAGCAAACCTGTTCCATTCATTAACAGTACTTGCTGTTAGCAACATATTGCCAATCTTACTATTCTCTTTCGAACTTGCATTCAGTACAGCTCAGTTCCGTCTCAGGTTTGTTTTTCCACCCCTATTAGTTCTACGTGAGCAGTGGAACACAGAACTAAGGATAGCATATAGAGGCAGCATGGCTCAACATTTCTTCAGGAGACTTCCAACGACTTGCGGAGTCCATGACACGTCGAGTTTCTGCACTACGACGGGCAAAAGGAGGTCCGACACGAGGTTAGGAGGTAGCCCGTGAGTTTCGTCATCTCATTGTATTCTCCTCTGTGATCGCACTTCCGAGATAATAAAACTGTTTCACCCAATCAGTTCTGACATTATCAGTTTTTATACTGGTTTTAATTTCTTCCATATTTTTCCGTATTACCATTATTTTTCTCTTCCGTTTCTTCTCTTTTAATTTCCATATTTTAAGAGTGTCTGATAGGACTTGCAACATTCCATTAATGTTTTATTCGGGGTTTACAACTATCATGATGTCACAGCAAATATAACGAAACTATCATCATTGACTTTTATAGAGAAAAACGTTGTTTAACTTCTTTTCTAATCCTGGCCTCTTCCTTATTGATGTTCATTGTTGTTCTCTGGTCTGTAGCAGTTGATTAATCGTTCGTTTGTCCTTCCAGTCAAGTCCCATGATTTTCATAGTAGCTCCAAGTTCACATTGTCAAAAGCTTTTTCTAAATCAATGACGGTAAGGTAAGTTCTTCTGTTTATATCCATCATCTTCTCCAATAGCTCGCACAAGTCTAAAATTGCATCTCTTGTTCCTCTGCCTTATCTAAATCCAAATTGGTCTTCTTCAATATACTTATCTACTTTTCCTTTTATCCTCCTTTTAAATGTGTTAATGAATGTACTGGAGGCATGTGCTTAAATTGTTAGTGTTTTATAAGTGGTGCAATCACCTGCATTTCCCATTTTAGATATGGTAACAGTTCTACACTGTGTGAAGTCCTGTGGCCTGACTCCTCTTTCGCAGCAGTCATTTATTGCACTGAATGTCCGCCCCGATCGCTGAGTGGTCAGTGCGACGGATTCCCGTCCTATGGGCCCGGGTTCGATTCCCGGCTGGGTCGGGGATTTTCTCCGCTCAGGGACTGGGTGTTGTGCTGTCTTCATCATCATTTCATCCCCATCCGACACGCAGGTCGCCCAATGTGGCGTCGAATGTAATAAGACCTGCACCAAGGCGGATGGACCTGCTCCGCAAGGGGCCTCCCGGCCAATGACGCCAAACGCTCATTTGCATTTGCATTACACTGAATAATTGTTCTTTTTTGTTGTTGCCCAAATTTTTCAGCAATTATGCAGAAATTTCATCAGTGCCAGTACCCAATGCAAACATAAGTTGCGTCCATCATTATTGTAGAGTTGTGCGTTCTTGGTTATCCACCATTAAATTACTGATCTTCCACCCAACTTGTCAGAGAAGGGCTCAAATTTTCCAAATTAGTGAAATGTTGTGAGTGATCGTAAACGAGCTTTAATGGATAGGCTGTGGATCGCAGAAACTCCATTACGGCAAATAACACGTCAACGTCTTCTCCACAAGCGGCGGCGCACTTAGACGTCAGCTGGTTTTAGGTAACGCACCGTCGCCAGGTAGTGGTTGGTGACAGTTCCACGAATCTTATCTCTTTCTGTGTAAAAATTACGTGTTTACTCCGTTGGCTATCAGTCGAATGACAAACCTCAGCTTCATAACAATGACGCAATGATAACGCGGTATCATACATTCGCAAACTGATAGTAGGTGAACTTAAAATGAGTGCAGAGAAGAGTGACCCATCAGTTAACACTAGCGCCCAAGCAGCAGTTGCAGCAGCCGTTCCTCCTATTAGGTAAGCAATCATTCACATCGTAAACGTAGAGAGAAACATGCCTTTATTAAGAAGAATATGCTGAACTGACAGTCTTCTTTCATCGCTAGTACTAATGAAAACGAGATATGTCTAAAGTCGTCTCGTAAAAACACCATATTTGCTTGGTTCGCTTTAGGATATAAAAGACATAGTTGAAAGCATTATACTGTGAATGGGATAGGAACAGCGGTAAAAGGTGTCGACGACAACTTCGACATTGCCATTTCCGCACTCCTCTCCCTTCCCCTCCTGCCAAAGTCTTATCATTTTTTGTTTAATCATTAGCGCTGCTTAATCTGTTAATTCGTTTATTCAAATCAACACGACTTTACAATGGATCAAAATGCACACTTTTCAATGATTTATTCGTATGTAATACAACTGAAAACATTAAACACACATACACTAAAGTCCTTAATCATCCAACAATCGCTTGGGACGATTGCAGTTTTGTAAGTGTTGGGCGTGAAAAGACCTTCTACGAAACATTACTAAATGCGTTCTCTGAAAACTGTCTTACAACAGAGACTTCGGATGCCCACTCACGATAAAAACATATTACCCCTAATGCATCAAATAGACCAGACGTCTTTGAAGACGAAACTGCTATCAGTGCCCATGAGCAGCAACCATTATCAAAGTATAAACGGCAGTTAACCCAGTAGAAGGTTTTATATGCTCACCAAGAACAGTACCGTTCTATCTCACTGAGTGACTCCAAACATTCAGCTGTAGAGAAGAGCATGTAGAAGAACAGTGGATAGGTTTTGAAGAATAATTGACCATGCACTTGACAGATAAGTACCTAGAAGAATGGTTTGTGATGAGACGGACCCTAAACGGTATACAGTCCTTACAAAGCAGCTTCTAGAAAAACAGACACTACAGCGCAATACGTGCAAAACAAAGTGCTACAGATCAGGAGATACTGAATGAAAATCGTTTCGCCGTCAAGAGGGCAATGCCTGAAGCCATAGACAATTACCATGACAGAATATTAGCAATGGATCTCTTACAAAAGCCAAAGACATTCTGGCTCTATGTCAAGTGACACAATGGCGATATCAAAGCAAGATGTGAAATGTTGATCACTGGTTTTAAATATTCCTATGCTAAGGGAGACGCAGAAGTACTGCCACATTGTACTTCACGCATCGCTGCCGAGAGTGCTGTAGACATTAGTATCAGTGGCGTCGAAAATAGCTAAAATAGTAGAACTGAACAAGGCTCCAGGACCCGATGAAATCCCTGTGTTATTCTACAAAGAATTTGGATTTCAGTTAGCCCTCGTTTTAACTACAATATACGAGGGTCGCTCCAAAAGAAATGCACACTATTTTTTTTAATCTGTTTTTTATTCTACATGTTTGAAAGATTTAGGAACAATATTTTCATTTCTCCACATAATTTTCATCCCTCTCAACTGCCTTACGCCATCTTGGAACCAGCGCCTGTATACCCGCACGGTAAAATTCTGGACCAGCCTGTTGGAGCCACTGTTTGGCGGCGTGCACAAGGGAGTCATCATCTTCTAACTTTGTTCCACTAAGAGAGTCTTTCAGTTTCCCAAAGAGATGATAGTCACATGGAGCCAGATCAGGATTGTAATGCGGGTGTTTCAGTGTTGTCCATCCGAGTTTTGTGATCACTTCCATGGGTTTTTGACTGACATGTGGCCGTGCATTGTCGTGCAACAGCAAAACATCCTGCTTTTGCCGATGTGGTCGAACATGACTCAGTCGAGCTTGAAGTTTCTTCAGTATCGTCACATATGCATCAGAATTTATGGTGGTTCCACTTGGCATGATTTCCAAATGCAAGAGTCCTTCGGAACCGAAAAACACGGTAGTCATAACTTTTCAAGCAGAAGGTGTGTGTTTGTGAATTTTTTTTTCTTGGGTGAGTTTGCATTGATGCCACTCCATTGAGCCTGCTGCTGCGAAGACAATCCTCAATATTGCTGTGCCTGCTTTCATCATGTAACCTGCTTGCCCACCGACTAACTGTACTACTATTGACAGCAGCATCTCCATACACCTTTTTCAACCTCTTGTGGATATTTCCCACTGTCTAGTTTTCACAGCACAGGAAGTCTATGACAGAACGTTGCTTCTGACGAACGTCAAGCGCAGCAGCCATCTTGAAGACATCCTGTGATGGTGCCACTCACGGGAACAGGTTGAACTAAGTTTGAAAACAAACGGGAAGGATGTATCTACACACTGTAAAACTTTCACATATGCAGAATGAAAACTGTATTTTTACAAAAATAGTGTGCATTTCTTTTGGAGTGACCCTCGTACCATTATCACCTGAGCAAAAAACTATGCCATATGATTGGAAAAAAGTACATGTAACACTCGTTTACAAGGATAGCAGAAGTGATCTGAAAAACTACCGTACAGTGTTCTTGACATTTATTTGTTGTAGAATTTTAGAACGTATTCTGACCGTAAACATAATGACATGCCTCGAACAGAAAAACCTCCTCCAAATCAAACATCTTGGATTCCGTTAACATCAATTATGTGAAACCCAACTTGCACTTTTGTCAAATAGCATCCTGAATGCCATGGATCAAAGCCGGCAGGTAGATGCAATATTTCTTGACATCCGAAAATCATTTAACTCAGTATCACACCTAAGCCTACTATCGACAGTACGAACTTATGGTGTATCAAGAGAAATTTGTGATTGAATTGAGGATTTCTTGGTATGAAGGACGCAGGATGTTGTCTTGGATGGAGAGTCGTCGCCAAATGTAGAAGTAACTTCACGTGTACACTAGGGAAGTGTGTTGGGAGCTTTGTTGTTCTTATTGTATATTAATAGCTTGGAAGTTAATAGTTACCTAAGATTTTTTGCAGTAGGTATAGTTGTCTGCAATAAATCTATGATGAATCCTTTATAATAGTAAGTGTATAGGGCGCCAACAGGTAATTTTAATCTGTTCTTCAATCACCTCGAAGCTCAAGAGCCCAATGTACAGTAAAAAAAATCGTACTTTCTGGTGGGTTTAGTATCGATTTTCTTAAAATTCTTCCACTTAGAATTTATTTCCGTCAGTAACTTTATCATTCAATCTTATTTCTACGGTAAACTTTTCAACTAGGTTAGATAATCGCTCAAAACCAGCCATTGATGATATCCATATATAATGGGCTAATGAACAAAATTACATTACAGAAATAATATTCAATTGCTTCTCAGATCATGACATACAGTTCCTGTCGTTAATGTTACTGATCAGAATACAAAATCTGCTATATCAGAGTTCAAAAGGGTAGTAAAGACCTAAGTCAAAAATTATTTTAGAAAATTCCACTAAAAAAGGAGCTAGTGTGACGTATACAATGCTAATGACTTGAATCTAAAGTACAGTACTTTCATTAATAATGTTCTTACTTTATTTGAAAGCTTTTTTGCGCCAAAAGTCACCCAGATTAGACCAAAGTCTACTAAGAAGCCACCGATTACTCAAGGAATATATTTATCTTGTATGACAAAGAGGAAGCTGTATCTGTCAATCCGAATCCGAAATAATTCTGATATAAATGCTATAGCTCATTAGGGGCAAATTCTACAAAATATTGAACACGAAAATACAGACATTAAAGCAAATGCATGGTGAGAATAAAATAGTCACATAATGTAACAAAATTCAAACAATGTAGGGAATGGTAAAAGCGGTGGCTGGTAGAATCGGAGATGAAGAGGGACGCATAGTACTAAGAGCAGATGATACATTGATAACAGAAGTATGCAACAATGCAAAACAGTTTAAAAAGCATTTCACAACTGTTACTGAAAAGATGGAGTTGTTTGTAGATGTTTCCACGGAATATCGCAGACCAACCATTACAGATAACTCCAGCAATATGAATATGATCTTTACTACACCGTTGCAAGTAAGGTTCACCATAAATAGTTAAAATCAAATAAGTGTGGTGGTTACGATAAAATATCAACAAAGTGAATTAAAAATATTCTTCAGAATTTAGTAACACATTCAGTTATTTATGTAACCAGAAATTTATCGTTTTTCCTGTTTGGCTGAAATATGCTGAAGTTAAGCGTCTGTATAGGAAAGGAGACAGGGAAATACCGCCAATCTTCCGTCCAATTTCTCTTTTGCCAGCACTGTATAAAATTTTGGAAAGCGGTAATACATAAGCGGTTCCTTAACCACCTCACTTCAAATAATATATTGTAAAAGCCACAGTTTGGAATTCTAAAGGGTTCTGACAATTCGAAGGGTAATAACACATACAGGGAGAATATACTTAATTCTTTGGACAATAACTTACAAGTTATTCGTATATTCTGTGACATGTCAAAAGCATTTGACTGTATAAGACATAATAGCCTCTTAAGTAAATCAGAATTCTGTAGCATAACAGGAAATGATGCAAAATGGTTCAGGCTGTATCTCTGTGCCACGAAACAAAGAGTGTCAGTAGGAAAGAGTCCTGTATAAGTTGTCAGGAATCATGGTATTCCACGTCCATCTTGAGATCTTTACTTTTTATTGTGAATATCAACAGAAACCAGATGGCAGTTATAAGAGTTGAGGGACATGAAAGGGAAGCAGTGGTTGGGAAGGGAGTAAGACAGGGTTGTAGCCTCTCCCCGATGTTATTCAATCTGTATATTGAGCAAGCAGTAAAGGAAACAAAAGAAAAATTTGGAGTAGGTATTAAAATCCATGGAGAAGAAATAAAACTTTGAGGTTCGCCGATGACATTGTAATTCGGTCAGAGACAGCAAAGGACTTGGAAGAGCAGTTGAACGGAATGGATGGTGTCTTGAAGGAAGGATATAAGATGAACATCAACAAAAGCAAAACAAGGATAATGGAATGTAGTCGAATTAAGTCGGGTGATGTTGAGGGTATTAGATTAGGAAATGAGACACTTAAAGTAGTAAAGGAGTTTTGCTATTTGGGGAGCAAAATAACTGATGATGGTCGAAGTAGAGAGGATATAAAATGTAGACTGGCAATGGCAAGGAAAGAGTTTCTGAAGAAGAGAAATTTGTTAACATCGAGTATAGATTTAAGTGTTAGGAAGTCTTTTCTGAAAGTATTTGTATGGAATGTAGCCATGTATGGAAGTGAAACATGGACGGTAAATAGTTTGGACAAGAAGAGAATAGAAGCTTTCGAAATGTGGTGCTACAGAAGAATGCTGAAGATTAGATGGGTAGATCACATAACTAATGAGGAGGTACTGAATAGGATTGGGGAGAAGAGGAGTTTGTGGCACAACTTGACCAGAAGAAGGGATCGGTTGGTAGGACATGTTCTGAGGCATCAAGGGATCACCAATTTAGTATTGGAGGGCAGCATGGAGGGTAAAAATCGTAGGGGGAGACCAAGAGATGAATACACTAAGCAGATTCAGAAGGATGTAGGTTGCAGTAGGTACTGGGAGATGAAGAAGCTTGCACAGGATAGAGTAGCATGGAGAGCTGCATCAAACCAGTCTCAGGACTGAAGACCACAACAACAACAACAATCAACTATCTATCATCAGTAACATTATTAGATGCCAAATTTTTTTCGTTTCTAGGCGATATAAACATCACAATATATAGAATGTAAAGTTGAGTTTTAGAAAGACCATTACTGAAATTTTCAAGAACGTTAATGAATGGTTCCTAGTCGGTTCATTGTGACTAAACTTTGAAAATACATAGTATATACAATTCAAAACTTGGTCCAGAACTTGTGAGAAGTCCACTTCCCCCCCTCCCCCCCCCCCCCTCCAGCATATACCTAAAATATGACGATAAGCAAATAGAAGAGATTGGCAATGTTAAGCTCTTAGGAGCACAGCTTCTAAAATTTCACCTTGGAGAAGGACAACACTCAACAGCTGAATCGTCTGAACAAATTTTTATTTGCGATGGGAATGCTGTCAGACACAAGGGATATAAAAATAAAAACGCTAGCGTACTTGCTTTGTGCAGCGGACGCAGAAACGTCCTGCAGGGCCCTTTTCTAGGAAACAGGAATACTAACTACTGCTCCCCAATATATTT
Organism: Schistocerca americana; assembly: GCF_021461395.2. Classification (NCBI taxonomy): domain Eukaryota; kingdom Metazoa; phylum Arthropoda; class Insecta; order Orthoptera; family Acrididae; genus Schistocerca; species Schistocerca americana. The sequence goes on from NC_060126.1 coordinate 260,971,015, forward strand.
ATTCCTTACTGAAATTTATCGAAAGTACTAAATCTCTTTTTTTAAAACCAACAGCTCAGTTCGTGGAATCGGTAGTAGAAACAACACTAAACTTCACAAAGATCTAAAATCACTTCCTTTGGTCCAGAAAAGCGTGTGTTATTTAGGAAAACATGTTCAGTAACTTGCTAGCAGCCAAGTTTAACTACTAGTAAAGTTCAGTTTCAGTGAAGCCTAAAGGATTTATTGGTTGCCAACTTCTTCCACTCTACTAATGAATTTAGTAGAACCGACAGATTTGTATGCAATGGGTGGACAAAGGTATGAGATACCAAAAGATAGCGTATTGCCATACTTCACACGGAGTAGGAAAATCTTTGGCATTCTAAACAGCTTCCAGTCGTCTCGGAATGGATAAATACAGATCCTGTATGGTTTTCAATGGAATATTATACCATTATTCCTGCAAAATAGAACACTATGTGGTCAAAAGTATCCAGACACCCCCAAAAATATACATTTATCATATTAGGTGCATTGTGTTGCCACTTACTTCCAGGTACTCCATATCAGCGACCTCAGTAGTTATTAGACATCGTCAGAGAGCAGAATGGGGCGCTCCACGGAACTCACGGACTTCGAACGTGGTCAGTTGATTGGGATATTACTTGTGTCATACGCGTTACGCGAGAGTTCCACACTCCTTAACATCCCTAGGTCCACTGTTTCATATGTGATAGTGAAGTGGAAACGTCAAGGGACACGTACAGCACGAAAGCGTACAGACCGACCTCGTCTGTTGACTGACAGAGACAGCCGACAGTTGAAGAGGGTCGTCATGTTTAATAGGCAGATATCTATCCAAACCATCACACAGGAATTCCAAACTGCATCAGGATCCATTGTAAATATTATGACAGTGAGGTGGGAGGTGAGAAAACTTGGATTTCATGGTCGAGCCACTGCTCATAAGCCACACATCACGCCAGTAAATGCCAAACGACGCCTTGCTTGGTGTAAGGAGCGTAAACATTGGACGATTGAACGGTGGAAGAACGTTATGTGGAGTGACGAATCACAGTACACAATGTGGCGATCCGATGGCAGGGCGTGGGTATGGCGAATGTTTGGTGAACATCACCTGCCAGCGTGTGTAGTGCCAACAGTAAAATTCAGAGGCGATGGTGTCATGGTGTGGTCGTGTTTTTCATGGAGGGGGTTTGCACCCCTTGCTGTTTTGCGTAGCATTATCACAGCGCAGGCCTACATTGATGTTTTAAGCACTTTCTTGCTTTCCACTGTTGAAGAGTAATTCAGGGATGGTGATTGCATCTTTCAACACGATCGAGTACATGTTAATAATGCACTGCCTGTGGCAGGGTGGTTACACGGCAATAACAACCCTGTAATGGACTGTCCTGCACAGAGTCCTGACCTGAATCCTATAGAACACCTTTGGGATATTTTGGAACGCCAGCTTTGTGAAAGGCCTCACAGACCGACATCGATACCTCTTCTCTGCGCAGCGCTCCGTGAAGAATGGGCTACCATTCCCCAAGAAACCTTCCAGCATCTGATTGAACGTATGCCTACGAGAGTGGACGCCGTTATGAAGGCTAAGGGTGGGCCAACATCATATTGAATTCCAGCATTACCGATGGAGGGCGCCACGAACTTGTAAATCATTTTCAGCGAGGTGTCCGGATACTTTTGATCACATAGTGTAATTATGATGGTGGTGGATTACGACCACACACCCTTCTCGCCAAAGTAGAACACAAAGGCTCAATAATATTGAGATCTCGTGACCATGGGGGCATGGAAGATGGGACAGTTCATCCTTGTGCTCAAACAACCAGCCCTGGACGATGCGAGCTGTGTGAACAGGGTCCTGTCGTCTTGGAACACTGCATGGGGAACAACTGTTGTACCATGGGACGAATCTGATTAGCCAAAATGATCACGTAGTTGTTAGTAGTAATGCGACCTTGCATAGTAACCCTGGGCCTCATGGAATACCATGACAAGGCTGCTCAAATCATCACCGAATCTCTACCAAGTTTCATTCTTGGCAGCAAGCAGTTTGCATCGCAGGATTGAAACGGCGTACTCCATACGTAAACTCTACCAGAAGTTGAAGAAAGTGAGAAACAAGCCTCATTCGACAAGTAGGTTTCCTCCATTGGTCTATTGTCTAAGATTCATGGCTTATGGCTTCGGCAGCACGTTTTCCTGTTAGGGGAAGAATTTCAGCCCGCCCTGCTATTCTGGTTTTTCAGTTTTCCTGTATGCGATATAAATCTGCTCTTGGTGGTTCTTGAAACACCAAACACTTCGTTACCGTGGTTACAGAAGCATCCACCACACAAGCTCCACTAATTTGCCCACGTTGGAATCCACTTAGCTCCGACATAGCGCACTCCCAAGTACACAGAACATTATTCTAACCACCACTGATAATTGCAAAGTATTCAGGGCATTGCAAAGGTGCCGTTCGCGATAAAATAGAACAGTGCCAACTGCAGACATGGCTAGCATCTCCAGTTACGCTCAAGTATTCGTTTCTCACGGTGTTTCTATATTTTTGTCCAACCCCTGTATTCATAATATGAAATAATCTGAGTATGATGTGTAATCTGACTTATGTTCATCTCCAGTGCAGTAATGTGTTGAATGAAAACAAGTGATGTAGACTGATTTACCTCTTCGATGATGCGTGGCTACAATAGCCTAAGAATTATGATATGCACCTCAATGTATTGTACATTTTACATGTTTTGTGACTAACTGATTGCTAACTTTTAACTGAAAATATGTTTAAGGTGTTTTGACTTATTCAAAAATGTTCAAATGTGTGTGAAATCTTATGGGACTTAACTGCTAAGGTCATCAGTCCCTAAGTTTGCACACTACTTAACCTAAATTATCCTAAGGACAAACACACACACCCAAGCCCGAGGGAGGACTCGAACCTCCGCCGGGACCAGCTGCACAGTCCATGACTGCAGCGCCCAAGACCGCTCGGTTCTGACTTATTCCGCACGCCGTTTCACTTGGGGTCTATGGGAGGTACATTGACATATCTTTTCTACTTTGTAAATGTCGATGTCGATTGTATGTTGTGGTTCTCGACATATTCTACATGCATGAGGACCCCCTCACTATAGGTAAGTTGGACGGAAAAGTAAATCTAATGTAATCTAATGAAATACTACGAGGGTAAGTCAATTATTATCCGCAAAGTAGTTATAAAATTTTATTGTAATCAAATAATAATTCCAATCCCAAAGAAAGCAGGTGTTGACAGATGTGAAAATTACCGAACAATCAGTTTAATAAGCCACAGCTGCAAAATACTAACACGAATTCTTTACAGACGAATGGAAAAACTAGTAGAAGCCAACCTCGGGGAAGATCAGTTCGGATTCCGTAGAAATATTGGAACACGTGAGGCAATACTGACCTTACGACTTATCTTAGAAGAAAGATTAAGGAAAGGCAGACCTACGTTTCTAGCATTTGTAGACTTAAAGAAAGCTCTTGACAATGTTGACTGGAATACTCTCTTTCAAATTGTAAAGGTGGCAGGGGTAAAATACAGGGAGCGAAAGGCTATTTACAATTTGTACAGAAACCAGATGGCAGTTATAAGAGTCGAGCGACATGAAAGGGAAGCAGTGGTTGGGAAGGGAGTAAGACAGGGTTGTAGCCTCTCCCCGATGTTATTCAATCTGTATATTGAGCAAGCAGTAAAGGAAACAAAAGAAAAGTTCGAAGTAGGTATTAAAATCCATGGAGAAGAAATAAAAACTTTGAGGTTCGCCGATGATATTGTAATTCTGTCAGAGACAGCAAAGGACTTGGAAGAGCAGTTGAATGGAATGGAAAGTGTCTTGAGAGGAGTATATAAGATGAACATCAACAAAAGCAAAACGAGGTTAATGGAATGTAGTCGAATTAAGTCGGGTGATGCTGAGGGAATTAGATTAGGAAATGAGACACTTAAAGTAGTAAAGGAGTTTTGCTATTTGGGAAGCAAAATAACTTATGATGATCGAAGTAGAGAGGATATAAAATGTAGACTGGCAATGGCAAGGAAAGCGTTTCTGAAGAAGAGAAATTTGTTAACATCGAGTATAGATTTAAGTGTCAGGAAGTCTTTTCTGAAAGTATTTGTATGGAATGTAGCCATGTATGGAAGTGAAACATGGACGATAATTAGTTTGGACAAGAAGAGAATCGAAGCTTTCGAGATGTGGTGCTACAGAAGAATGCTGAAGAATAGATGGGTCGATCACATAACTAATGAGGAAGTATTGAATAGGATTGGGGAGAAGAGAAGTTTGTGGCACAACTTGACCAGAAGAAGGAATCGGTTGGTAGGACATGTTCTGAGGCATCAAGGGATCACCAATTTAGTATTGGAGGGCGGCGTGGAGGGTAAAAATCGTAGAGGGAGACCAAGAAATGAATACACTAAGCAGATTCAGAAGGATGTAGGTTGCAGTAGTTACTGGGAGATGAAGAAGCTTGCACAGGATAGAGTAGCATGGAGAGCTGCATCAAATCAGTCTCAGGACTGAAGACCACAACAACAACAACAATCAAATAGGAAACTTACAAGAACATTACTTTTTGACATAGTCTCCTTGCGTTTCAAGGCACTTGGTCCATTGTTGTACAAGCTTCCTGATGCCCTCGTAAAAGAAGGTTCTCGGTTGAGCTACGAGCCAGGAATGCACCGCTTCTTTCACTGCTTCGTCCGAGCAAATCAACGGCCCCTTAATGCCTGTTTGAGTGGGCCAAACAAGTGACAGTCGGAAGTGGCGGCCGACCTTGTGGCCGTGCGGTTCTAGGTGCTTCAGTCTGGAACCGCGTGATCGCTACGGTCGCAGGTTCGAATCCTGTCTCGAGCATGGATGTGTGTGATCTCCTCAGGTTAGTTAGGTTTAAGTAGTTCTAAGTTCTAGGGGACTGATGACCTCAGATGTTAAGTCCCATAGTGCTCAGGGCCATTTTTCAGAAGTGGCAAGATCGGGACTATATGGAGGATGATCTAGTACTTCAAATTTGAGTTCCTGGAGCGTTTCAGCAGTGTGGGCAGCAGTATGCGGACGGGCGTTGTCGTGCAACAACAACAGATTTGACAGCAATCCTCGGCGTTTGCTTCAAGTTACAGGCTTCGGCCTGGCAGTAAGCATCTCACTGTAACGTACACTGTTTATTGTTGTGCCCCTTTCCCCATGATGTTCCAGTACTGGACCTTGTGCATCCCAAAAACCGTAAGCATCAGTTTTCCTGCTGACAGTTGGGTCTTGAACTTTTTCTTGCACAGTGAATTTGGCCGGTCGATGTGGCCGAGCGGTTCTAGGCGCTTCAGTCTGGAACCGCGCGACCGCTACGGTCGCAGGTTCGAATCCTGCCTTGGGCATGGATGTGGGTGATGTCCTTAGGTTAGTTATGTTTAAAGTAGTTCTAAGTTCTAGGGGACTGATGACCTCAGATGTTAAATCCCATAGTGCCCAGAGCCATTTGAGCCTTTTGCACAGCGAATTTGGATGTTTCCGTTCCATACTCTGCCGTTTACTCACCGGCTCGTAATGATGGATCCATGTTTCGTTACCAGTAAATATCCTGTATAAGAAGTTGTCCCCTTCGTTACCATAGCGATCCAAATGTTTTTTTACAGATGTTCAAGCGTGTTTGTTTATACAACTGTGTGAGTTGTTTTGGGACACATCTTGCACAAACTTTATGAAACCCAAGTCTGTTGTGGATGATTTCGTAGGCAGCACCGTAACTAATTTGGAGACGATGTGCCAATTTGTCAATGCTAATCGTCTGTCGAAGAGAATCATTTCACGTGAACGCTCAATGATGTCTTCATTTGTGGCGGTAAATGGTCGTCCGGCTCCTTCATTGAGTGTAAAACTTGTGCGACCATTTCGGAATTTTTCAATCCATTCGTAGACACTCCGTTGTGGCAAAACACTGTTCCCATACTCTACCGAAAGTCTGCGATGAATTTCGGCCCCTGATACGCCTTCCGACCACAAAAAACGCATCACTGAACGTTGCTCTTCTTTGGTGCAAATAGACAGAGGAGTAGTCATGATTAACAGCACGACAGCGGTAACGAAACTAACCAAGCAGCTTGAAAATTGCAAAGATTAACAACAAATATGCATGCTTATCAACGTAAAACGACAGTACTACCAAAATAAACAAAAATATAACTAAATTGCGGATAATAATGGACTTACCCTCGTATCTGAATAAAACAGCAAAAAATTTCTGTCAGATCTTGATAAGACTTCAACGTGACGCAGAGACTACCAGTTTATTTCAAATGGCCAGAAATTCAAAACTGAGGCTTTTCGGAATGTAAAATCAAAGTATTCTAGGACAGAAATATCAGTGTATTCACAATTGTAATCAGTCAACTTATATAAACACATGAGCTTAATAATTCGTAGAAACATGAAGTGGAATGGTCCCATAGCCTCAGTCATACGTAAAGCATGTTGGAGTCATCGGTGCATTGGCAGGATAGAGGGAAAATAGTCAGTCTGCAAAGGAGATGGCTTACAAATAATTTTTGCATCCCATTTTCGAATCCCTGCAAGTGCGTGGAACCAGTACCAAATATGACTAATGGGTACAGAACATATACGATTTGCATTCCAGTTATAAAACCTCTGATTTTTCTCAGATAGAAACATGTGGTTTGTTTTACAATACGTACACAATCTTTGTGAATGCGTGACGCAGATTGCAGCACTGTATGGCACACAAAACTCTAGCAACAGTGGCGAGATTTTTTTTCCTTATTGTCGCCATATGGGCAGGGCGGGGAGGGAGGCTGCTAATGGATACAATTTTCCGCTCTTCAGCCACATGAGACGAAAATTAAAAAAAAAAAAAAGAGTTGGACATGGCATTTGACAAGACAGAACGCCAGTTACATCAGTTAAAACGTAGAAGATTGACTCAGTGATGAATTTAAATATGGATACACATGAATGAAAATGAGAGTCGTACACAAAGATAAAAAAACGGTAGACAGTGGCAGGAAATTAATCAGGAAGGTCGATGAGTGACTAATTAAAAGAGATACATAGATGACTGAAGATGAGTGGGTATAGAATGCCAGGGGGAAGGGTATCATGAGAACGTAGCATTTAAAGGTAGTATGTGAGAGATGGTGTGTTTGGGCGAATGTTTCGATGATGGATGGGGGAAGAGTGGAGTGGGATCCAGTTTCGAATCAAGACTTAGGGAATGTATGGAGAGAATTGGAAGGGGAAGAGAGCCCTGACAGGGCAATATGGTGGTGGAGGAGCGGCAGAGGACAAGGATCAGTGAGCAGGGAGGGAAACTAGGGACAGTGGCGAGAGTGATGACTGGTTTTTCTGTCGAAGATGGTAACGTTTTCATTACAAGAAAAGTGTGTAATAAATCTTTTTCTCCATTTGTGTAGTGTGACACCGACTGAAATTTCCCACCAGTTGGGTCATAAATGGATGTGTCTAATGTGTATTGACGGATGTGATAGTTCAAAGAAAGCAGAACGTCATGTGACAACAAACCAAGACAATCTCGAGGTCGCACCACCCAGTGTGACGACATGATTTAGCAAGTGGAGAAAGTTGCTTTGGAGGATCGCCGAATGAATGTGATACAAACCGCCTCCAAAGCTGATATTCCGTTTGATCTGTGTACACAATCCTGCACGAAGGCTTCAAAATGCGAAAATTGTCCTACAGATGGATGCTACCAACGCTGAAGGCCGACCAGAAACACTTGCTGAAAATGATGAACAAAAATCTAAATGACAGGATTGGTCTTTGCGATGGGGCGAGACGTGTGAGGGGAAATGCTGATGCAATCCGCACTTGGCGCTACTGGCAGAAACTGCAACATTCATGCCATTTTGACGTTACGACTGCTAGGTCGCCAGAATTTACAGAAATGATAAAACAGGGAAGTCGACATGAGGTGTTCTGGGTAAATCCGATACGTGGCGAAACCAAACGACATATACATCGGACAACTTTTATTGTGCCACTTTGATGCAGTTACCACTGTTAGCAAAGTGGTTATCACTAAGCGTGAACGTGCACCGGTTTCCTTGAAATCCTTGCTCTGAGGGGGATAAACAGGCTGCTAGCTGTTTGATGTAAGGAACATATAATAATAATGCAATACATAAATATACAGCTCTAAACTCGGACGTATATTTACAATGCGCGCCGATATTTTCATAAGATGGTACATTGATTTAACGAAATATATCGAAGCTTCTTCCGAGACATCGAGGGCTAGTAGCGATATTTTCTTGAAAATCTATATATCGGATTCCTGATGTTTTTAAAAATATCAGCAGTCCTTGTGTGATTCAAACGTAATGTCGCCACCTGAGCGATTTTGACAATACACAACTGTTCCGTAATTGACTTTGCTACTAGGATGAAATACAACTGTAGAAATGACACTTTGCCAATAACGCATATTCACAGTTGAGGAAAGCCTTCCTTTCGCAGGCAGAAGGCAGGAAGCTGGCTTTCTTTTTACTTTTTTTTGGTGCTTCTCTGATTGTGGTGGCTTCTGCAAAGTATATTGTTCCTTTCTTAGGTAGGGAATATAGGGCTTGATAATGTTCTGTGTGTTTGCTTTGTACTTGTAAAAATGTACATGCTTTTGTGAAAATGTTATTTGGAGCACGCGGGGAGGGGGGGGGGGGGGGAGAGGGGGCAGTGCATAATGCCTGTCTCAGAAACAGGTGTCAGTGCGAAAGTGCACTAAATGGAACATGGTGAAACAAGGTGCAACAACGCACTTGCTTCAGTATCACTCCTAACACAAACGCATTTTTGTCCCTTTACTCTCTAGTCTATCACAATAGTTACATGAAATTGGAAGAGCAACCTTCAAAATGTATTTTTCTTGTTCTTCTAGGTTAAAATAAAATTAACATTTCTTTGATTACCACGATACAAAAATTTTCACACAAATGTTGTATTCGAATAAATATTCAGATTTATAAGACCACATACACTCAATATTTTGACCTGACTAATAAGTATATGTCACAGAAATAATATGCTGCATTTTAAAGTTCCCAATAAAAAGAGCACTTTATCTTCTCCCAAAATGTTGCAAATTAGGAAATATTGCTGTTCAAAAACGTATTGTAAGAAAAATGAGATTGCAATTATACCATAAGTCTTCAGAAACTCAGTAGTCTCATTACTCTTTCTCTGATGTTTCAATGTCTAAAGAGGTATATTATTGCTGTAAGGTTATGTTTTAACCAAATATTTCAACTGAAAAAAATTGTTTCTGGGAGTATTTTGGTGGGCTTTGATAGGAAACATATGAGAAATTTCAGTGTTTAAAAACCACCCATACATGTACAACCCAGTACAAAACCTCACTAAGAAATCGACAAAACAGTCAAACAAAATAACATCAGTTTGTAATTAATTTCTTGTGTTTTTTTAACGTAAGTGACCTGTATTTTATTATTTTGTGAATAATTTTTTAATACTATCCTACATGAATCTATAAATAGGCATAGTGGAGCTGGTTTCAGTGTATGACATACTAATCTAGTATGATGGATTACATGTCAGATGGACTAACAACATGTATTAACTTTATTTTATAATTCATATGCTTTGTCATTTTATTTATTATTTTATAGTTTTAAAAGCTTATGTACACAAAACAAATAAGGTGACTAACTAAACCACACATGTGTGATAATAGTGTGAACTAACCAATGGCATCAGTAATTACTGCACGCTTTACACTGAACATAGTTTAAAAATACAAAAAATCTTGTATCCAGAGCCTGAGATCTCATAACAAAAAATCTTGTTCAAAAGACGTAAATTAATAAAAATTTCTTGAAACAGTGTTAAATTTGGAATATATCTGAAGGAATTGGAATTGACATAAATAAGAAAGTACACATCTTGCACACATGAGCACCAACTCCAGCACCTCAGCTCAGAATGCCCGGTCCTGTGTGCATGAGATGTGCTTGCTTGTTTGTATGGGTGGCATGTGTTTCTTTTTTGCTGATGAAGGCTGTGCCCAAAAGCTTTATGCAAGTGTCTTTTAATTGTTCCTGTCTGCAACTTAATGTGTCTTCTTTACAGTAAGTAGTAATCTCTCTTTTCCTATATTGTTGATATTCTTACCTGGAGTTTCATTTGTTTAATAGACGGAAATGGTGTTATAAGCTATTTATCAGCAGCAGTGCTATAAGAGACCCAAGATCTTTCTGCTCTATAATGTCTTCTCTCATAGCTTTCATACAATACTACATTGTAACTTAGACAGTTTGATGTTAAAGCTGATCAACAACATCACGTAAATATGTGGAACAAATACTTGTCCACCGAAAATATGTGTTTAATTAGAACTACCTTATTTGTTTTAGGTGCTTGAAAGTTCCTAAGAGTATGCTTCTGACCATAGGCCCCCGTGGCACATTAGGGTAGTCTTCGGTGCCACCACTCAAAAAGGCCGTTCGCCTGCTGGTGGTAAGCTGTGGTATGAAACTTGGCGATGCCACAGAGTACACAGAGTCGTGCAAACAGGGTGGACTCAAATTGGTAAGAGATAGGGGACAGCCGAAGTGAGCAACCCACGTTGTTGAAGGAATGGGCGACAGACTCGGCCGTGATGTCAGTAAGGGGGGACCACCTCAACCCAACGGGTCACACGGTTGATAACTGATAGGATATATCTGTAGCCCTCAGACAGAGGAAGGGGACCAATGACGTCAATATGGACATGTTGAAAATGCCTGTTCAAGATGTTAAACATGTCCAGAGGAGGTTGGGCTCGCCTGCCAACCTTGCTGCACTGGCACGGAACGCATGCATGGCTCCAAGTGAAACAGTCTTGCTTCACACCAGGCCAGGCAAAGCACTCCGTAACCAGCCACATCATGGCCTGTGTCCCAGAGTAAGTTAAGCCATGCAAGGTGGTAAAGACCCAGTGACAAAGGGTGGTGGGGACCAGGGGGCGAAATGCGCCTATAGATGTGTCACAAAGGACAGGGATTGCTGAATCAGGTAACAATATATGGGGCTGGACAGAGAGAGATGAGCCATTGTCTGACCTTAGTTGCTGTATATCGTCGTCATCAGCTTGTAGTCAGGCGAGCTCCTCTAGGTCCAGTGATGCGATCAACACGCAGATGCAGGAAAGGTAGTCTGCCACAATGTTCTCCATGTCACAGATATATCATGCGTCAGAAGAGTGCTGACAGATTTAGTTCAAATGGCGGAAACGCCTGGGTGGAAGGTCTTCAACAGGATTAGAAGCAGCATCCACGAGTGGCTTGTGATCGGTATAGGGTCGCTTCTCAAGGTCACTATGAAAATGTTTAATAGCCTCATACACTGTGAGCAGCTCACGGTCAAATGCTGACCACTTGCACAGGCTCTTAGTCAGTTTCTTGGAAAAGAAGCGGAGGGGCTGGGTGGAGTTGGCAGTGTGCTGCTGTAAAAAAAGCACCCACAGCTGAGACAGTGGCATTAGTCATGATCGAGACACGGGCCTCAGGGTCAGGGTGGGTGAGTGTTACGGATTTGGCTAGGGCAGTTTTAAGGTTACCAAAAGCGTCAAACATAGGCTGTGTCCACTCCAACTTCCATTTTCCAGTGGTGTGCTTGGCAGAGAGAGTGTCGGTGAGGGCCATTTGGACGAAGGCAGTTTCAGGAATATGGCGGTGGTAAAAGTTTGCCATACTCAGAAAATGATAGAGCTGTCAGGGAGAGGGAATTCGACACGAGAACTCGTCAGTTGGAGGCCGTCGGCAGAGATGGAATGGCCAATGAAGGTAACAGATGCGGAACATAGTTAAGATTTATCATGGTTGATCACCACGCCATTGGCAGTGAGGTCCGAACGGACTGAAGCGAGGTGAACTTGATGCTCCTCAGCAGAGGAGGAAAAGGTAAGGATGTTGTCTAAGTAAGCGTAAGCAAAATACAGAGGGAGCGCAACATTTTTCAATCCATAAGGCATGTAACAGTATTCAAATAGGCCGAAGGGTGTGGTGATGGCCATCTTCAGAATATTCGGTGAACGCACAGGAATCTGGTGATATGCTTTGGAACAATCTAATACAGAGAAAAAGGTAGAACCATGAAGCAACTGTGCGAAATCTTGGATGTATGGTATGGGGTAGTTATTGATAATGGTGCTGACATTAAGGGACTTGTAGTCCCCACACATGCATAAGGAGCCGTCGTTTTTGGGAACAAGGTGAACATGGGAAGACCAGTTGCTATCGGGGGAATGGAGGATGCCCGAATGATCTCCATAGTGTGCAAAAGTTTGGAAGTGTTAAGGCACCTGGCCTTATAACGAACAGGTCGGCCATCAGTGGCAGTGGTGCATATCTTACAGCAAGTGCCATTATTGATGGCCGATAATCGCGTAGGGAAGTCAACATGAGGGACCAAGAAGGTACCCACAGGCAACATTAGTTCACTCTCCTTGATGAATCAGGGTGACATAGGCAGGGCGTCAGCTCCAGTTGGCAACAGAAGGCGCGATGCAGGAGTGAAGCAGTGTGAAGGATCTGGAGGGGCGCACACAGGAGCATCTTGGAGATTCATCCACAGTGATGCGAAGAAAACAACAGTCAGTGGAATGCTCGACATTGGAGCAGGTTGGCGAGAAGACGCTGCAGAGGCATGTGCAGGGCCGCCTCACTGTGGGCCTGCAGATAGGCGATGTATGGTATGCTGTGCATGTGACAATTTGTCAGAGGTGATGAGGACAATTAAGTCATCTTTCTGGGTGCAGAGTTCATCAATCTGGGAGTGCACATACAACAAATCAGAGAGCTGTGTGGTTATGCACTTGACCAGGGAACCACACATGGAAAGGTTGGTTGGTTTGTGGGATTGAAGGGACCAGACTGCAACGGTCATCGGTCCCTACACATGGAAAGTGTAGCCAAGGAGGCAGAGAGTGGAGTGGTGCTGAACTCAGGTGTGCATGGAACTGTAGAGCCAGACACGTGGTGGAGTGCAGTGGCCTGCAGGTCTGGTGAAAGTTCGTAATGGTGTAGAAAGGCCAACCCAATCACCAGTTTATCGACATCGGCAGTGTGGAAGGTCCAAGGTAAGGCGTGAACTGGTGAGAGGTGGAGTGACATCTTGATGGAGGCTTGGAATGCAGTAGGAGAATGGATGGCGGCGATCAAGGTGAGGGTAGAGGGGGACAGCGCGTCGACATCGTGCTTGGGTGGTATGATGTTAACGTCACCCACCAGTGTTGACGAGAACGCGGATGCCAGTCGAGACATCTGTGGCATAGAGGCGTGAAGTCGCTGAAGTGAGTGGTGCAGCGTCAGAAGATAGGCACCGTGAAGGTACATGGTGGGATGTGGCACTTAAACGTGCCTGCTAGTCTTGTTTGGATAGGTGCAGGGCGCACGGCAGTTGCAAGCGGCATCCCCGTAAGTAGCGTGGAACCAGCACAGTGGGTAGGCCAGTTTGGAAGACGATGCAGTGTAGGTGGGGGTTGCAGCTGACTGCAGTGGGGCCAGTAGCCGATTGGGCCACTGCTCGGGCGAGGTCGGAGGCTGTCAGGAGGCCACTGACAGTAGATCCTGTAGGCTGCTAGGTGGCAGCTCCTGAAGGGCATCTGAGGCGCCAAGGTGAGCGCACCAGCATCTGCCAGCAGAGTGCAGAACCAGAGGCACAGGTGAGCCAATTGAGGGTGGACAAGATGTCGGTAGTGACAGGCAGCATCATTGACGAATGATGGCATAAGCCTGATCCGCCTTGTGTAACCAAACCTTGAGTGGATCAGTGATGTGAGACAGTAGATGAAGCTGCAGATCCAAAGGCATTTTGACCATCCACAACGTCCAAAGGGCAGTGTCAAACAATGCTTGGTCGTCGATTAATGCACATAGGTGCTGCCAAAATTGTGAAGGAGTGCGGTAATTGAGATGCTCCTCTTGGATGATGTGATGGATAGCCACTGCTGGAGGGCAGGAAAGGCATTCAATAAGCAGTGATTTAGCCATCGAATATTTGTGCGAGGTGCGCTGTGAGAGGAGCAAGTCGCTGATGAGTCCGTATGTGCATGGAGATGGCTCACCAGGCAGACAAAACTTGCGCCGTCATTGGAAATGCTATGGATGTCCAGGTGGTGGTCTACCAAGGCGAACCAAGTTTTTGGGTTGTCTTTTTGCAATGCAGGAAGCTTAGGGAACCTGCCTGGTAACACATGTTGAGGCAGCTCTGGCAGATGATTGATGCGGGCAGAGCAGGATGCCTCTGACACTGGGAGTGCAGTAGTGGTGAACAGTGCATTGCCTGAGGTCTGGGTGGGGTAGTGGCCATATGCAGCACATGATATGGAGGGAGTGGGCATATAAACTGGCAAGGTGTGTCCAATTGGCAAGTCTGACAAAGAACACAGTGCAGGTGTAACAGCCAGGACCAATGCAACAGAGAGAGGGGGGGGCAGTTATGGTGGAGTAATGGGGTGGCGGACCCGGTAACCAGCATGGGTGGAATGGCTGGTGCTGTTACGGAAGTGAGCGGAAGGCAGTCGTGGTGCAACCACGATGTGACAGTCACAGAAACCAATACAGTCAAGACAACCGTCGTCACTGAAACAGTGTGCGGGGGGAGGTGCTGTGATACTATGTAAATTAGAATGTGCTACACCATGTATAGAAATGTTCGATTCACAGTCCTGGAACTTTGTTGGCGCGTCAAGCCATCCCAAAGGTAATGATGTATGTGAAGGATAAACCACAGTGTCTTTAACTGGAAGGTCGTTCATATTGTGGTTAGGTGGCAGGCACTGTCCATGTTGTGGCTGTTGTGCTGCCACACCAGGCGGTGGCCATGTTGAACTGGGTAAGGTTAGGTGGCTGCTGGCGTGGCCAGGGATAGATAACTATTTACTTTTAACCGAGTTCGAAGCAGGTGGTACACTTGTCCACTCATGGTCGCAAGCGGCATAGTTGATGGGACCCATTACCCTTGCACTGAAAGACATTGGTACATCCATTGTGGTGGAAAAAATGCAGTCTGGTACATGATGTTTGAGAATGACGAAAACAAGCACAAATAACACGAGACGATGATCATGCCAGGGCCACCACTGTGATTATCACGGAAGATTAGTTGAGAGATAACACACTTAATATTGAATCCACATTTACTGGTCACTTGTACATATAACAAAGAATGGCTGTTACACATCTACATGCTGAAAGTTTACACAAGAACAACCAGTCCAAAAAAGGAAGGTGCCAAAGATAGAGCACTCTGCACCAGAGACGCCACATGTGTATATAAATGGTTTAAATGTTGAAACATACACTTATTAGCACAAATTTGATCACTGATGTACGTTTAAAGCTTATACTACTGTACATAGAATAAGGCATGCACATAACCTTTTTGTAATTGGTTCTTTATATACTCATTTCACTAAGATTTGAAGCTCCTCTTTTCGTTCTTCCGTATTTGTGATTAAAAAACTGAGTTGTTTTGGAAATCAGCCTGTGGAATTTTGGGTCCTTATCGCTATAAATAACAACCCGTTGATCCACTTGTTAAAACAATGAGCATATTTATTGTCACACTTCAGATATACATCGAAAGTATCACATAGACAGAACATAATGGCTGCCTTGGCCCGAAGAGTTTTTGTGCGCCAGAGATGTTATGGCACATCAGTGTTGCCACAGAGCCCCCCCCCCCCCCCCCCTTGCAGTGCGGAGCACGAGGCTCTGGCTCTTGTGGGGGTTGTGGTGGGGGGATGGTGCACGTGTTGCGCTGTCTTCGTCCGGAGGGGGAAACGGGCGGGCCGGGGCCGGGCTTCGAGCCGTTTGGGTGGAAAAATGTAATCACGGTGCCACACCAGTGGGAGTATGTGGCGACCGGTTCGTGAGGTGATGACAGAGGGGGTGGGGAGAATAGACGGAGACACGGGGTACAACACGTACAGTGTCCCCATGGCTTCAATGAAAGGTTGAATGTGGGAAGGAAGGATCTAAGGAATTGGGGATTGGTGAGGAGTGGAGAACGGAAAGTTGGTGTCTCATCATCGGCGGAAGGGAGGGGGGGGGGGGGGGGGGGAGCGTGGATGTTTAAGAGAAAATCATTTGTGGTAGTTATACAGATGTCACAGATGTCAGATGGTGCAAAGTGTGAGATGTCGATGGGGATGATAGTGGGTTGTTGAATGTCTGGTGAGAAGTGTGTGACGGGCATAGCAGGAGAGGGTGGGGTGAAGGGTGTGGACCCTGATCTCTGCCCAGTGAGGGTTCCCGGCGTTGGGGAAGGGGCCATGGCCGGCGTGTCGTCCCTTGAGGAGGCGGCGGTGTGGAGGTCATCGTCCGTCGTGGTCGGTGGCATCGGGTCGCTGGAGGTGTTGTCTGCAGTGACCCACGGCGGCTTTAGTCGAGACACTGACACTATCGAGGGTTTGCCTTTGATACAGATGTCAAATGTATTCAACGAGTGCCTAAGTACCCTGTAAGGGCCTGTGTATGGGGGTTGCAGAGCGATATGCACTGTATCGTCCCTAAGCATTGGCGTGCACAAATGTTTTAGGCGGAGTATGTGCTTTCGGAGTGGGTGCTCTCTGTGCTCATATCGTCTGCTGTATGTTCTAGATTAGCACTGGGTATTCGATGGTATCTTGGAGTGGTGAAGGCTCGACAAACTCGGCTGGTAGGGTCAACGGCTCGCCATAGAGCAGTTCGGCCACTGAGCACTGCAGGCCAACTTTATATACAGAACGGAGGCCTAGTAGTACCCACGGGAGAGCCTGTAACCACCGTTCCTCGTGGCACATTAGCGCTGTCTTTAATGTGCGGTGCCATCGCTCCACTAAGCCATTTGATTTGGGGTGGTAGGCTGACGTGCGAATGCGGCCAACGCCGAAGAGCTCGCATATTTTTGTGAAGAGGACAGCCTCGAATTGACGACCTTGGTATGTAGTAATGGTTTTGGGGCAGCCAAAACGTGTGACCCATGTGGAGAGGACAGCGTTGGCAACTGTTTCGGCCGAAATATCGGCTAGAGGGGTTCCCTGAACCATCTAGTTGTTCTGTCGATAAAAGTAAGCAAGTATCGGTAACCATCCACCTGGGGAAGGGGGCCGACAATGTCGATGTGGATATGATGGAGTCTTCCAGAAGGAGAGTGGAAGACGCCTGAGGGGGGGGTGTGGAGTGGCGTCCGACTTTGGACCACTGGCACGAAAAACAAGTGTGACACCAGTCGCGACAGTCTTTGCGAAGCGAAGGCCCTACGAAACGCTGATGATGATGATGTGCGTAGTTGCGCAAATGCTCGGGTGGCCGAGACTGTGCAGTGCGTCAAACACCGAGCCATACAAAGAGGAGGGGACGAGGGGGCGTGGCACGCCAGTGGAAGTGTTACATCATAGCTCCGAGCATGTGCCGGTGATCATCTTGTGCGCCAGGCGCAGAGAGTGATTATTCTCAGATAAAAGGCTCGCCAAGGAGTCACCATTTGTTTGCGCTCGAGCAAGAGCTTCGAAGTCGATTGAGGAAGATATGCCCAAGATCCGGGACAAATCTATTAGTTGTAATGGAGAGTATTTTGAAAAGGATAAAGTTGTTTTGTACACAATTTGAAAATAATTTGTTTTTATAAGTAATTCCATTTTTTTGGGGTACCCCCTCATATGCTACTGGGCATCTATTTTTTAACCAACAATGTACTATTTTGAAGTGCAAATTGATCAACATGTCAGTGTGGTTCAAAAAATAAATACTTACTGAATACCAGTACTGTAAATTTTTTCACTGTCAGATAATTCACTGAAAATTTGTATCATCATGTACTATACCATTTACTAAAGCTAAAAAAGAATTTCAGATTAGAATTGTTGATGAGCCACATTACAATTTTGTGTAAATTTTCTTAAGAGTCCAAATGGAGGAAAAGCTAAAATGGAAACTAAAGAAGAAACTCAGTTCAGCATCTTTTACACTAAGAATTATCTCTCATTGTATTGATGTAAAGATGAAGGTTTTGGCTCACTATG
Organism: Schistocerca americana; assembly: GCF_021461395.2. Lineage (NCBI taxonomy): Eukaryota > Metazoa > Arthropoda > Insecta > Orthoptera > Acrididae > Schistocerca > Schistocerca americana. The sequence goes on from NC_060126.1 coordinate 260,989,078, forward strand.
TTTATTTTTACTCCACATTGTCTTATGGAATTGTCTTCTGGTGTAGGGAACATAAAGCAAGAATAGTGTTTATTCAACAGAAATGAGCAATTATGAGAATATTGTGTAAAGTAGATAAGTGGACATCTTGCAGAGGTCTCTTTAACTATCTTGGAATTCTTACACCCACTTCCCAGAAGTTTTACTCCTTATAACTTTCTATTACTGAAACTGATAATAAACATCAGTTTTGGCCAAAATGTAATTTCTACAATTGGAATAAGAGACAAAGAAGTTTCATGTGATCTTCAGCTAATTATGTTGGTTTCAAAGTGGAATTAAGTAGTCTGGTACAAAGATATTCAACAAACTACCAAGTAATACAAAACATGAAATTGGTAATTCTAAGCCATTCACAAGTGAATTAAAAATATACTTTATTAGCCACTGCCACAAATTGTTTGATCATATACAATGTGCAACAGAATTAAAGTGTCAGTTTATAGAAACCCCATACTTGTCTCCCATTGCAATGCGGAAGGTTGAAATTTGTATCAAAGGTGTCTACAACCTTTCTCCACAATCGTGCAAAGGTGTGGTGCCATACAACATCACCCTCCAGCTTGACAATGCTTTGGACAGCAGTGTGTTGACACATACAGAAAAAGACACCAGAGATCAGAATTTCATGTGAGGTGGCTTACTAATCTCACATAGCATCAAATTTCATCAAAGTTTGTCCAACAGCACTGTGGCTATGTCACTTGATGGGAAGGTTGTCACAATCCTTCTTACCTATATTTCACCCCTTCTCTTGATTCCTTTGTGATAGAAGTCAGAACCGTGATGCCCAGCTTTGAAATCACGTGGTTTTCTTAATGGGAGGAGGGGGGGGGGGGGGGGGGAGGGAGAGGAGAAAAACATTTCAGACACACCACCACCCAGAATCAACACAAAAAGGCCTCAGGGGGTGGCATCAAAGATGTTAATAAACCATCCCTTCCCTTGGGGCTTTGATTCTCACACATATTTCACAGATGAAAATGACGGTTTAGAGTGCAATGAACAATGGGCCGATTGTGTTGGAAAATGTTGACATTGATGACACACTCTGGATGATTCATCCATTCTCTAAGGACACGATGAACCTGCCATCTATTCAAATTGATTGTCCTCTGGAGTGTAGTATGACCAAAACCTTTGCCCTTGTGTAAAGGATGGAACCACTAGGGACCGTTTGAAACAATATGATGGAATCTGAACGTGATCCAAAGCAGCAAAGAGTGACCCCATCCCTGAAGGTTATCATTCTTTATTGAACCTATGGAACACAATGAATAAATGAGCGATGCATGAAAACACTCTGATTTTTTGGGATGAAAAATACTCCTGCAACAATTTTCTAGAAAAGATTCAATTTATGAAGAAGTCCACTCTCCAAATTGATCTCACACATGTCTTCCCAGTACAAAAACTATTAGCAGCTTCGTCATAGTTTTATGTTCTTTGAAGTCTTTTTTTCACTTTTACAGACTCACAATGGCATCCATGGACTTTTACTACTGGCCAGGCAGTGCTCCTTGCATGGCAGTTCAAATGGTGGCTCAGGATATAGGTGTGAAGCTGAACATAAAGTTCACCAATCTTCGAGCAGGTGACCATCTGAAACCAGAGTTTTTGAAAATGAATCCTCAACATACAGTCCCAACATTAAATGATAATGGTTTCTGTCTTTCAGAGAGGTGAGATAATTTGCACTTCACTGAGATATTCTGTATTTGATTGTGCATGTGTAAAATATTACAGTATGTGGAAATACAGCAAAATGGGTGTTGTAAATTTCAATGCCAAATTGCAATGATCTTAATTTCATATGATTCATACCAGTGGGAGAAAAGTTGCCAGGCTTGTCTCTTGTTTGAATTCTATGTTTGAATTAACCAATAAAGACAACTTATCATGTTATGCGAGAATGTATATAGAGATAGAGCACACTTCTGGCAAAATTTAATTATTAACAAACTACCTTTGACATACTGATAGCTATTAACATGTTGTGGTGATGTGACTGGAAAGTAGTCAAAATGAGCCAGTAAACTGTATGAGTCAGGCCATATCAGAAGGCTTTTACCAAGGATTTGTAGATAAATAACACTGTTATTCTGGTATATGTCACCACTGTAACTATCATTCATAATCACAAACAAATGTTATTGGAATTTTACTCATATACTTTTCTACAATATAAAACACCGCTCTTCTAGTGCTACCACTTGAGTTTGATGAGCTTCATCATGATACTTTTGTGCTGACTAAATGAACCGTCGACAAAATCATGACTCTTCTTTGGATCTCCTGTATCCTCTCATCTAATCTTGCCTGGTAAAGTTCAAGACTGCTGAGCAATACTGAGGAATTGGTTAAGCAGGGCTATTTTAACTAAGCTACCTCTTTGATGTGTGGATTTCATTTTCTTAGGATTTTTCCACTGAATCAGTGTCCCGTATGTGCTTTTCCTGCAGCTAGACATTCTACTTTATGTCACTCTGGACACATATTTGTAGACATTTTACAAGTATTATATTTTCAGTATTTATTTACCGGTCATATAACTGAATAAGAAATGGTCTTTCCACCTATTTGCAAGAAAAAAAATACATTTATTTACCATTTGCGACAACTGCCAGTCCGCTGAGGTCTTCCTTCATATTAGCTATGTGATTAATAGTACTAGTCATTACAGACAACACTTTGAGTTATAGATGAGGGTATATGGTAAGTAACAAAATGATTATTTATGTGTCATAGTCCTATGATAACTAGGCAAATAGCAGCTATAAAACATTTATGACATGGAATCCAAGAGCGACTATAAAAAAATGGTTTAAATGGCTCTGAGCACTATAGGACTTAACATCTGAAGTCATCAGTCCCCTAGACTTAGAACTACTTAAACCTAACTAACCTAAGGACATCGTACACATCCATGCCCAAGAAAGGAATCGAACCTGCGACCATAGCAGCAGCGCGGTTCCAGACTGAAGCACCTAGAACCGCTCGGCCACAAAGAGCAACTATACATTGATAACCAAAAATACAATCAAAAGTGAATGTTAAGATCAGAAGTAGCTTGAGTCTACGATGGTCGGTGGAATGGGACTAGGGTTGCAAATGCTTCAATATGGGATGAGCCCCCAACTGAGATAGTTGGCGGAGTGGGAATGGGGCTGTAAATGCTTTTTCTCTCTGACTCTTGTCATGCAACTCAGGTATGATCTCTGCTGTCTGACAAGTACAAATGTACAAGTCTTGGAGACTGAAGTCGAATGATGAATCGAACGCATGTGTTACGTTCACTGTTGGTATCTCCCAAACTGATACGTGCCATTTTAACTATTGCTCAATCTTCTAATAGTGATACTGAACAAGCTTATTTCAATAGGTCCTGGAGACAGGGTTTTTTCATGCATTGTGTCTTTTGGTGATTGTTTTTGTAAGCAAATGAGACTGAAGTCGAATGACGAATCGAACGAATGTGTTACCTTCACTTGTGGTATCTTCCAAACTGATACGTGCCATTTCAACTATTGCTCGATCTTCTAATAGCGATACTGAACAAGCTTATTTCAATAAAAATTGCTGAATGCTGAATAACGTCGATTGAAATTTAGCAAACGATCAGTTCACTCAAACATGGCCTAATGCCGATGATTTAAAATTCACTTGACATTGGCCCAAAAGCATAAGTGTCGGATGCCACAAAATATTCAAAGATGCGACTCGTTTAAACACCGTTAAAGTCCAATGGTACTATTTCAGAATCCACCACCTAAACCTGGTGAAAATAATTAGAGTCTAACGTGGAAACTAAGTCCCGTTGGTATCCCAAAACACAATTCGAAATCCTCAAAAATAGAGTCCTACAGTAGCGCTTCAGCAATCGAATGTAAACAGAGTCCCACAGGTACGATTTTGGAGCAAAGTTCCATTTGCCTACAAAAACAATCACCAAAAGACACATCGCATGAAAAAATCCAGTCCCTACTGTACTCTATATTGAAAATATCCTAAATCCAGATTCTTTGTGATAATTATATCTCCCATTTGGTTGCACACGCGAAATTCAGCTAAGTTCAACACTTCTGGAATCCTAAAAGCGTCACCATACTGTCGTGTCGAGCAACACAGGTCCGACGTCAGCAAAGGTGTGCAGTGTGCGCAGGGCTCTGACCTGGAGATTTGTCTCAGCTCCGATTAAATACCCTCAATCCGAAATTCCTCAAGCTACGTCACCTAACTGCTTTCCATTGATCACCACTTCTTTGCATAATATTTTACATAGAAGAGCAATCTTAATTATGTTTGCACCATTATATGCCTCCTCAAATTCCCATCACTAAACACATGTTACAGAAATTTGTAGCTGCAATAGTTTGCCCAGAATTAATGTTTTAATGTTTTGCAATTATCTTTGCAGAGTGCGAAAATAGTTTTTGCCCATTTGCGCCACTAAACAATATTATTCTTCTGCATGGATTCTAAGCACTCTTTCTGAATGCTGATCATAATTTACATGTATCCAAAGGTTAAACAAAAATGGCCAAAACTATGCAAGATTTATTAATAAAAAGGGCAACACATCATAGTAATTGCAAATATCATAAACGAATCATGTTGAAATGTGTATAATGACACCCGCTACCATACACTACCTTGTTGTTCGTGTATCTGTCTTGTATTATTTGTTTTAATTAATTATTAGCAGCAAATTAATATAATTGGTGTTTTACCAGTGATGTATTAATGCTGCAAATTATACATGTCTGTCAATTGTTGCGTTTCGACAAGATCTTTAAAACGAGTGCCCACTTTACTCTGTACCTACACTGATTCAAAACATAAACAAAACATGTTGCAGACTTGTTTACTTAATATCTTTTGATGTAAAATTCGTATAAATCATATCAGCATTGTGGATGATTCGTCTCAATTCCCCTTTCATTTCCCGTATCGTACTTTGTTGTACTAGTTTGCGTTTGTGTGCAGTCAATGCAAGCGTGGATTAAGCATTGTCTTCAAGCCATGTGCTGGAATGGGGTAAACCCTCATGAAGTCACGGAACTGCCAGCCGCTTGAAACTGAGTGGTCCACGTGGAGCGATCTGCCGCTGACCAAATGCTCACCATCTTCCGCCGCCGGCCTCACCGGCTGCCATGCGGGTGGCCTTGAACCACATCCCACAATCAGACTTCTCTCTCTGACTGATAACAAATGACTGTCACAAGTCCAACTCAGCTCTGATGAATGAAAATCAGATTTGTCTTACACAACACCACACAGTGATCCAAATCAAAGTCCAGGTACAGAAAGCAAGGTCAAATCTGTATTTGAGAATTGGTGTAACAGTAGCTCCAGTAGTGAAATATGATCTGTAAGATCACCCACTGTGCATGGTACTTGTTTCTCATAGAGGGCTAATAGTCATCTCTGCGTGATATGTCTGCCATGTCTCCTAAACGTTTGGTTGCCAAAGGCAGAACTGAGAGCCATACAGATAATATTGTGGTCATTCTTTGTGTTCCTCTCCACATTATTGGAGTGATATGGTATTAAATACCTTCTCGTTTTACTCATCCATAGGAACAGGGGTGCCTAGGTTGGATTCATGAACAACTATGCAGGGAGCAGAGGAGACGGGCATCCCAACCAATGGCTCGTTAACAACTAGTGACAATGGCAGGACCTCAGGGATATCTTCCTCCTGCGACGTGTCAACTTTCACAATTGTTAGCAGTGGCTCAGACTCTATAAGTGCCATAAAGTCCATTGGCAGTTGTGGTCTTGTCATGATGGATGTTGGTGTGTGCAGAAGTCACACCTAAACCAAGCTGGGCACAAAGTAGAAGATTGCTGGTGAGCAGCATGTGGAAGTCTGGGAAATAGAGTCAGGAGCTGGGCTGACTGGGAGGTTTAGTTGGCAATGGTGGCAGTCTTGGGTGATTACTTAGGCCAAGGTGAGCTCAGATAGTGAGCGAATATCAGTTAGCTAGTGCACCCTGAGCTGACTGCAGTGTCACATGAAGTGCTCTTGTATGGTTGCTATTTCAAAAATTATATGTCCACTCCTACCAGTGATGACTACTAGAGTACACTCCAGTGTATGTCATAAGTGTGAGTGTCCACTACAGAGATCACTGGGTAACCCCAGGAGATCAATAATGGTACCATACCACTGTCCATGCCCCATTTCAGATAGGCTGACTGTGTATGGAGTTGTATATGTACAAAGCAAAGAAGTATGCTAGAGCTTCATCAGATGGAAAAGGAGAGAAGTAAAAAGACTGTGGGTGTGTATTAGTTATTTATTTATTCTTCATAATTACAGCCTATTATCTGAAAAGCTAAAATAGGTCATACAAATCACATTTCCTTGGATGGTAACAAATTAGTTTAAAAAATACTACTTCTACTACTACAAAACTACGTTAAAACCCTTAACCAATTACCTAGTTACTAATCTACTACAAGCACTACAGAATTTGAAACTTCCTTGCAAATTAAAACTGTGTGTCAGACCTAGACTCAAACTCAGGACCTTTGCATTTCGCAGACAAGTGCTCTACCAACCGAGCTACCCAAGCACGACACACGACCCGCCATCACAGCTTCAGTTCTGCCAGTACCTCGTCTTCTACCTTCGAAACTTCACAGAAGCTCTCCTGCGAACCTTGCAGAACTAGCACTCCTGGAAGAAAGGATATTGTGTGCACATGGCTTAGTCATAGCCTAGGGGATGTTTCCAGAATGAAATTTTCATTCTTCTGTGGAGTGTGTGCAGATATGAAACTTGCTTGGGTAGCTCAATTGGTAGAGCACTTGCCCTCTGAAAGGCAAAGTCCCGAGTTCGAGTTTCAGTCTGGCTCACAGTTTCAATCTGTCAGGAAGTTTCATATCAGTGCACACTCCGCTACAGAGTAAAAATTCCAATTTGGAAACATCCTCCAGGCTGTGGCTAAGCCGTGTCTCTGCAGTATCCTTTCTTAGGGGAGTGCAAGGTTCGCAGAAGAGCTTCTGTGCAGTTTGGAAGGTAGGAGACAAGGTGCTGGCGGAACTGGAGCTCTGATGATGGGTCGTGAGTCGTGCTTGGATAGGTCAGTTGGTAGAGTACTTGCCCGCTAAAGGAAAAGGTCCCGAGTTCGAGTCTCAGTGTGGCAGGCAGTTTTAATCTGCCAGGAAGTTTCACATCAGCACACACTCGGCTTCAGAGTGAAAATTTCAGTCTGGAAACACCCCCCAATGCTTTGGCTAAGCAATGCCCCCGCAATATCCTTTCTTCCAGAAGTGCTAGTTCTGCAAGGTTCACAGAAGAGCTTCTGTGAAATTTGGAAGGTAGGAGACAAAGTACTGGCAGAATTGAAGGCCTGATGATGGGTCGTGAGTTGTGCTGGGATAGCTCAGTTGGTAGAGTACTTGCCCACTAAAGGAAAAGGTCCCAAGTTCGAGTCTCAATGCGGCACACAGTTTTAATCTGCCAGGAAGTCTCATATCTGTGCACTCGCGGCTGCAGAGTGAAAATTTCATTCTGACTACAAAATTTTTTCTCTGTTTGTTCATTTATTTTGGTGCATTTAGCTTATAGATGGTTGTCTCCACTACTGGATCTGCTTTCATACTGTCCCAGTCAACTACCATAGTCTGCCGGATTCCGTGGGATTCAGGCAGCATGTCAGCACCGCTTCCACTACTGCAAGCAAACCACCATCACTGTTACTTCTTAAAGTCCACACTTCCATGATACAGTATTCATTCTTGGGACAGTATTTAAGTCGGTGGTCGCCGACATCAATTATCTTCCCTCTATCTGCAGAGTATGTGTCTAGCCGGATGGCAGTATGATAACTTGTGGTTGGACGCCTCGTGAAGTCTTCCTTGGCTTTCCTGGATACTGCGGCTGCAATATCATCCAAGATGCATCAGGTCGACTCCCTCCTTGGTGCTGCTATGGGATCCAACATCCTTAATACCCTTTGCATCTTCATAGAGAATGCAGTTCCACAGTGTGTGTTCTGGTGTCCCAACACTGGCGCAGGCACAGCTATCATTCATTTGTCTTATGATTTTCGATAGATACATGACTTAAGGGCCATGGGCAGTCAGGTAATGTATCAAACACTCTATGGATTAAGAAATATCGCTTTTAATCTCACCCTGAAGTTAGGGAGAAATTTTAAATTCTCCTGCCTGTGCCTGAAGTGTCCCATTCATCCCTGCCACAGTTGTAATTCGTAATCTTTAATTGCCTTTTTTGAACTGGCCTCAGTTCAAAGCACCCTTCATACTTCCATTTGATTACCATTCTTTAGCCAGTTGAAGGCTCCCCTTTTCCTAATTTCCAAGTCCAGTGGGCATATTCCCAGAATTACTAACAAAGCGTCTTTTGCAGTAGGCGGCCGTTAATCTTAGTAGCACACCTCATTCAACTATTCTCACTACTGAGGCTGGCTTCACTAGCTTCAATCTATGAGCCCAAACGCTCTCACCATACCCCATGACTGATGCTAACATATACAGGTCTGGTGGTATACTCTGTCTTCAAGGGTAGCCGAAATTGCGTATTTGCAATGGATATAATTTTATTCATCATGTTTGTACCTTTTCTGCCTGCTTCTTCTACAAGATGTGCAAAGTTACAACGTTCATCCAGAAATACCCCTAGATATCTCATTGCTGCGCTTCTCCTAGCGGTTACATCATTTAATTTTATTTTAGGGTTTCTTATTAAGTTCCCTTTCAGCAAGAGTTACGTTATTTTATGTGGTACTAGTGACAATTTAACACTTTAACACCAGCCTCCAAGTTCGTGGAGCGCCGCATTACATTTGTCTTCTATGATTCTTGCAGAGTCACCACTTACAATGAACAGCACGTCATCTGCTAATGCCACCAGTCCACTTATGTTACAGCTGTCATGTAACTTCTGCAGTGCAGACTCCAGTGCTACATCCCAAAACTCTGGACCGCACACTGATCCTGTGGGCAGCCTTTTGTTATTGTCATCGTTACTTTCTTTCCTGGGCATGCTAAAGAAGCATATCATCTGTGGCAGTAATCTCTCAGGCAATTATACGGCGCTTCTGGACACTCCAAATCTCTAGGGCGACCAAAGAAGGACGGCCATTGTAGGTTATCTCTAGAGCACACATAGAATGAGTGCCTGTCACTAGTGAAATTGACTTACTAATTCTGTCTTCAGTTCACTTGCCTCTTCTAGACCCGTAGTGTAATCTTTCGCATAATAGTTTTTCAAATATCTTGCCAAGAACATTCAAAAGACAAATTGGTATGTAGGATTCGGATTTCATTGGATCCTTATTTTTCCCTTTACTAATCATTACCACTTCAGCATTCTTCCATGGTGTAGGGACCCTTCCTTGCCAGAGACACTCATTGTCATATCACAGAGGTAACTATCTAATTGGTCACATAAGACTAGTATTACTTCGGCAGGGATGCTGTCTGGTCCTGGAAATTTTGCCTTTTTCAGTCTTAAAATTATTTATCTAATTTTTTCTTGTGCAAAGGGGTACACAAGTTTATTGTTTCTATATTCTTCCCACAACATTTTCTGTAACTTACGCTATTGCCTTCTTCTTCATCATCAGGAAGTAGTGTTTCCCCTAGCAGGGCAGCTGACTTCCCAACTTTCTGATATCAGCCCATCATTCCTTCCGAGCATGGATGAGACTGTTGGTGATTGTACTTTCTCCCAGACTATGTTATATTGTACACCCAGGGATCGATTTCTAAGTTAGCCTCCACAAATTGCTTCCATCACTCCATTTTTTGTTTTCCACAAATATTCCTTAAAATCTTGTTTGACATATGTGTATCTATGCAACCTTTGGACTTTTTCTTCTTGGGTTATGGTGTTCTGTTATAGCTCCCTGACTCTTCATGTTTAGCATCTTAATTTATGCAGCACCTCGGTCCAGATGCAAAGTACTCCTTTAGAAGACCTCTGCTGACAGTTATCGATGCCTCCATCACTCTATGAAGAGCCAGTGTCAATTCTTGGGCTTTAACGTCTACGTTATCACCCAGTGATATACTTCCTGGACACTGAAAAATTCTTCTTAGTTCTTCCCAGTTAGTGTCCTCGAGCTTTTATGTGGGCCTTTTAAGCGTGTTTTCTGTGGAGTCTTGGATTTCCATTCCAGTGATGGTATAGTGTATGATATTGTGGTCACTCAATGTCATTCCACTCGCATCCTTCCAGCCTTTCACACAGCATGCTGCTGCATATTTGGTAAAGTGACATCAACATTTGACATTGCTCTGACCCTCCCTTCATAGGTTGGTGGATTGTGAGGTACAATCAATACCTGGAGGTTGAGTTCCATAATGGTTTTCTAGTTGTCTTCCACAGTCATAAGTCAGGCAGCTTTGTCACAAAACTGATATGCAGATGGAATAGAGGACTGTGTAGTGCCAGAGTGTGAACAGGAATGGGATAGGTGGGTGTATGACAATACTAGCAAAAGTTGAGGCCAGGAAGGTTGTAGGGACGTAGGATATACTGCAGGGAGAGTTTCCACCTTGAAGTTCAGGAAAGTTGGTGTTGATATGAAGGATCCAGATGGTGCAGGCTGTGAAGCAGTCATTAAAATGGAGAACACTGGGTTGGCCAAGGTGCTTAGCAACTGGGTGGTCCAGCTGTTTCTTGACCACAGTATGTTGGTGGCCATTCATGCAGACAGACAGTTTGTTGGTTGTCCTGCCCAGATGGAATTCAGTACAGTGGTTGCAGCTTAGCTTGTCGATCACATGACTCATCTCACAGGTACAGGTAGGATATGTGATGCTTGTGACAAGACTGGAGTAGGTGCTGGTGTGAGGATGTAAGTGACAGGTCTTGCATCTACTTCTATTACAAGGATATGAGCCATGAGGCAAGGGGTCTGGAAGCAGGGTAGGGTTGTACAAGGATATTGTGTAGGTTTGGTAGGCGACACAATACCACTGTGGGAGGGGTGGGAAGGATACTGAGTAGAACATTCCTCATTTCAGAGTTAGTTGAAACCCTGGTGGAGAATGTGATTTAGTTGCTCCAGTCCTGGGTGGTGCTGAGTCATGATGGGAATTCCCACTATCTATGGGCAGACAGTGGTACTTTGGGAAGTGGGGGTGGTGGCTGGAGATATAAAGCATTGGACATGGGGGATCTGTTTCTCTACAAGTTTGTCAGGGTAATTACGGTCTGTGAAGGTCCCAGTGAGACCTTCAATGTATTTCAAATGGGACTGATTGTCACTGCAGATGCAATGACCATGGCTGCATGGAAGGGGCATCTTGGTATGGAATGGGTGAAAGCTGTTGAAGTGGAGGTATTACTGGTGGTTGGTAGGTTTGATATGGACAGAGGTACTGATGTAACTGTCTTTGGGGTAGAAATCAACATCAAGGAAGATGGCTTGTTGGGTTAAAGAGGACCAGGTGAAGCATATTGGGGAGAAGGCATTGAGGTTCTGGAAGACTGTGGATATGGTGTCCGTACCCTCAATTCAGATCACAAAGGTGTCATCAATGAATCTGAACCATGTGAGGGTTTCAGGTTCTGGGTGGTTAGAAAGGATTCCTCTAGATGGCCCATGAATAGGTTGGCATAGGATGATGCCATACGAGTGTCCATTGCTGTACCCTGGATTTCATTGTAGGTGATGCTGTCAAGGTAAAAGTAATTAGGGTGATGATATATGGTAGTTGATCATGGCTAGGAAAGAATTTGTAGGTTTGGAATCCATTGGGCACTGTGAGAGGTAATATTCAACAGCAGCAAGGCAATGGTCATTAGGGATGTTAGTGTAAAGAGAGGTGGCATCAATAATGACAAGTAGGGCAGCTTGTGGTAAAGGAACAGGAACTGCGGAGAGTCAGTGGAGGGAATGGTTGGTATCTTTTATGTAGGAGAGTAGGTTGTGGATGACAGGCTGAAGAAATTCTCTCATTTGGGGCACAGTAACCAGCTGCCATGGGGCATCCTGGGTGGTTGCATGTATGGACTTTAAGAAGCATGTAAAAGGAGTGAGGGGACTGATAGGAGTGAGGAGAGAGATGTACTCCTGGGAGAGGTCCTGGGATGGGCCTTAGGATTTGAGGAAAGACTGAAGATCCCACTGGACTTCTCAAATGAGCTCACTATGGCAGGATTTGTAGATGGCTTAATGACAGCTGGCGGAGTCCTTCTGCCAAGTAATCTCTGTGGTTCAGAACAGTGTAAGGTTAGCTTGCATGTCAAGGGATTTAGGGATTGATGATGAGGCAAGGTTTGAGTTTAAGAAATGTGGAAAGTTAATGGCAGCATTTAGGGGGCAGTGGGGGTGGATCACAGTTGGATGAAGTAGTGAACTGAGTCAGGCAGGATTCAGCATTGGTCTTTGGTTGAGTCTGATTGTCAGGGATGGTGGCAAAAAGGTGCTTCTACTGTAGGTACAACAAGAAGGAGACAATGACTAACTCCCTCAAAGTAAAGGCAGCTTTGTACATTCACGATTCTGGGAGGAGAATGGTATCACCTGAGCCCCCTGCACACCTTTCTGAGGAAGGAAGGTGAGGTGTTAGTGTGTGGAGCTTGAAATCTCCGCAAAATAGCGGTCTAAGGTGTTTGGGAAAGCAATAGTGTCCACAATGTCATTATCTGCTATGGTCAGGCCAGAAATCAGAGAATGAACTTGATCACAGATAGCCAATGGAGATTGCCCCACATGATAGAAGAGAGAGTGAAACTGTTAAAGGAATTAGTAAATGAAATCCAGCGAGCTTCTTCGTTATCCCAAAGAATGTGATGACACTGTCCACGCAACTCTTTATATCAAATACAGTTTGCTATCATAGGATGACAATAAAAAATGCAGAGAGCACATCTCCACATGCAAATCGCATCACGGAACTCCTTAGTCCACCAGGGGAGCGGGACAAGGGGCGGTAAAGATGAAGTGCCAGGTATGGAATGCTCCGCGGCATTAAGGATAATGTTCGTAAGGTACTCTACCTAGTCATGAATGCTGGGAGAATGTTGTTCGTTGAGCCGGACAGTGTGGCCAAGCGGTTCTAGGTGCTACAGTCTGGAACCACATGACTGCTACGGTCGCAGGTTCGAATCCTGCCTCAGGCATGGATGTGTGTGATGTCCTTAGGTTAGTTAGGTTTAAGTAGTTCTACGTTCTAGGGGACTGATGACCTCAGAAGTTAGGTCCCATAGTGCTCAGAGCTATTTGAACCATTTTGTTGTTCATTGAAGGTCGCGAGACAGGAGTGAAGCCCTAGTTGGCCTTAGAAAGCTGTCGGTTTGATTTGTACATAGGTGTGGTAGGAGTCAGCAAATGGAGAGCACATGGCAAAATGGTCACTTGAGTACGTGTCAGAGAGAATGGGCCACTTGAGATGACAGGCAAGCTGGGCAGGGCAGAATGAGAGGTCCAGATTGGAATAAGTGTACATGGAGTCTGGAGAGAATGTGGGAGCTCCAGTGCTAAGACAGATGAGGTTGAGTTGATTAGAAAGGTCAGCCAAGAAGGCACCTCTCAAACAGGATCTTGAAGAGCCCCAGAGGGGATGGTGCATGTTAAAGTCACCAGGGGGCAAAAAAGGGTTGAGGAAGTCGACCAATAATCTGGAGGAAGTCTGCCCTAGTGACAGTGAATGACAGAGGGATGTAGACATTTCAAAGAAAAAAGTTGAAGCAAGAAAGGAAAATGCAGACTGCAACAGTTTGCAGTCAGTGTTCAGTGAGATGGTTTGGCTATGGAGATCATCCTGGATGAGCAGCATAACTCCCCCATGAGATGGAATGTTGTCATTGGGAGGAAGGTCAAAGCAAACTGGAAAGAAACATGGGAGATCAAAGTGGTTGCGAAGATGTGATTTTGTTCCTTGGAGACAGAAAACAACCAGATGCTGTGATTCCAAGAGCAGCCATAATTCCTCCTTGTTGGATATAATGCCACAAACATTCCATTGGAGAGGAGTCACAAAGGGGAATGGGGAGGAGGGAACAAAGGAAAGGGCTGCCAAGAGCCAGCCATCGAAGATGCATTGCTACAGAATTCAGAGGCTGGAGGACCCTGTTCCAAGAAATTTGCAGAGGCATTGGCTTTCTCTCTGGGTCAGACTGCGGATTCCAGGGAAGAAAAATGATAGGCAGTGCTTACTGGCAAAATGGAGAGCAGCCGGGTGAGGGTATCATGCGGTGACACCATTGAAAAGGATCTCTGAGTCAAGGAAGGAGATGACCATTTGACTTTATTCGATTTCTTAAAGCCTTCCTGGTTGGCAGACAAAGATTCAGATAGTTTTTGGCTGGAGGGATGTAAAAAGTCATTGCAGGAGCATTCCTTTTATCCTTTCTGTCCTTCCAGTTGTGTAGCAGCTGTTTTTGCTACTGGGGGCAAAGATTTGGTGGCTTTTTGTGCAACTGCAGAAGGAGGTGGGGATGCTACCATGATACTGAGTGATTTGACAACTGCAGTGCTGAAATGGAAGTTGTAAACCTGGCTGACCACATCCTTCAGCAGGCAAGGCATAGCAAGAACAGTACTAAAATTGCCGGATGATAAAATGCAGGTATTTCGAATAGCAATAACTTGCTAGTGACAGGGTAAGGTACTTTTTCCTTTATCCAGATCTCATAGATGGCTCGTTCATTAAGACATATGGGACATTCAACGGATGAGGTGGTATGGTCACCATTACAATTGATACAGCAGGGAGTAGGAAGTGGGCCCTCACCCTCGAGAGTGTCCCTACCACAAGTAACAAATTTGACCATGTTTTGACAGGACACATGAGTGTGGTAGTAACGCTGACTCTGGTGGGAAACTCAAGTTTGGAAAGTATAATCAGACTGTGATAACTTCATAGCCTGCTTTGCTCTCTGATGAAAGCACTACTCGATCAATCATACGAAAAACAGTGCATGTAGGAACCAAGGTTGCATTAACATTTTCCATGGAGCACAGTGACACACTGATCAAAGAGTAAGTTTGGATTTCTCCCTCTGTCAGGCCATCAAGCAGCCAAATGTAAATAACACCATGTGAAGAAATCAGTGTTTGCTGGGCCTCTACACGAACCAGATAGCCATGGACAAGTGAAGCTGTTGGGCTTCAGAATCACAATTGGTCTCCAGAAGCAAAGTCCCATTACCTAAGTGAGAACAGGATTTCACACAGCCTGCAACTGCATCAACACCTTCCTGAGTAATAAACGTATTAACTACAGATAAGGACTATCTTCAGTACGTCATACTGTGAGGAAGCAACATGCAGCTGGGAGAGTCTTTGGATCTTTAGCCTCATTCTGTTTAAATTTAGCAGACATAGACTGAGATTGTTATTGGCTCATTGCAAAAATAGCCACCATGATTGCCAGCATCTCTGATGGCAAGCTCCTTCCAACTGGGGGCCTCCCTCAGAGAGGGACTCACAAGTCTTAGTTGATTGTTACACCTCAGAAGGTCACACTTTTCGAACTCCTGACAGAGGGACCAATTGGCAGTTGGGAAGGTAACAGCACAGGCTATCACCCCTCCCTCGGCCTGACCTGTACCAGGGGGTATGTGCAACCTGGGCTGGAAATCACACATCACACACAGTCACCTGTTACACATCAGACGTAGCAGCCAGCTCACAGGGAGGAAGAAGAAACGAAGAGAAACCTCAAATGCCAAAAGGAAGGAAGGAGAGGAGATGGAGAATGAAGAAAGAAAGAAAAACAGGTTACAATGCTGGGCTATCAAGCTGCAACACACATTCCTGAAAAAATGCAAGACATGTTTCCCAAGGGAAAAAAGAATAGCAAGAAGGTAGACATGTAGCGCAGAAAGAGAAGACGTGCTGCAAAAGCTGGGCCCCCATGGTAGCCAAATATGAACTCACCGAAGTGTTGTGATCCCCTTGGGAGGTATCATCAACTTACAGAATATATAAGTATATATATGAGGATAGAACAAGTGGTCAGCTGATACCTTACTGAAATAATAATTATGATATTTGTCCAAAATGATTCAGGAAACCTAAATCAGGATGCCGAGTCAGACCAAACTCTATCCTCCCACATATGGAGTCAGTGTCTTAACAACTACACTGCCTCATTCAGTTGGTTCCTACTGTACAAAGTTCATAGAAACTTAATCTGTACACTGCATTAATACTATATGTGAATTTGATCACATCAGCTAAATGTAACCTAGTAAATTAGAGAGAAAGCCACTATTTTTGTTAAAGCATCTGCTTCCTAACTTGTATTAAATAAATATTATTTTTTATCGATTGATAGCATAATATTTACTGGATTGTACTGGTATTTTTCAATGAAAATAAACACTGTATTTTAACTGCAAAGGTATGTTTAAAAAAGACTACTACTTTAGAATAAACATTGCGACTTGCCATGTAGCTACCTCGAAATTTTACTCCTTGAATGCAGATAATCATATAATTTTTATACTAAGTGGCTAATGATACGTGTTATATTGACTCCCAGTTTCTTGCTTCATGTGAGTTGAGAGCTTGTTGAACACCTTTGCAGCAGAGTTAATAACTCCAGTCTAAATCTTACACAAATGGTGAAGCCTGTAAGAAAATCATTTTTTTGGTTGGTATTATAATTTGTAAATCATAGTTTAGCTAAAACTGATATTTGTTGTTGGCAACAAAGAATTTTCAGAAGAAAGTGTACTGAGAAGTATGTAAGTATTCCAAAATCCTTAGAGAGACCACTGTAAGAAGTGTGATTATCTATTTTATGCAATGTACTGTTTGCTCCCCTCTTCTGAATAATATCATACTTTAGTTACTTGAGATGTACCTAGAATGATAAGGATTTTTTTATGTACTGTTTAAAATAAAATTGAAATGAACTGTTCATTCAGTCTCGTTCTGTCACCCATTTTGTCTATTTTTTGTGTGATTTTGATGAATATTTAACTTTTTCTATGTTATTAAAATAATTCTAATAACACTCCATTACTTTAACAGCCATGTTATTATTGCATACTTGGTGGATCAGTATGCAAAAGATGACTCTCTGTATCCTAAAGATGCTAAGAAACGGGCTCTAGTGAACCAGCGACTCTTCTTTAATGTGTCAACACTTTATGGACGTTTTTCTGCATATTATGTAAATGCAGTAGTAAAACTGTATATGTCAATAACAGTATAATATTTGGCAATATGAATTTCCATAATAATAATTCTACAGTTATTGTATTAGTGGCAATGAATTCCTCTCATTGTTACAATGATTTTAGTAAGTCTGCTCATTGTTGTGTATGACATTTCTAAAGCAAGGGTCTGAGTCTGTTAATTTTGTGACTTACTTTCTCTCTCATATACACACATAAAGGTGACAAAGACATCTAAGAATATTCAATGTCCCACTGCACTTGATAGCACTGGTCAGAATTCCATACACTGATAGCCTCACAACTGTGAAGACCAGTGCTCCAGTGCTGAAACATTTGATTTCTCCAAAGTATCTAAAAGTGTCATATCACCTAACAGTACAACATATATGCCAGAAACTCATTAGGGAAGCTCTAAAATGTGTCAGTTGGTGGAAGAACTGTTAACAAACTCTGATTTGCATATGACACCATGCCTTTAGTAAGCAGCGAAGGTGAACTTACTAGGCTACTGACAAAAGTAAAGGGGGTTAGTCTATCATGGGGATTAGACATCAATCTCATCATGTCCAAATCCAAGATAATTATTGAGGAGCATGATTACAACTTTGTTCGTTGTGGTCTTCAGTCCTGAGACTGGTTTGATGCAGCTCTCCATGCTACCCTATCCTGTGCAAGCTTCTTCATCTCCCAGTACTTGCTGCAACCCACATCCTTCTGAATCTGCTTAGTGTATTCATCTCTTTGTCTCCCTCTACGATTTTTACCCTCCACGCTGCCCTCCAATGCTAAATTTGTGATCCCTTGATGCCTCAGAACATGTCCTACTAACCGGTCCCTTCTTTTTGTCAAGTTGTGCCACATACTCATCTTCTCCCCAATTTTATTCAATACTTCATCATTAGTTATGTGATCTACCCATCTAATCTTCAGCATTCTCCTGTAGCACCACATTTCAAAAGCTTCTATTCTCTTCCTGTCCAAACTATTTATCATCCACGTTTCACTTCCATACATGGCTACACTCCATACAAATACTTTCAGAAACGACTTCCTGACACTTAAATCTATACTCGATGTTAACAAATTTCTCTTCTTCAGAAACTCTTTCCTCGCCATTGCCAGTCTACATTTTATGTCTTCTCTACTTCGACCATCATCAGTTATTTTGCTCCCCAAATAGCAAAACTCCTTTACTACTTTAAGTGTCTCATTTCCTAATCTAATTCTCTCAGCATCACCTGACTTAATTCGACTACATTCCATTATCCTCGTTTTGCTTTTGTTGCTGTTCATCTTATATCCTCCTTTCAAGACACTGTCCATTCCATTCAACTGCTCTTCCAAGCCCTTTGCTGTCTCTGATAGAATTACAATGTCATCGGCAAACCTCAAAGTTTTTATTTCTTCTACATGGATTTTAATACCTACTCCAAATTTTTCTTTTGTTTCCTTTAGTGCTTGCTCAATATACAGATTGAATAACATCAGGGAGAGGCTACAACCCTGTCTCACTCCCTTCCCAACCACTGCTTCCCTTCCATACCCCTCGACTCTTATAACTGCCATCTGCTTTCTGTACAAATTGTAAATAGCCTTTTACTCCCTGTATTTTACCCCTGCCACCTTTAGAATTTGAAAGAGAGTATTCCAGTCAACATTGTCAAAGGCTTTCTCTAAGTCTACAAATGCAAGAAACGTAGGTTTGCCGTTCCTTAATCTTTCTTCTAAGATAAGTCATAAGGTCAGTATTGCCTCACATGTTCCAGTATTTCTACGGAATCCAAACTGATCTTCCCCGAGGTCGGCTTCTACCAGTTTTTCCATTCGTCTGTAAGGAATTCGCATTAGTATTTTGCAGCCGTGACTTATTAAACTGATAGTTCGATAATTTTCACATCTGTCAACACCTGCTTTCTTTGGGATTGGAATTATTATATTCTTCTTGAAGTCTGAAGGTATTTTGCCTGTCTCGTACATCTTGCTCACCAGATGGTAGAGTTTTGTCAGGACTGGCTCTCTCAAGGCCATCAGTAATTCTAATGGAATGTTGTCTACTCCCGGGGCCTTGTTTCGACTCAGGTCTTTCAGTGCTCTGTCGAACTCTTCACGCAGTATCGTATCTCCCATTTCATCTTCATCTACATCCTCTTCCATTTCCATAATATTGTCCCCAAGTACATCGCCCTTGTATAGACCCTCTATATACTCCTTCCACCTTTCTGCTTTCCCTTCTTTGCTTAGAACTGGGTTTTCATCTGAGCTCTTGATATTCATGCAAGTGGTTCTCTTTTCTCCAAAGGTCCCTTTAATTTTCCTGTAGGCAGTATCTATATTACCCCTAGTGAGATAAGCCTCTACATCCTTACATTTGTCCTCTAGCCATCCCTGCTTAGCCATTTTGCACTTCCTGTCGATCTCATTTTTGAGACATCTGTATTCCTTTTTGCCTGCTTCATTTACTGCATTTTTATATTTTCTCCTTTCATCAATTAAATTCAATATTTCTTCTGTTACCCAAGGAGTTCTACTAGCCCTCATCTTTTTACCTACTTGATTCTCTGCTGCCTTCACTACTTCATCCCTCAGAGCTCCCCATTCTTCTTCTACTGTACTTCTTTCCCCCATTCCTGTCAATTGTTCCCTTATGCTCTCCCTGAAACTCTGTACAACCTCTGGTTTAATCAGTTTATCCAGGTCCCATATCCTTAAATTCCCACCTTTTTGCAGCTTCTTCAGTTTTAATCTACAGTTCATAACCAATAGATTGTGGTCAGAGTCCACATCTGCCCTTGGAAATGTCTTACAATTTAAAATCTGGTCCCTAAATCTCTGTCTTACCATTATATAATCTATCTGATAACTTCTAGTATCTCCAGGATTCTTCCATGTATACAACCTTCTTTCATGATTCTTGAACCAAGTGTTAGTTATGATTAAGTTATGCTCTGTGTAAAACTCTACCAGGCGGCTTCCTCTTTCATTTCTTAACCCCAATCCATATTCACCTACTATGTTTCCTTCTCTCCCTTTTCCTACTCTCGAATTCCAGTCACCCATGACTATTAAATTTTCGTCTCCCTTCACTACCTGAATAATTTCTTTTATCTCATCATACATTTCATCAATTTCTTCATCATCTGCAGTGCTAGTTGGCATATAAACTTGTACTACTGTAGTAGGCATGGGCTTTGTGTCTATCTTGGCCACAATAATGCGTTCACTATGCTGTTTGTAGTAGCTTACCCGCATTCCTATTTTTTTATTCATTATTAAACCTACTCCTGCATTACCCCTATTTGATTTTGTATTTATAACCCTGTATTCACCTGACCAAAATTCTTGTTCCTCCTGCCATCGAACTTCAGTAATTCCCACTATATCTAACTTTAACCGTTAAGGGATCTGACATTCCACGCTCCGATCCGTAGAACGCCAGTTTTCTTGTTCCTGATAATGATGTCCTCTTGAGTAGTCCCCACCGTAGATCCGAATGGGGGACTATTTTACCTCTGGAATATTTTACCCAAGAGGACGCCATCATCATTTGTCCATACAGTAAAGCTGCATGCCATCAGGAAAAATTACGGCTGTAGTTTCCCCTTGCTTTCAGCCGTTCGCAGTACCAGCACAGAAAGGCTGTTTTGGTTAATGTTGGAAGGCCAGGTCAGTCAATCATCCAGACTGTTGCCCCTGCAACTACTGAAAAGGCTGCTGCCCCTCTTCAACTTACAGGTTAGTTAAAGGATTTGGATGCTGGACATTCTTGGAGCTGTTTTGCAACAGCCACCTACCATACAGGAAATTGCAATGATGATAAAGATGGTTGATTATGCTAGGGTGAGGGCTATGAAGAAGTTCTCCGATATCTGGCAGGACAGTGACAAGGAACATTACAAAGATCCAGCTTGTCAAAATACTTGTTTTTTTCTGTCTTTTTTTATGGATATGAAACGTGTACCCTCAAGGGCAAAGACAAGCAGCATATTGACAGATTTTAGCTTTGGTGCTGGTGCAGGATGCTGCATATAAAACAGAAAAAAATAAGAACTAATATGTACACTATTAAGTAACTTAATCTCCTGGTGGCTTTCCACTCATTGAACCAAAATATTCTCCAGTTCTTTGGCTATACTCTGAGAAGAAATGCAGAAAGTCTAGAAAAAATACTTATGGAAGGAAAGACTGACAACACAAGACTGAAGGGAAGAGCGGGATGATGGATCATATCAAGAAGCTCTTCAATCTACATCTTCAGCAGAATCTAAGAGAAAGTGGGTAACCACCCAAGATGGAGACACTTGGATAATGGGATCATGACACTCAGCAATGAGTACACTGATGATGATTTACTCTCAGAACACACAGAGATTATGAGTGGGTGCTGATAAGTCTTTGGCTTTTCCTAGCTAAAATAGGTATAGGCTCATTCCAATGTTTTTGTGTTAAATGTTGTTTTTTACATTACATGTGACAGTAATTGCATAGCAGTAACGATCCCCCCCCCCCCCCCCCTCTCTCTCTCTCTCTCTCTCTTCCTGTGCAGGTTTGAAATAAATATGTTGCAAGAAAATAGAGAATTCACAGTGAAAGAGAGTCATGCTGTGATCATCTTATTTAAAAGGGGATATGGCCAAACAAATTTATGATGATATGTCTGGTACATTGGGCAGCAACTGCCCTTCTTACTCTGCTATCAAGAATTGGGTTGCTACTTATAAAACAGGGCATTTGAAAAGTGAAGAGGATAAGCATCCTGGAAGGCCAACTCAAGTCACAGTTCTGGAAACTGTAGATGCTGTTAATTCTGTGATCCTGGATGTCCAGAGGATAATGGCTAAAAAGATAGAAGAGACCCTGGGAATATCCTGAGAATATGGGGGTCATATTATTTGTGACATTTTGGATATGAGAAAGCTCTCAGCCAAATGGGTTCCACAATGTTTCAATACAGACCAAAAGCTTGAATGAATGGTTGCTTCACAGTCCATGTTGTCAAGTTTTACCGGGATCCTGTGGGGTTTTTGGATTTTCTCATCACAGTGGATGAAACTTGGATATACAAGAATGATCCAGAGACCAAAGAAAGCCTGTATAATGGAGAGACACAGTGGCTAACAACATCCAAAGAAGTTCAGAACACTAAGATCAGTAGGCGAGATGCTCTCATGTGCCTCTTGGGATAGAGATGGAATCCTGCTTATTGATTACTTACAACATGATAAAACCATAATGGCAAAGTACAACTTCTCAACAAATTCAAGCAATAACTGATCTCCAAATGCAAAGGAAAGTTGAGAATAAAATCTTGTTTCTGTAAGACTTTTAGGTGGGTTAATGATGCTGGAAGAAAGATGCCACAAATGTGTTCAGCTCAACAAGAAATCCATTGAGTATTTAACTCCGCTGTTCTCTTCACATTTACTAAACAAATGTACTGTTTGGGTCAATACGACCCGACATAATAAAAAGCTGAAAAAAACTTCTACTCACATGTATTTTCCATACTGTTATATGCCAAAGGCATTGTTGTTATATTACAGTACGTTGTTAATGATCAAAGCAATAATAATAATAATAGTAATAATAATAATAATAATAATAATAATAATAATAAACCCTGTGGAGGCCCGGGAAAAGAATAGGCCTCCGGTATGTTCTGCCAGTTGTAAAAGGCGACGAAAAGAACAAACCACTAATAGGGCTAACCCCCCTTTTAGGGTGATTATTTGGTTCAGGACAGAACTAAAGAAGCCTCAGACAAGCGCCGTCATGGTCGGGGATGACGCTTGAACCCTATGCCCGCCCACAATGGTAACGACACTGCTAGCCAACTGGAAAATGATTTAAATCCTAATAGAGGTGTTTTGCAGGATATGCTTCCTGCAACCACCCTAGAAGGAAAAAAAGACAGAGGATGAGATGGTCAGATGAAGTTAATCAACACCTCATGTTCTGTTATTACCAAGCAACAAACCTAGGAACCAACACAACTGGATACAGATCACAAGTATACACAACATTTATTACCAGATACCCAGAATTAAAATTTTTAACAGAACAGCGACTAGCTGATCAGATCAGTGTAATAATCAAAAATAACAGGATACCCCAGTCAGAATTAGAAAACATCAAACAACAAGTACAACAAATACTGGAACAAAATAATGTGCAATCAGAAAAAGAAGAAAATACAGTAATGGACTCAAACATCCCAGAGCAAACAAACAAAGACCAACACGCATCAATTAAACAATCAGAGGAAAACGAAATCTTAAGACAGCCACCAGTACAAGCACAAAAAGAACACAAAGTGACGCACATGTTAGATACAGAAGAGAAATTTCAGCTGACATATATAGAATACAAAGACACAAATACAGACATTAGGCCATTCTTGCATAGACCACCATATAACCCACAAGTCGAAACAACAATAAAAACTATCAACACAATCATACACAACAAAATAAATGAAAATACAACTATGGAAAAGTTACAACTACTGGTTTATATAGAAGCACTCACTACACTAAATATACACACTAGGCAGAGATGAGAACCAACCAACACACAGAAGAAACCCACAAAACCAGCATGGCAACACAGGCTACAGATCAGAATAGAAAAGCTGAGAAAATACATCTGACAGCTAACACAATTTATAAGGAATGAAATGTCAGAAAAAAAACAAAAAAGGTTAGGTAAAATCTCACAACAAAAAGCGATAGAGCAATTAGATGAAAAGAAGCAGAAATTACCAGCATTGGCCAAACAACTTAGAAGATACAAAAAAAGTGAAAATAGAAGGAAACAAAACCAAACATTCAACACAAACCAAAAGAAATTTTATCAGACAATAGATAACACACACATTAAAATAGACAACCCACCAAACATAACAGACATGGAACACTTCTGGAGCGACATATGGTCAAACCTGGTACAACATAACAGGCATGCACAGTGGATACAAGCAGAAACAGACACATACAAGATGATACCACAAATTCCTGAAGTGATAATTTTGCAACATGAAGTCACCCGAGCAATTAATTCTACGCACAATTGGAAAGCCCCTGGAAAAGATAAAATAGCAAATTTCTGGCTAAAGAAGTTCACCTCAACACATTCACATCCAACTAAATTATTTAACTGTTACATTGCAGACCCATACACATTCCCTGATACACTTACACATGGAATAACTTATCTGAAACCTAAAGATCAAGCAGACAAAGCAAACCCAGCTAAATATCGCCCCATAACATGCCTACCAACAATATACAAAATATTAACTTCAGTCATTACACAGAAATTAATAACACATACAACACAGAACAAAATTATAAATGAAGAACAAAAAGGCTGTTGCAAAGCAGCACGAGGATGTAAAGAGCAACTGATAATAGATGCAGAGGTGACATATCAAGCTAAAACTAAACAAAGGTCGCTACACTACACATACATTGATTACCAAAAAGCTTTTGATAGTGTACCCCACTCATGGTTACTACAAATATTGGAAATATACAAAGTAGATCCTAAATTGATACAGTTCCTAAACATAGTAATGAAAAATTGCAAAACCACACTTAATATCCAAACAAATTCAAATAATATCACATCACAGCCAATACAGATTAAGCGTGGAATATACCAAGGAGACTCATTAAGTCCTTTCTGGTTCTGCCTTGCTCTGAACCCACTATCCAACATGCTAAATAATACAAATTATGGATACAATATTACTGGAACATACCAACACAAAATCACACATTTGCTATACATGGATGATCTAAAACTACTGGCAGCAACAAATCAACAACTCAACCAATTACTAAAGATAACAGAAGTATTCAGCAATGATATAAATATGGCTTTTGGAACAGACAAATGTAAGAAAATAGCATAGTCAAGGGAAAACACACTAAACAAGAAGATTGCATATTGGATAACCACAACGACTGCATAGAAGCGATGGAAAAAACAGATGCCTATAAATATCTAGGATACAGACAAAAAATAGGAATAGATAATACAAATATTAAAGAAGAACTAAAAGAAAAATATAGACAAAGACTAACAAAAATACTGAAAACAGAATTGACAGCAAGAAACAAGACAAAAGCTATAAATACCTATGCTATACCAACATTGACCTACTCATTTGGAGTAATCAAATGGAGTAACACAGACCTAGAAGTACTCAATACACTTATTCGATCACAGTGCCATAAATATAGAATACATCACATACATTCAGCAACAGATGGATTCACATTAAGCAGAAAGGAAGGAGGAAGGGGATTTATTGACATAAAAAACCTACATTATGGACAGGTAGACAATTTAAGAAAATTCTTCATAGAATGAGCAGAAACTAGCAAAACACACAAAGCAATCACTCATATAAATACATTGGCTACACCACTGCAAGTTCATAACCACTTCTACAACCCTTTAGATCACATAACATCAACAGATACGAAGAAAGTAAATTGGAAAAAGAAAACACTACATGGCAAGCACACATATCATCTAACACAGCCACACATTGATCAAGATGCATCCAACACATGGCTAAGAAAAGGCAATATACACAGTGAGACGGAAGGATTCATGATTGCAATACAGGATCAAACAATAAACACCAGATATTACAGCAAGCATATTATTAAAGATCCCAATACCACAACAGATAAATGCAGACTTTGCAAACCACAAATAGAAACAGTAAATCACATCACAAGCGGATGTACAATACTAGCAAATACAGAATACCCCAGAAGACATGACAATGTAGCAAAAATAATACATCAACAGCTTGCCATACAACATAAACTAATAAAACAACATGTTCCCACATACAAGTATGCAACACTGTACTGGTGAATGATGAATATAAATTATACTGGAACAGAACCATTATAGCAGATAAAACATCATACTCACCAATAATTGAAATATCCATACCCAATACAACAAATATACAGAAGATAATAGGATAAAAAATTGAAAAATACATCCAACTGGCTGAGGAAGTCAAGGACATGTGGCATCAGGATAAAGTTGACGTTATACGAGCTATACTATCAACTACTGGAGTCATACCACACAATATCCACCAGTACATCAACACAATACAGCTACATCAAAACATATGTATACAACTACAGAAATCTGTAATTATTGATACATGTTCAATTACCTGAAAGTTCCTAAATGCAATGTAACATATACCGTACAATTAAAAGGAAGTCATGCTTGATCAAGGTCCGTGTCACTTGCCATTTTTAACATCTGAGAAAGGAAAGAATATTAATAATACACAGAATGTCACTAAGAAAATCTATTATTTTAATATTCATGCAAGGTATATTAGGATCAACAGACATTCCACCAAAAAATCATTCTCAACAACCATCTTCCTGTTGGCCCATATCACTTTCTTTCCTTCTTATTCACTGCAGTTTGGACACAAGTAGAGGACGTGTTTTGCATACATGTTTATTACACTTTCCGCACAACATGTTATTTTTATTGTTATTGCTTGAAGGACAGAACTTACAGTGTGCAGATTTAGTAGAGTTTCTTGTTGTTACTGATTTAGACACATCTGCCATTCCTTCAGGATTCTGGATGCTCCTGACCATTCTCAAAGAACCTTCTGTTCTTGGACAATGCTTCCTCAATGCAATGTGCTCTGGAATCAGTAACTTTCCACCTACCTCCAAAAATATTCTCCTTCTAGTCAGTTTTCAAGCACTCCAGTTAGGGTCAATTGAAGTCCACAAGAGACATGCATTATCAGCAGCAACATCAAGAATATTGTAGAAAACTATAATGGACCATCTATTGATTTTTCATTTGCATGTATATGTACCTTTTAGCTGATTGAAAGTGTCTACAGCCTCTTTGGTTGAATTATAATCTAAAATCATTTCTGACTTGTTATCAGCCCTGTCACTTATTTGCCCACCATGGTGGAGAGTGCTCATTAGTACAACTTTCTTATTTCTCTTAGGAATATAATTGAGTGCCATAGTGTCATTTGTGAAATTCCTTGTTGGCCATATTTTGTAGAAGCTCTGGCTTATTTTTATGTATGGTTGCTAACATTGTCAGTTTCCTTTTCAGAAGCAACTGTCCCAACTTGTATGATGTGAAAAATTGTCACATGTTACATTTTGACCTTGCAAATCAGAGATAAGATCAGCAACTACTCTCATTCCCTGATTTTTTTCTGGTGCCACTCCACTCTCCTTTCCTGTATAAATCTGGGCTTTCAGTACATATGAAGATTTGCTGTCACACAAAGTCCATATCCTTTTCCCATATTTTGCCCATTTGCTTGGGATTTACTGCTTGAATGGACAGCAGCCTCTAAATGCTACCAGCTGCTCGTTGATGATGAAATTTTCCCCTGGATTGTACAGTTTAGGAAAGACTTCTAACCACTTCTGCCAGACACTGTGAATTGCAGTGAGTTTTTCAGTATGTCATCTTCCCTCTCTTGCAGATTTCTTATCAAATCGCAAGATGTGTAATATTTTACAGAATGTTTGTAGGGACATGGTGGCTTACAATACGTTCTGCCCAGTATCCTTATCCCACAAACTTTTTGTGGATGCCTCAAGTGATGATACACACCTGCAAGGAATAGGAGCCCTAAAAGTATGCGTGAAAAAGGGAATCATCAATGTTTGTTGACTGTTTACCATAAACTCATTGCCCCTCAATATTTGACATATCTGTTATTTCACTCTGAAGTGCTGTAGAAAATAATACTTCAAATGAACTTTTTACATCATTTATTCTACTGCTTGCATACCTGGATAACTCCTGGGGTACTCCTGATGACATTCAAAGCAGGTAGGCAGTCGTGTTGTGCTAGTGGTTGCAACTGCCATTCTGTATTCCTGTTTTTAGAAATAGAGCCTGTACACTACTTTGAATAGGCTGTGGACTTTCGTCAATGTCATCAGAACACTCACTTTCAGATGCATTACTGACATGATCTTCGAACTTGGAAAGTGATCCTTTGTCTGTTGAGCTATTTACTAATTCTTCCAACTCAGCATCAGTCAATGATGTAATCGCCACAATGTCACAATTCAGACTGATCACAAACAATAGAGAACACAACCTGAGCAGAAACAATGGATAATTCGATGAGTTGAAAAGTCATAATAACTAGTCCATTGTAGTAGATGCAGCGCCTTTGTTAACTTGTTGAATGTTGAGACTAAGTATGAACAATGAAAGTCATTACTACTATAAAAATATAAGGCAACCAGAAAGTATTTAACTTTAGAATAGCCATTTTAATATTGTGTCTTATTGACCCAAACATTACATATATAACTCTTTAGGTTTATGACCAGATGACTTAAAATATTTTAAATCTTATTTAACTACATAGTGTCCTTGCACTTTCAGACAAAATCACCAAATTTCATAAAGTTATTTTGATACTTAAATAATAAGAAATGAAATGTATAACCATTTTGGGTCATATGGACCCAAACAGAAAAGCAGGATTAATTTTTTTCAAACATATGACTTATGAGCACCCCTCATATTTGAGGTATCAAGCAATCAAGAAGCACATAAACAAGGTCAAAAATGTTGCTAAGCTATCAGACAGTCTCCTGCTTCAAAGAACAATTTCTCTGTTAATAGAAAGAAAATGAAATCCACTGACAATGCTGTAACTACAATGAAATATGGCTTGGTAAAATAAGAAAAAATTGTGTTTGCTCAAGTTGGAGCCCATCCAAAAACAACATATTTGTAAGTAAACATAGGCACTTCAACCTCCAGAAGAAAACCCCTTCTTTAGTGCTAACTGATGCAGAAAAAAAACCACACACACACATGCAGAGCTACATTTCTATACTTTCTATGTGCCACACACAGCTCCCTTCATGCCTGTGCCAGAGCGAGTTCACCATGCCACATTTCTATCCATCTTCCGGCTATCTCACTCTCTCATCCATCAGCTATCTTTGTCACCACCCTTGTGCCCCTCCCCCTTCCCCCACCTCTTTTCTCCTCTCACGCATTCCACCAGAAACAATGCCTCACTGCAGTCAAGCTGCATTATCAGTGCAATGTACAAGGTGCATTCAAGTTCTAAGGCCTCCGATTTTTTTTCTAATTAACTACTCACCCGAAATCGATGAAACTGGTGTTACTTCTCGATGTAATCGCCCTGCAGATGTACACATTTTTCACAACGCTGACGCCATGATTCCATGGAAGCAGCGAAGGCTTCTTTAGGAGTCTGTTTTGACCACTGGAAAATTGCTGAGGCAATAGCAGCACGGCTGGTGAATGTGCGGCCATGGAGAGTGTCTTTCATTGTTGGAAAAAGGCAAAAGTCACTAGGAGCCAGGTCAGGTGAGTAGGGAGCATGAGGAATTGCTTCAAAGTTGTTATCATGAAGAAACAGTTGCGTAACGTTAGCTCGATGTGCGGGTGCGTTGTCTTGGTGAAACAGCACACGCGCAGCCCTTCCCGGACGTTTTTGTTGCAGTGCAGGAAGGAATTTGTTCTTCAAAACATTTTCGTAGGATGCACCTGTTACCGTAGTGCCCTTTGGTATGCAATGGGTAAGGATTACGCCCTCGCTGTCCTAGAACATGGACACCATCATTTTTTCAGCATTGGCGGTTACCCGAAATGTTTTTGGTGGCGGTGAATCTGTGTGCTTCCATTGAGCTGACTGGCGCTTTGTTTTGGGATTGAAAAATGGCATCCATGTCTCATCCATTGTCACAACCGACGAAAAGAAAGTCCCATTCATGCTGTCATTGCGCATCAACATTGCTTGGCAACATGCCACACAGGCAGCCATGTGGTCATCCGTCAGCATTCATGGCACCCACCTGGATGACACTTTTCGCATTTTCAGGTCGTCATGCAGGATTGTGTGCACAGAATCCTCAGAAATGCCAACTCTGGAGGCGATCTGTTCAACAGTCATTCGGCAATCCCCCAAAACAATTCTCTCCACTTTCTCGATCATGTCGTCAGACCGGTTTGTGTGAGCCCGAGGTTGTTTCGGTTTGTTGTCACACGATGTTCTGCCTTCATTAAACTGTCGCACCCATGAACACACTTTTGACACATCCATAACTCCATCACCACATGTCTCCTTCAACTGTCCATGAATTTCAATTGGTTTCACACCATGCAAATTCAGAAAACAAATGATTGCATGCTGTTCAAGTAAGGAAAACGTCGCCATTTTAAGTATTTAAAACAGTTCTCATTCTCGCCGCTGGCGGTAAAATTCGATCTGCCATATGGTGCTGCCATCTCTGGGATGTATTGACAATGAACACGACCTCATTTTAAAACAATGCGCATGTTTCTATCTCTTTCCAGTCTGGAGAAAAAAAATCGGAGGCCTTAGAACTTGAATGCACCTCGTAGTTAGATGGGACGATATAGGTCTGTGTGTGTGTCAGAGAGAGAGAGAGAGAGAGAGAGAGAGTTTTCTGATTTAGTTAACTCCAACGGAAGATATTGGTTGAAAGTTTCCCATCTTTTTCATGTGATTTTTGACTGCTCACCCCTTAACTAAACAGTGAGTTGTTACCTTTACTCCTTCCACTTTTTGTATTTCTCCCAGGACTTCCCTTCACCACATTTACAATGAGGAGCAGAAACATACAGAAGTTAAGGAAATGTGCAAGCTTTTGGAGCCAGTGGCTCCTTGTTTTGGCAGAAGGGTTGAATGAGAAGGACGATGGATAAAGGAAAAGGACTGGTGACATTTAGAAAATTGAGAGAGTTATGGAAAAATCACCCAGAACCCTGAGTCAGGAAAGACTTACAGGCTGGTATGAGAAAGAGTGTCTTAGGTTAAAACAGAAATAATAGTGACCTTAGGAATGCAAACATTTCTAAAAGCTTCTGTTTAGGTACTATCAATGAGAAGAGTAGTTAATAAGAATTTTCATTTATGAGGCACATTTTTAAATTTATTTTGAATTGGTGGGGATATTTGGCTTCATGCTTTATGTTAGATAATAGTTTGCTGGATTCTTTTACACTAGAATACCACTGCTGTACTGTGTCTTCTATTCTAACGGTGAAATCACATTTTGGTTGAAACTTATTTTTATTTTCAACAGCAGAAACTATTGCAAAGTAAATGTACTGGGAAGTGAATGTACGAATACCAATATCATTGAAATGATCTCTGCAAGATGAACATTTGTGCACTTTACACAATATTCTCACTGTTCACTTCTGATGAATACATACTGTATTTGCTGGAGGTGCACTGCACCAGAAAATACTTCCATGGAACAACAAAAAATTAAAATATACAAAATGGGCCAACACCCTTGCCTTTACATCAATTGAGTGAGAGATAGACTACTTCCACAACAGAGAAACTTGGTGAACTGGGCTTTTTGATTAGTTTTTCTATGTGTTGACTATTTTCCCTTGTTATCCAACTGGACATCAAAGAAACATTACTTATGGTGTATCATTTAATATATGGACATTAGTGTCTATTTCTGGTGTTTGCAGATCAATTTTTGCATGTTTAGAATTACACATTGCAAGTCATTATGGGACTAGCACTTGAGAGCTAAGTTTCAGTATGGATCTCTGAGTCACATGCTTATGCTACCAACAAACATTACAGTTGGACATTTTTTTAAAATCACTGGATGACTGATTGTAAAGATTAAGTAAAAGAGTGTACTCAGTACTGTCCCATGTGGTCCAATGTATATTTTTGTTTCCTTTTCTGCTGTCAGTTCCATGTATGTGACAGTCTACAAATACAGCCTTCTGCTTTCTACATTTAAGGTAATACTTCTTGATGCTAGAAGGATGCCTTTGATAACACAATATTTTACTATTTCCAAATAGAATTTTGTGCTCCTTGCAATCAATGGCTTTGGCAAAATCACAGAGCATCCTAACAGGATATTTTTTCTTGTTTATCTCTACCCGGACTTTGTATGTTAGTTACTATATGACTTCCTCCATAGAGAATTCTTCACAGAAACCAAAGAGAGAAGCAATTAACAAGTTATGCTCAGAAACATGAGTCAATATTCTAGAACAATCCCTCAAAAACTTTTGAAAACACCAAGAGAAGTGAAGAGGGCTCTACTTAAAGGTGATTCACTTTTCTGCAGTTTTTATGTAGGTTTAGTACAGCATCTTTAAGAATGCCAAAAAGATATGTCCTGAATCATTGACTGATTATTACAAAAATAATGTAACGTAGTCCACTCAAGTCAACTGAAACTATTTCAATTTCCAAATGATCATAGACTAGTTAGATGCACAATGAAATTACATAAAAAGCTGGATAGAAAATATATCATCAGGCAGAAAATGAGAAATGTAGATTATGAAAATTTACAATAAAAATAGGGAGATATATTAGACTACATTAAATGACAACTCCATCATCTTGGAAAATGCAGTTTATTGGCCTATCTTCCTTTTCACTATGGGTGTGTTCTTTTGCTCCTTGCTCTCATTGGTATGTGTTCCCTTATTTATCTTGCCCAAACCACCCCCTCCCCTCCCTGAGGGCAGCACTAATAATTCTAAAAGCTAGTGTACTGTTATCACCTTTACTTTTGTATGTGTCTATCAGCAGTACTACAAATATTGCCTCTTTAAGTAGTGGCCATCAGTTTTGTCTCATAATTTAAAAGATAATAGAGATGTATGTGATATTATTTAACAGAGTTACTTAGGCACATAGCAAAAGAGTTGGCAAGTAGCAAGAAGGTTAAACAAAAGAAAATCTCAAATGTAACAAGGTACCTATTAAAGAGGTGACAAGAATTACACACAAGTGATAATACTGACATAGAATATGGAGAATTAAATTTAAAAAAATTGTATAGTATCTTCAAGATGGTATGAAAAGGTGTAAGGCAACTTTGATTAGAGGACCAACTGAAAACATTTAGAGAATTAAAACTAAAAACAGAAAACTATTTTGGATAGACATCATGTTCAAAGAGTTAATGTGGGAAATGTCACAGAAGCCACCAACAGAGGGAAATCTGAACAAGAATTTGAAGATTTCTGTAAATGTTTTTAAAGCTCAAGAGGTAATCAAGGGACAAAGGCAATTAGTAATTAAAGTGAAATGTAGAAAACTATTGGAGATATCATGAGATGAAGGTGCCTCAAGAGGATGGTGTTTCACTAGAAATGATTAAAGCTGAAGGCAAAGTGATACAAAAGGAGTTTATAAAATTATGTACACAATGTTGTTAGAGGTACACAATTACCCCAAAACTGATCAGTGCTGTTATGGTTTCCATCAGATTTCATAATTATAATAGGAAATTCAGAAGATGGAATAGTCAGGTGAGGATATTCCATATAATGAAACATATTGTCAATAGACCTAGGGGATGTCTTCACACCCATAAATTGAAAAAAAAAAACAAAAAACAAATACATTTCAAAGCAGTATACTTGAATCACCTTCAGTTTGCTGATGGCACTGCACTATTTGCCTCTGCTTCAGTCAAACAAGTACAACTAATGGAAGAGCTTAGTAGCGAAAGAAGGAGTCAAACTTGATTTGAAGATCGTAATAATGTATAATCAACCCATCAGAAAGAAAACTGAACAAATTTAACAACTAAGTCACATAATCAGTTCAAAAGTTATTATATTTATTGTTTTAGTACATTAGAAATAAAGTGTTGAAAACTAACAGAATGACCCCAGTAAGATGACAAATGACTTATTATGATGATGATGATGGTGTAGAGTTTTTATAGTGTATTTGTCTCTAATTTAAATTATTCTTCATTTGGAATAATACAAATCATTTTGTTAACAGTATCCTGTAATGTTCTGGGGAGCAAAACAATTTGATCCTGTGAAACTAAAGGAATTGGAGACAGCCTATGAATTCTTGAATACATTTCTTGAGGGACAGCAGTGGGTAGCTGGTACATCAATGACCATTGCTGATTATGCAATTTTGACATCAGTTAGTACTGCAGATGTAAGTACTGTTTGTGAAAACATTGTGAATAATACTATGTGTTCTAGAGTTTATCATTTAAATGAATTCTTTTATAATCACAGCGATTGTAAACTAAGGTGAAATCTAAATACTGACAGGTTGCTAAAGAAACTACATGCCATAACATGTATTGCACTGCTCTTACACATACAATAGTGTTAACATTTCACATAATACACTCAGCTATCTCATATGGATGATAAGCCACTTCTCCTACAAACATCTACCATTACTATATCAAACAATGGAAAAACCAGGATGGAATGTAACAATATTATGAAAAGGTTAATTGCTACTCACCATATACTGGAGCTGCTGAGTCACAGATAAGCACAACAAAAATACTGTCACTTAATGACCTTTCAACCAACAAGGCCTTTGTCAAAAACAGACAAAAAACACACATACACATAAATGCAGACACAACTCTCACACACATCACCAGAGTCTCTGGCAGCTGAAGCCAGACTTATGAGTGCAGACAACAGTATGTGTGCACAGATGTCTTGATCAACTGGTTGTGACTGTATATTGTTTGTGTTTGGCATACCAGTATTTAAGTCATATGGACAGATATGACAGCTTCAAAATCACATTATGAGCATGTGTGCCACAGCACGTTTTTCCTGACAGATAACACAGCATCGACCCAAAGGAAAAGCACCTGTATCCATGAAGACATCATGTATCTAGACTGACTATCTTGCTTTCCAAACTTACATCCAATTAAACATTCATGGGACACTCTAGGTTAAAGGATTTCAACCCACACACCCTAGCAAGTATGATTCTGGTCTCCAGCTGATGCTTGTCAAGCAATGGCCAATGGGATGCATTACTCATACTGAGTTGTCTGGTCTGTAGTAATATGAGTCACTGTGCAAGTTGAATTGCTATGTGAAGGCATCACACAACATCTATTGATGTCCTTTATGCCTCTTCTTTAGTAAAAGGATTCGTACATGATAAGTACCACCCTTAATTCGCCTGCTTAGCTGGGTGGTTACATGCTTGCCTCCCATGCATTGGGCCCAGGTTCAATTCCCAGCCAGGTTGGAGATTTTCTCCATTCAGGGACTGGGTGTTGTGTTGTCCTCATCATCAATTAATCCTCATCATTGGCCGCAAGTCACCCATTGTGGTGCCGACTGAAATAAGACTTACATTTGACAGCCGAACCTAACTGGGACATACTGGCCAACAATGCCATGCAATCATTTCATTTCAGTACCACCCTTGGGCTATGGCAATGCATGCAGTTTCAATATTGCTGTATCATGTGCCACAATGCTTTGAAGGCAACTTTCAGTGCACACTCTATTACTGCTGTTCTTGCAAACGTGATCTTCAGATGAATAATACTATGACTAGTGCCAGAACAGCTGCTTGTGTACCTCTGATCAAGCCGTTATTACTCCTGTTTTGTCAGCATACCTCTAGTAGATAAATGCAAAGGGAGCTGAAGAAAATTTGTATTTTGTGACACTTCTGTTGAATATACTGCTCTTAGAACAGTTGCTGGAGCACACTATATAAATTCCACTATATTCCCTTGATGGTTAATCAGCAGCAACCATCTAAGTATGTCAACCAATTGCCTCAGATAAATACTATCAAATCCACAAAAAGTGATCTAGTGTCAGACCCAAGAACCGTACATTCAGTATTCATAGTTTCCATCCCAAAACCTCATTCTTTGAATTTGTAAGGAGGTTTTCTTGATACTCACTGTACATTCTTCTAACATCTCTCAGCTGCAATTTGTCAATATTTCTGTTCTCTCACACTATTCAAACATGTCTGTGACTATTTGCCCCATCCTACATTGTATATGTTTGAGGTCACCTTTTAATCTGAACTAAAGTAGATACTGCACACTTGAGCAGTATTCTGTATAAGGCATATAACTGTTCTATAATAAACCTTGTTTATAGACAAACTGTTCTTTTTTCAGTATCTTACAAGTAATCCCACGTCTAACAAAACTAAATTTATTTACTGGTTTTGATAATACCTTTATATATTGCTATTCCCAGCTACTTTTATAATATGTCAGACTAAATGACATTCATTAATCACATAATATAAGGCTGCTACAATTTTTATATTTTGTAAACTGCAGAAGTTTACATTTCTCCACATTTATAGATAGATGGCAGCTTTTACATCCAGCTGATATTTTCTCAAGAAATAACTGTACAATGCCACAACTCTTATTAAATAATTCATCCTTACAGACAACCAATCATCTGCAAGGAGTCTGGGACTGCAAGTATTATTACCTGAACAGGACTGTCCTGTTACAAATCCCTGAACCACACCAGATATTACTTCTGTGTTGGTGGATGGCTCTCCATCCAGCACTATGCATTATGTTTCATTTATTAGGCACTTGCGTGGTGTTGCATCACAAGCTCTGAGAGAGCAGAAATAACAAACCCACCTTCATACCTCTATCCTTAGCACTTAAGGCATCAAGCGTGAAGAATGCAAGCTGGCTTTACGTGATTTATGTTTACAGAATCAGTAGAGGTTTTGACAGTGATCATCACTATTTTCATATTGGCCGTTATGTCTGTACTCAGAGTATGATGTGTAATACTGGTACAGATAAAGATGACTGATAATGGAGGATTGTTATGTGGATCATTGGTGCTAGTATTTTTGTAGCTATGCATGATCTAAGCTCTTCTTCTGTATCTGAGGACAGTTTGCAACATACCTGGTCAAAAATCAGCTTGTAATTCCTTGGTGGCAGCAGTCATGGTGAGAAATTGGCTGTAATTATGGTTGGGTACAGCACTGTCTGTATCCAATAATGTGATCAACACACACACATTTGGTTCTACCAGTTTTACTTCCATATATGTCAGACCCTTCACTAAAATAATTATGGCCAGTCTGTGTCTTAATTATGCAGGTAGATCTAGTTTACAAAGCATGCACATACTGCACCTTCTAATTACACATCAATAGTCACTATGCATTATAACCTAACCAACCAACAGCAGTCTCACTCCAATGAACAATACATGCAGCACTTTTATATTACAGTTAATCAGCAGTCATTGTTTATTATCCCTGTCACTGTCTGTCTTCTTATTCATAACAACATGTCATTGCATCATTACCTTATTGCTGTTGTGGCTGACACAGATTCCACTCTCAGAACAGACTGACTTTAAAAATGGCTTCAGGTCCAGTGCTTATATAGCTTTGCAAAAATGGCTACTAAAGTTTCACATTGTTAAATAAACAATTTCAATAATACAATTAGAAATTAATTGAGTAGTGCAGAAAAATTGGTTTTGGTGTGAACTTTATGTTACAATAAGAGTTTCGACTGAAGTAAGCCTTGATGATGAAAACTGCAAAAATAGCTAACTAAACAACACCACCCACAAAAGTGTAAGTTATCTGGAAACTAATCAAATGTTGATGTTTCTACCATGTTTTGGAAATTGGCTAAATGAATAGCCATACCGTAGGTGCAACCACAATGGAGGGGTATCTGTTGAGAGGTCAGACAAATGTGTGGTTCCTGAAGAGGGGCAGCAGCCTTTTCAGTAGTTGCAGGGGCAACAGTCTGGATGATTGACTGATCTGGCCTTGTAACAGTAACCAAAACAGCCTTGCTGTGCTGGTACTGCGAACGGCTGAAAGCAAGGGGAAACTACAGCCGTAATTTTTCCCGAGGGCATGCAGCTTTACTGTATGGACAAATGATGATGGCGTCCTCTTGGGTAAAATATTCCAGAGGTAAAATAGTCCCCCATTCGGATCTACGGCGGGGACTACTCAAGAGGACATCATTATCAGGAGAAAGAAAACTGGCGTTCTACGGATCGGAGCGTGGAATGTCAGATCCCTTAATCGGGCAGGTAGGTTAGAAAATTTAAAAAGGGAAATGGATAGGTTAAAACAAGATATAGTGGGAATTAGTGAAGTTTGGTGGCAGGAGGAACAAGACTTTTGGTCAGGCAAATACAGGGTTATAAATAAAAAGTCAAATAGAGGTAATGCAGGAGTAGGTTTAATAATGAATAAAAAAATAGGAATGCGGGTAAGCTACTACAAACAGCATAATGAACACATTATTGTGGCCAAGATAGACACAAAACCCACGCCTACTACAGTAGTACAAGTTTATATGCCAACTAGCTCTGCATATGATGAAGAAATTGAAGAAATGTATGACGAAAAAAAAGAAATTATTCAGATAGTGAAGGGAGACGAAAATTTAATAGTCATGGGTGACTGGAATTCGGTAGTAGGGAAAGGGGGAGAAGGAAACATAGTAGGTGAATATGGATTGGGGGTAAGAAATGAAAGAGGAAGCCACCTGGTAGAATTTTGCACAGAGCACCACTTAATCATCGCCAACACTTGGTTCAAGAAAGGATGGGTATACACTTGCACACACACACACATATCCATCCACACATATACAGACACCTGTATATGTGTGGATGGATATGTGTGTGTGCGAGTGTATACCCGTCCTTTTTTCCCCCTAAGGTAAGTCTTTCCGCTCCCGGGATTGGAATGACTCCTTACCCTCTCCCTTAAAACCCACATCCTTTCATCTTTCCCTCTCCTTCCCTCTTTCCTGATGAAGCAACCGTTGGTTGCGAAAGCTAGAATTTTGTGTGTATGTTTGTGTTTGTTTGTGTGTCTATCAACGTGCCAGTGCTTTCGTTTGGTAAGTCACATCATCTTTGTTTTTAGATATATCTTTATAGTTTCAGTATTTTTAAAGAAATATTACGTCTATAATAATTAATGTTAATATAATGAAGATCCATATTGTTAAAGTGGCAACCAAAGAGGAAATTCAGAATGCTGCTAAGAGTCCTGAGTTTTCAGTTGCCAGACTGTCTGGATTTTGTATGGGTACCAGTGTAAAATAGACCAGAAAACTTTCTGTGCTGTTGACCATTGGATGGACAACCTCCTGACACTGCTTGAACACTAGTAGTACCTGCAGCACCTACTGTACGATCAGTTACAGCAACAGCAGCCTTGTCCATAACTTCCACTGGGATAGAGTGCCTTCCTCTACACTACGCTCACCTGTGTTCTCAAATTTCATTATTGTCTTGTTTAAACCCAATAATGACATCATGTTTCTCTTCATACATTTCATTTGGTGATCTTTCTCAATCTAATAATGCAACTGCTGCTGTTCACATAAAATACACACATCAAAAAAAAGTTTTGTGTTGCCTTGGTTCTGAGAGGTCCGCAACCTGTACAGAAAATTGGAATCAAGATCAACATAAACTTTATTTCTGCCCTTTATATTGCTCATGAAAACCACACATTGCATGTTATACTACCATACAGTGAGACCTTCAGAGGTGGTGGTCCAGACTGCTGTACACACTGGTACCTGTAATACCCAGCAGCACGTCCTCTTGCTTTGATGCATGCCTGTATTCGTCATGGCATACTATCCACAAGTTCATCAAGGCAATGTTGGTCCAGATTGTCCCACTCCTCAATGGCAATTCAGCATAGATCCCTCAAAGTGGTTGGTGGGTCACGTTGTTCCATAAACAGCCCTTTTCAATCCATCCCAGGCATGTTCGATAGGGTTCAAGTCTGAAGAACATGCTGGCTACTCTAGTCGAGTGATGTTTTTATCCTGAAGGAAGTCATTCTTAAGATGTACACAATGGGGGTGTGAATTGTCATCCATGAAGACAAATGCCATGGCAATATGCTGCTGATATGAATGCATTGTTGGTTGGAGTATGGCATTTATGTGTCGTACAGCCATTACGGTGCCTTCCATGACCACCAGCGGCATACGTCGGTCCCACATAATGCCATCCCAAAACAACAGGGAACCTTGACCTTGCTGCACTCACTGGACAGCATGTCTAAGGCGTTCAGCCTGAGCAGGTTGCCTCCAAACATGTCCCTTGCCGTGGACATAGGGAGTGAAGTTGTGCATCATGCAGCCTATTTCGCACAGTTTGAGTCGTAACTTGATGTCCTGTGGCTGCACGAAAAGTGTTATTCACCATGGTAGCATTGCTGTCGCGGTTCATTCAAGCCATAATCCATAGGTAGTGGTCATCCACTGCAGTAGTAGCTCTTGGGTGGCCTGAGCAAGGCATGTCATCGATAGTACCTGTCTCTATGTATCATCTCCACGTCCGAACAACATCGCTTTGATTCACTATGAGATAACTGAACACTTCCCTTGTTGAGCGCGTTTCGTTGCACAAAGTAACAGTGCAGACATGATCAAACCACAGTATTGACTATCTAGGCATGGTTGAACTACAGACAACAGGAGCCGTGTACTTCCTTCCTGTTGGAATGACTGGAACTGATCAGCTGTCGGACCCCCTCCGTCTAATAGCCGCTGCTCATGCATGGTTGTTTACATCTTTGGGTGGTTTTAGTGACATCTCTGGACAGTCAAAGGGACTGTGTCTGTGATACAATATCGACAGTCAATGTCTACCTTCAGGAGTTCTGGGAACCAGGGTGATGCAAAACTTTTTGATGTGTGTAGTTTCACTAACAGTGCACAGTCCCTCTTCTCATCAGCCATGCTGTTCACTCACACTATGGCTTGTCAACTGAGAGTATAGATGTCATACTGTCATACAGACAGCGCACAGTGCCAGATCTGCAGTTAGTTCCACTCGAACACGGTAGATGTCTACCTAATTTCATTGTCATATGATAATTACAGCCCACACCGGACCTATGTGAGCAGTTGCACTTTAATTATAGTCATCCCATATTTTCTTTGATAATTTTCTGTCTTTCTTTTGATTTGACCATATGACTTTTTTAGGTATCAGTGCAAACACATCATTAACTAGGTTTTCAAGTCTCTGGAACAGCAATTTAATGTTTCATTAGGTACCATTTCTTCAATTTTCTGTCCACAGTCAATCTCAGACTGTGCAGTGCTGAGTGCAACTAGTTTTCCCTTTGTAACAACTCTTCTGTGGAACTCATAATTTGATTGCCGTATATTTCACTGCTGATTGCTCATAGCCTTTGTGTGTAGTTCCATAATTAGTGCACTGTAATCTGCTAACTTTGAATAGCTACACTTAATTTGTAAATTCCTGCTATCTATGTTTGTGATAATGGTTTCAGATAGGGATCACCAGTTGTTGGAAGTAGCTCATAAGTGTTTACTAAATTCAAGGAACTCTCCCTTTTGTCCTTCTGTCCTCTACATGTACACTAAAATCATCTCAGAATGGTACTGTTGGCATGAGAAGTGCCAGGTTACATAAACAATATTCTGTTTGTGCGATAATGTTTTCAAAATTTCTATGTGCCAAGTGGTATACAGAAATAATAATTATATTTAGTCTAAAAACTGTAAAGCAGTCTGTTCAAAACATAAATCTGAGCAGAAATTTTTGAAATTTAGTTGATTGCTCATTAGTATATCTGCAAGGTATCCTTTTTTAGTTATACAAATGCATTAACTAATTAATTTGAGTTTACTGTTTACAGGCTGTTGGTTTTAACATCAAGAAATATCCTAATGTTGATGCATGGTTCAAACGAGCAAAGACAGCAGTGAAGTCATATGAAGAAAATTATCGTCAACACGTTATGCTATTTAAGAAACAATATGATGATGCCACTGGCAAGAAGTAGCTTGGTGGAAACTGTTCATCGAATCACTAACATATCATCTACAATCATTCAGCTTTTGCATCATATTTTTCATTTTATTTAAATATCACTGTTACATAGCTAACATTCTTACTGAAAGCAAATATATTGAGAAACAGCTGCAATGTGTGTTTCATTTATGTAACTAACTGTCTTATTAAACAATAAATTATTTTGCAATGTAAATGCAATTAGATGTAAATAAATATATAGTGTATATACATCTTACTGAGATACAGTAGTTAAATGTTACTTACAATACAAGCCGAAAGGAAGCAAAGTGGGTGGATACAACAGCAACAGATCAATTTTGATGTATTGGATGTGTAGGTTAATTTATAAAATGGTGATGGCAGACAGAGAAGGGAGGAAGAGAGCTCTGAATCAAGAGAGCAACCACATACAAACATGGGGATGGGATATTAATTATGAGGCAGATTTTATAAAAATATTTTCTTCTCTACTCATCTCTTTGAATGATTCACTTCTACAAATTCTTCCCACAGTGTAACTATCCTTTAGTTCGAAAAGTTACCTGTTGTGCCAAAGGTATACATTTCCTATCTATTTGTTACAATTGAAGTGTTGCAAACAGAAAAAAGTGATTGTAAAGCCATGTAAAGAACATTTTCATCAAGATTTTATCTGAAATCTTGTGAACCACCATTTCATCTTGGAATTAGATACTATACAAACTGCAAAGGAAGGAGAAGTGTTTGGATGTTGGGTGCCTTTGCACTGACAGGAGTACCTGAACAGTATGCTAATAAATTAATGCTTGTTGTCAGATGTTATTGTGTGGAATGTTCTCCCAAGTGTAAAGATAACTGAAATTGCCTGAATTGTAGTACATCTTGGCACTGTTATTATAATCAGCAGTCTCATTCCACCCTTGAACAGGTTGCAAAGGGTACTCAGGTTTAGGACAGGGTATTTTGTGAATGCATAG
The DNA here is from genome assembly GCF_021461395.2 of Schistocerca americana. NCBI lineage: Eukaryota > Metazoa > Arthropoda > Insecta > Orthoptera > Acrididae > Schistocerca > Schistocerca americana. The sequence continues at coordinate 261,031,891 of NC_060126.1, forward strand.
CAGGTCCACAACATCCATTCAATGTCAGTGTCAGTACCTCACCTACACACATTGTGATGAGTTAGTGCCTAAATGTGTGACATTCCACTGTGCCTTTGATGGAGAAACTGAACAATACATGGCCAAAGATGTATCCAATGCATTATTGGGGCTAGTTTATGGTCAGTGATTGGAAATTTGTCTGTGACAAATATGTGGCCTCATTCATGTTGAATTCATCATCTGAACACATTGGTAACTAGCACTGGCATACTGATAGATGAGTCTTTAGTAAATATCATAATGGTAATTGGTGAGGCATAAGGTGACTGTTGTAAGTGCTGCCCAGTCTTTCCAACTGAACGACATGTTTAGCAGTTTCTTGTCAGTAGAAAATGGGCACTGTAAAGATATATACATGGTATTTCCTGACTCAATAAACTACAGCTAAGACTTTTTTCTCTATCTGGAGTAGTTTACCTGAGCCCCTTATAGCAACTTAGGTAACAATTTAACTGCTGGCATTTTAATATGTCAAGACTGTACCAGTATCACAGATTTCAGTCACTGCTTTAGATGCAGAAAAGATGTCTGGCAGGCTGCTGACTAACAACATTTGACACCTTTCTCCCACAGATAGTTAATTGGATGCACAATGTCAGCTTCATTGAGGATGAATTTTGTGTAGTAATTGAATCTGCCTGGAAATTATTCCAATTCTTTGACAGTTTTGAGAGGTGGTAGACCATCTACAGTATCTATATGTACCAGCATAGACTAGTGAGCTTCTTTGCTTAATATATTACCTATATGCAGCACTTTTGCCTCAAGGAAACTACATTTATCTAATCTAGATGTCAGGCCATTAGGCTGGAGACATTCAAAAAGGACAAATATATGTGGTTGACATTATTGAGGATACGCAGCTTCTGGTAAATTATGAGACCTTCTAAAACTAAAACCCTTGGACAGGTAGAGGATGAACTCCATAACATATGATGAATGATTGGGGGAGTTGTATTATCTTTGAGAGCTTTGTAATCCTGTGTCTCTTATAGCGGTAAGTAAAGAGCCCCATGATTTTCAACAGTAACTGCTTAGAGGTCAGTAACTATCAGTTTATTAGAGGAGTGATATGTGTTACTCACAAACACAACCACCCCCCCTCCCCCTCTTTGGCCCTTTCACCAGTAAGGCCATTACTGTTGTGGGTGGAAATCCCTTTAGCAAGGCATGTCAGTGAGCTAAAAATTGTTTCTTGGAAACACAAGCTTAGCTAGGAGTTTCAGTCCGTCTACATGGGACCTGAATCATTTCTGTTCCACTGCAGTATGGGAGCCATCATAGTGGAGAGCTTTTTCTTTGTCTTTCACTTTATCCTTCCACTGTGTTTGGGAACCTAAACCAGATGATGGGTTGAATGAAGAGCTCAGTGGTCCAAGAGACAAACTTTATATTCCACAGCACCTGTTCAGTTGTCAGACAAAATTGGAATGAGAAATTTCGTACCTGTGGGTTCAGTCTTTTAGATGTACTGCTTTTTGCACCATTCATAACTTTCAAAGATGGGATGGATATTTAACTATTGTACATATGATGATTATTCAGTCTTTGTTCATTCCTTAGGAGCAGTTTGCAGTACACTGTTTGTGACCTTTGGCATTTGCTTCAAGGAAGTAATTTGCTTTGTGCCTCATCAAGTGCATTTTCTTCTCCATCACTGGTCTCAGTCTGTCAGCTTGCTAACTTCCTGTGTCAGCATTTGATGTTGTAAAGATATGTGTCTGGTGTGCCTTTTAAGTCTTTTCTGCTTCACTACATGGTGCTCATTTGGTCACACTAATTTCCTGAGTTGTCTTCTCCTTCAAGTAAATAGAAAAATCTCACCTCCAGACTGGGTGACTCCCCAAAATTTATAGATGATAGTGGAAATTTGTGTGTACTGCCAAATTCGTGGGTGGCTTCACCACAATTTGTCTGACCCTTCCATGCTAGTGCAACATGTTCGCAATCCTGACATTTAAAACACTTTAAAAGTTTGGTACATATGGATGTTAAACTACATAAAGCTCATCATTACATATTTAGGATGAACAGACATATTAAAAGTCATACTTTTGTAGCCTATCTCCCATGTTATTCAATCTGTGCATTGAGCAAACACTACAAGACATCAGGGGGAAATCTGGAATAAGAATTTTTTTCAGTTAGAAGAAATAAAAACTTTGAGATTTTCCAATGACATTGTAGTACTGTCAGAGATGGTAAAATGGTTGGAAAATCAATAGAACAAACAAACTGCTTAGTGAAACTGGAGAGGAATTCCATCTTAGATGGGAACCCATTCTGTAGTTTTTGCTTTCACCCAGACTTGTTTCAACACTTTATTGCTGTCTCCTATGGGTTTATTGTTCATTTTCTTTCTGCAAAACTTTTGTTACATGTTAACCTCTAAAGAAACTTGTATAAAATATTTACATTTGTAACACGAGTGACTATTGTCAAATATTTTACATTAATCTGTATACAGTACACAGCTGAGATATGTATCGGTGAGTTGAGTCAATCTATGGTGTTCATTTATGGTATGTCTAAAGGTTCTATTCTTACACTAAATTTCAAAATGAAGTGAATCTATATATATTTTTACACACTTCACACAAAGCTACTGGTTGTTCATGCTGGTAGCTTTAGATCCACTGCACAATTTACAGCTTGTCATCTGCAAACAGCAAAATATTTTGTTTATTTTCTGTTTTTATGCATTTAAAACTGAGAATTGTTATATATCAGATTCTTTAGCATGTTGCTTACATTTTTTTGATGTTGTGGTGTGTTTTCTTGTATTTGTGCCAAAGTAGTATGCTTATTTCTTTTGCTGCTGTCATTATATATGCTTTTGTTCACCAAGCATAGAGTTTCTGCCACCATTACATGTTGTTATGTTTATGGTTGTGTGGTGTCCATTTGTCTTGCAGCATGTTTGTTTGCAGATGACAAGCTGTAAATTGTGTAGCCGATCTAAAATTACCAGCATAAACAACCAACAGTTTCATGTGTGGTGTGTAAAGAAATGCATACACCTACTTGATTTCAAAATTTACTATAAAACTAGAACATTTAGTCTTGTTGTAAAATAACAGTATAGAATGCCTTGGCTGATTTATATATGTCTCAACTCAGTACTGTATGTGCACTACTTTAAAATACTTGATAATAAGAGCTCATTTTACAAATGTAAATATTTTGTATCAGAAGTTTCTGTAAAGGTTAACATGAAACACCAATTTTTCAGAAAGGAAATAAACAAATAAACCCACTGAAGATAGCACAAATAATGGTGAAACATGTATGAGTGAAGGAAAAACTATAAAATTATTGTGTCTTGCATAAAATGAAATTTCCCTCCAATTTATATTAACAACGCACAGTAATAAAAAGAACTTCAACATTCACAGGATGTTTAGACTGGGTATCATTTTTAAAATAGATAATAGGATGAATATCAAGAAAAGTGAAACAAGGATATTGGATACAGACAAAATAAATCAGGCATTTTAATTCTATAGCTATAAGGAAATTAGGTTAGAGAAGAGACACTAAAAGTAGTAGATGAGATTTAGTATTTGAACAGCAAAATAACTGATGGTAGCAGATGTACAGTACATAAAATACACAGACTTGCAACAACAATAAATTCTTTTCTGAAAAAGAGAAGCATGTTAACATTGTTGGGGCTGGTAGGCGAACCTCGTCAGTGAGGGAAGAAACAACTGTAAGAAGGTCCTTTTCCTCAATGTGCACTGATAGTGGTGATGGTGACTGGAATCAAGCAGCAGACCACTAGTAAGACATCCCTCAAAGAATTAGACTTTTATTCATGTTAGGTACGGTGGTGTTGTCACGAAAGGAGTGAAGGCCATTGGTCAGCTTTTCTGGAGGTCAAGCGATAAGGGTTCGAGCATAGTAAGACAAACATTTGTTAGGTGACGGCTTGGCTCCTGCTGCAATTTTTTTTTTTCTTTTCTTGTTTTTTATCACTGATCGTATTTTTATATGACATTTGAGAGATAATACAATTTTGAAAAACCATCTGTATTTGCAAGAAGTTTTAGTGAATTTCATGTTATTTGACTACTTACTAATTTTAATTAAATTTAATTATTAGGGCAAACATGTTTATAACTATTGACAAGTAAATGGAGAAACACATAGATTTTCCTGAAAATGTATGCCTGTTGTGGTTTGCTTTAATGCTGCCTGATCTCTTATAACTTTGAATTCCCTACTGTACAGATAACAACAGTAATAGGTAATACCATATATGACACTCAACATATCTTTCTCTGTGGTTGAGTAATTCTGTTTAGCTTTATTCAGCTGCCTTGATGCATATGCTACTGGATTTTCCTTGCCATTTATGTCCAGACTCAGAATACATTCAATTATCTGTTACTTGCATCACAGGATAGGCTAAATTTGTTTCCATAAATTGGAAATGTTAATACCAGGCTAGTTGTTAGCATCTCTTTCAATTTCTTGAATGCAGTTTGGCATTTGGTTGTCCATTAGAATTTCAGACCTTTTTTAACAAGGAAATTAACAGTTTAAAGATTTCAGAAAATCCCTTGACAAGTTTTCTATAATAATTACATAGACCTAAAATGATTTGAGTTGTTTCATTATTTGCAGACATAAGAAATGATGGACAGCCCATATTAATCTTATGTCAGTCTTCACACTGTCTTGGCTAATCGCTTGACCTACATGGTTTAACTTTGTGGACATGAAATGACACTCTTCTACATATAACTTAAATATGCCAAACAAAATCTCTTAAAAACTTCTTCCAGCCATTGTGTGTGTTCCTCTAAATCTTTAAAAAACATAATAATATTATCTAAGTAGATCATACACTGACAAGGCTTTAATCACCTTAGCACTCTGTCTGATAATCTTTGAAAGATAGCTGGTGTATCCTTAAGTCCAAACATCTGTCAACACTGATAGTGACCCCATGGACTGGTATACACAGTCTTCACCCAGTCTTCTGGAACAACTTTCAACTGTCGATATTCACTTTTTAAATTCATCATGGAGAAGTATTTAAATTGACCTAGGTTGTCCAATGTTTCCATTATATTCAATGTAGGATATGCACCTGCCACTGTTCTTGCATTCAGTTGTTGGTAATTGCAACAAAACCTATATTTCTTCACCCCCGTCATCATCAGATTTCTTTGGCATGATAACAATGGCTGCTCCCCATGCACTATCATTCTCCTCTAGAATGCCATCGTTCAACTGTGGATTGATGAATTCCTCTATTACTAGTTGCAAATGCCATGATAATTTGTATCTGGCAAATATTGTAATTTATATCAGGCAAGAGTCTACAATAAATGTTAAGAAAATTCAGTATCAATTTTGTAAACTATTTCTTAGTTAAATAAAACTGGAAGATAACTTAATACTGTCATCAGCAGAAGAGAATTCACACATCTAAAAGATCATTTAGTCATATTTGTCATACAAGTCTATATAAGGCCTTAAAAATAATGAAGGTTATTCGGAAAGTAAGGAAAAATTGGTAACGAAATGGAAAATACAGTGAAAATCTGATAAAGCTTAGCACAGATGCATTGGACACTGTGTCTAGTACACCCATCGATTGCTTCGTGTCACTCTTTTCCATTCTGAACTCACAGTGAGAACATAAATATGGCTAGAAATTAGTGTCTCCTGTCATGTATGAGGGCCTGGCGAAAGATTTCACCTGAAGCTATGCCATCCACATAACATAACTGTCATGCGGTTCATTCTATATGACAATTCTCGGCCGTACTCTATAGGGGCAATGAAGATGCTCCTGCAGTGTTTTCGATGGGAAGTGTTTGATCACCCACAATACTGTCATAAGCAGTAGAGGACTCACACATCTAAAAGATCATGTAGTCATATTTGTCATACAAGTCTATATATGGCCTTAAAAATACGAAGGTTATTCAGAAAGTAAGGAACGATCTGATGAAGCTTTGCACAGATTGGCTACCCCTGAGGTGCATATCTGCTTTAATGAACCACTGGCTATGAAGACAATATTTTGACACAGACAACGAGCTGCAGTCCAGAGTAGAAAATTGTCAAAAAGCACTGGTGACTATCTTCTATAATGAGGGAATTGAAAAGCTGGTACAATGCTACAACAGATGTCTAAGTCTGAGTGGCGACTGTGTAGAGAAGTAGCTGGAAAGTGTAGCTAACCATTGCAAATAAAACAGTTTTGATTTTCGCTGTGATTTCCATTTTGTGACCTATTGTTCCTTACTTTCCAAATGGCCCTCATACTTAATGAGCGAAGTCTTATTTGTTGACTTAGCTTATGAAGTAACTGAGTTTGTGAAACATCCAAAGCATTATAGCTAACCACATTTTCCCTACAATTCACTGTTGAAACAAACAGAATCAGTATTAATATATTGATCAGCTTGTTTGCCAAACAAGTTATTACAAGTTATGATGCTAAAATGGCAAGTATAAAAAATGAACTGTATATATATATATATATATATATATATATATATATATATGTGTGTGTGTGTGTGTGTGTGTGTGTGTGTGTGTGTGTGTGTATGCATAGCTTAAAGTTATATGAGGACTTAAAAGTTGATATGGTAAATAATCAGCCAGGTAAGTATTTTAACTGTGTCCAAACCTTGGGTTTAAGAGCTAAAAATATTTTATACAGCCAAGAGAAGACTACATATAATATCAAGAAACAGTGGTGGTCAAGAGTTCACGTACATTACAAAATTTCTAAGAAAACAAAAGTCATCTCCAAAGATAAAAAATGCTCAGCACGCAGTACAAAATGACATCTAAGATAAATCCAGGAAATGAATCTGCTTTAGAGGTAAAAAAAAAAAAAAAAAAAGGCTAATTATATTTAAGTTGAGTGTGTTGTCTTATGTGATGAAGCAGAGTAATTGGAATTTAGTGAAATGGAGAGTCATCATCAGATGTAGAAGTAACTTCAGATGTGCCCCAGGGAAGTGTGTTGTGACCCTTGCTGTTCATGTTGTATATTAATGACCTTGCAGACAATATTAATAGTAAAAATCATGCTTTTTGCAAATGATGCAGTTATCTGTAATCAAGTACTATCTGAAAGCAGCTGCATAAATATTTTGATAAGATTTAAATGGGGTGCAGAGATTGGCAACTTGTCTAAATGTTCAGAAATCTAAAATTTCATACCTCACAACATGAAAAAAATGTAGCATCCTATGACTAAAATATCGACAAGACACTGTTGGAATCAGCCAACTCATATTAATACCTGGGTATAACACTTCGTAAGGATATGAAATGGAATGAGCACATAGGTTCAGTCATGAAAAAAGTAGGTGGTAGACTTTAATTTATTGGTAGAAAACTGGGGAAGTGCAATCAGTCTACAAAAGAGATTACTTATAAATCACTGGTGCAACTGATTCTGGAACCCATACCAGATAGGACTAACAGGGGTACTGAATGTATACAGAGAGGGGCAGCATGAATGATAGATTTATTTAATCTGTGGGAGAGTGTCACAGAGATACTGAAGGAACTGAACTGGAGGACTCTCGAAGACAGGCATAAACTACACTGAGAAAGTCTATTAACAAAGTTTCAAGAACCATCTTTAAATGATTACTCTAGGCCTATACTACAACCCCCTATGTGTTGCTCACACAGGGACCATGAGGATAAGATTAGAATAATTACTACACATGCAGAGGCATTCAGATAAGCATTCCTCCCATGCTCCATACAGGAATGGTAGAATGAATTTTACCCTCCAGCAGTGGTTTTCAGAGGATAGATGCAGATGTAGATGTAGAAATGATGGTTGCAAGAATCTTCATTTCTTTTACTTTAGTTCTCTCGGCTCAAAGAGTTACATACATACTATTCATTCAGAATATTCACCTTCTCATACCAGAGGGCACACAATCAGACTTTTAGTGTGCAATGTAACATAAGCAACACTGCACATTAACTGAAATTTCACCTGAAATTTTGTAAATTCGATGAAACTCCTTCAAGATAGTTGCCTGTATTCACCCCAAAAATACTGCAAGCAACAGAAAACTCTTACCTAGTTTTTTTCTGAAATCTACAGAGCTGCACAGTCAGTGTGCATTGCAGTAGTGTCAGTGTCATTCTCAGTAACTTCAGGTTCAGTTCTCAAAGAAGAACTTAGTGTGTTATCATTACTGCTGTCTAGAAGCATCATGGTTCATTTCCATTTTCTTGTATTAATTCTTTGTAGATCATGATTTTAGCAGTGTAGCTTTGCACTGCATACAGTGCAACAGCCCTGCAGTCTGATCTCTACTTATAACAGTCTCCTTGTAGTTTCTCTGAATGACTCCATAGTTCAGTGATCAACTTGTCTGGCTGTATGCAGGGGATCTGGATTCAATTCCTGGTACTGTCAGGGATTTGTCCTTGGTGGGAGGAATAGAACAGGGTACACTCAGCCCCATGATGCCATTTGAGAAGATACTTTACTGAAAGTAGTGGCTTGAGGTCAAGAAAGCCAACAACGGCCAAGAGAGCAGTATGGTAACCCTGTGCCCCTCAATACTCAGTCCAAATGATGGTGCTTGCAGAAGGTGACACAGCAGTTGGTTGGCCCCAACTGGCCCATCTGGACCACAAAGTAGAGCTTTTGAAGTTTCTCTGTTACTCTCTAATTGCTTTGATTAGCACAAAATCTCATGTAATCACATGGTTCTGAACAGTGAGGAATGGATAGATACTGTACTTTTGATGTGCTAACACAAGGATAGTTGTCCACTGTTTGGAAACAACTAAAAGCAGGGATGATCAAGATCAACATGTTCAAGATACCCGTAAGTTACAGTGGCAAAAGCTATGGCACCTTCAGCATTCCTGGAAATGTTGGACTATGCTAACTTCACAAATATCTGGGTGGAAAGCAAATGAGGGTACTGGTGGCACTAATGTCCCATATTCCTTAGCAAAAGATATAAGGTATAAATGTTGTATGGTATTGTTGGCTGAGAAAACCCACAGCTGCTCACTTACAGAAGCACATCAGACTGAGCACAAAATTCTTTGTCTGTAGGGCCTGTGGGTGAATTTCATGTAAAGTTTGGACAAGCACTGAGGATCTATAATTTTAGTTGGCTAAAGGAGCACTTCCGAAAAATATTTGACTGGTTGAAGAGGAAGGACATTGGACACTTGTCTGCTAAGAGACCCCACCTCAGATGATAAGGGGAGGGGGGCTCTGTTGGTAGCTATTGAATACACTCGGTGCAACCAACTGGACATAGTACCTCATGTTGACACACATGACCCCTGCAACCTGCATTCAAGGACAATTCTTGATACCTTTATACCACTGGCTTAATAAGTCAAGGCAGCTAGCATTGCATACAGATGGAAGCACCACCTTCAAATTGCAGTATCACACTCAGACTTTATTGTGGTCCACTGGCTTTGAGCCTAATGTAGGGTTTACATTAGAATCTCAGATAGTTCTGTGACAATCTAAAATCATGTGGAGAATTGTAAGGCCCTCTTTACTAGATAAGGAACTGATTATTCAGATACAAAAGTGTGTGTTGTCTACACATGGTTGCTTTTTTGGTCTAGAGGAATCTCCAGCTGCCACAGTACTGCTCCGTGCCTGTTGCCATAGCCTGGCCTAGCCCGCTGATGAAAAGCCCATCACTGTGTGTGCAGCAGTCAACATGTCAATGATGAACTTTTGTAATCAAAGAAAGGTGTAGGTGAGCCAAATTACATGCAAATGAAAAGGTTTCTCCTTACAGATCAGAAAGAGAAAATTTTTGCATTGCATTACTTAACTGCAAGAGCGTCTGTGGTAAGGTATTATAAATACTCCTATTTATTGACAGTAATAATAACCATATAGATTAGGAATAGAAAGCTGACAGAAACCAGAAATAAATAATAGTGAAATCTTAAACTCTAATTGAAAAATGTATTGCAAAGCTATGCTGTACACCAAAGGTATGTATTTTTTGATGTAGGAAACTTAGTAGTAAGTGGGGAAGTTATTACAAATTTTTGAATGCAAATAATGTGAGGATAAACATTGCATATGGGTTTTTGTAGACATATGTCTCAGCAGCTACAGTGGCAGAATGATTCAGAGAAACCTGAAGAATATTGCAGGTAAACTTCCCAATCATGCTATACTAATAGGAGGAGGTTTCCACTTGCCAGCTATACATTCATGTTATTAAATAGAGGCTAGGGAGAAATATTTGCATGAGATTGTACAGAACATCTTTTCTTAAACTTACCTCAAACAGCTAGAGAACTGACTCATGAGAGTAGATGCATCAAATGGGTAGGAGGATAGACCCCTGGCCAGAGGCAAAGGCAAAGAGGTGGTGCAAAAACTGACCAGGAGAAAGAGATGGTTTAAAAATCAACCAGGAGAGGTACAGGAGTTCTATTCTCATGTTTCTATATTCTGTCTATAAGAACAACCCTTTCCCTGGACTATGTAACTGCATTCTGTTGTCACAATGTCATTTTGTCCAAGTAGCATCCTAAGGAAACTTCTGCTTCTGAACAGAGATCTATTGCTAATGTGGTTTGTGTGGCAGCAGTGCTCTCAGTTCAGGCAGCTGCCATCTACACAGTTCACTAACATTCAACAATAAAATATAAAATTCTTGCTGCTATTTTGCTATGGTATTGTAGGATCTCTGAGATTGGATAGCAGATCCTGAAGCACATATCCTATTTGACCAAAATCTTTTGATTTTTACTGGTTTCTGCTGACAGAGAAGTGGAGCAAGACATGACAATGGAGGAAACAAGCAAAAAGGCTGGAGAGGCTATGTAATTTACTTGTCTTTTGTAACATCCCCTGCTTACAATACGGATGAAATCAGCATATTAATTGCTGTTGCTCCAAAATTATTATTAAACTTTGTGCAATGTTAGTCTCTTCAAGCAGCCAGTAAAATAATACTAACTTGTATATCCAGTTGTTGAGAAAATTAGTTGTTTGTATCTGTTTGTTGCAATAAGATAGGTCTGAAGCCATTCCTGTTGAATTTTGCCACCACTCTACTTGTCACTTGTGACTGGATAATTTTTAAATAAAGACTTATACATCTCAAATAAGTTCACATGCTCATTTCATAAAATTTTAAGCACATTTCTGTGAAACAAAGATTACACAGATGCAACCTGATATTCACTGCCCTATATTGACTTGTACTCTTCTGCAAATACTGGTACTGGTTGGTAGATGCACTCTCAGAAGTATAAAAATATTTTAACACTGTGAATAAGTACATGCTTTATTGACAAAAACATTTAAATTTTCTTATAATTACAAATAGTAATAAAAAATTAAAATTTCCATAATAAGATCTAGTAAGTTTGCATTTCTTCAAACCAAAACTCACATTGTGTGTATCACTAACAATTAAAATAATAGAATGTTAGTGAGATCTAATAAGTTTGCATTTCATCAATTCTTACATTGTTTTTCTAATAACTAAAATTATAAATTCTTAATTAGGGATATAATTATTTAAGCTTTCATTTTTCTAACATTTGTATCTGAAATTCCAATCATACGAGGTATGACTGGAAAGTTTTAAGAATGGGCTTGTAACTTTACAATGGTGGTACTTACATGCTACTGTGATGCATCTCCTTCAAAATAGTCCCCTTCTGACTAAACACACTGACTCCAATGGTGTTTCCACTTTTGGAAACATTCCTGGAAATTTTTTTCCTGAAGTGTGTTAAGGACGCTCTCTGTATTTGCCTGGATGTCTTCAATCGAGTCAAATCACTTCCCTTTCAGTGAAAATTTCGGTTTAGGAAACAGGTAGAAGTCCACAGGGGCCAAATTAGTGGAATATGGCGGTTGTGGAAGCACAGGGATTTTGAATTTGGTCAAAAATTCAATGATGGAGAAGGCATGATGAGCCAGAGCATTGTCATGGTGTAGCACCCAACTCCTGTCTTTCCACAATGTAGGCTTTCCGCACCTTTTCGTGCAAACACTCAAGGACACATCTGTAGTATTGCTGGTTAATTGTCTGTCCTCCAGGGGTAAATTCATGATGCACAATACCAGTGAATAAAAAAAAAAAAAAAAAAAAAAAAAAAATCACCAACACTGTCTTCACTGTCGACTGACTTTGTCGTGACTTTGTCGTGAACCTAGAGTCTTCCACTGCGAAGACTGCACTTTGGTTTCAGGATCATATCCATATGCCCATGATTCATCATCTGTAATTACCCTATTTAACAAATCTGCGTCGTTTTTAGTCTGATTAATCAATTCTTGGCACACTTCAAGTCGGTATTGTCTCTAGTCACTTGACAACACTTTTGAAACGAATTTTGTGGATGCTTGATGCATGTTCAGATCTTCAGTTAAAATTGACTGAACTCCATAGAAACTTAAATTAAGTTCATCAGCCAACTCCCTAATTGTAAGTCTATGATCATAGTGCACTAAGTGGCGAACTTTTACAACATTTTCATTCGTTTTTGAGGTGGAAGGACGACCAGACTGTGGTTCATCTTCAAATGATTCACAGCCATTTTTAAATCTGTTGAAATAGACAAAAACATTTGATGGGCTCATACAATTATCTCCAAAATCTGTTTTTAATAGTTTGTAAGTTTCAGAAGCTGACTTCCCAGTTTTAAAACAAAATTTCACACAAACTCGTTGCTCCATTTTTATGTCCATTTTCATGAAGACACTATCTGGCAACAAGCCCTAACAGACCCGCACCTTAACAGCTGCCACAGTGAACTGAATAAAGGAAATACAGTTTCCTGTCAGAGGGCGTTTCAAGGACAAGGCAATGACTCACTCCCCACCCTCCGTGTACCTGTCCGCCAAACCTGTAAGCAGTAGCAGATCTGTTCTTAAAACTTTCCAATCACACCTTGTATACTGTCATTTCATGTGTTTTGTTCTACTTCAAATTATAAAAAAGATTAAGCATACAACATGTATTTATATGATAAACAATCAATGTGGCATATATCCCGTCATAGGCCAGCCACTTCAACTTCTGGCACAATACCAGTGAACAGTATCCAGTCTGCTCAAGAGCCTCCAGTGCTTCTCCCCCTAAGACAGTGCACAAGACAAACAATGCAAACACACATTCATTTTCATCCATAAGAAAGAAGTTCCTACGCATCCAGTAGTGAGTAACATTGGCTCTCCAAACTATAAGCGTTACACACTTGGCGCTGTTATAAAGGCCTCTTATGGAAATATGTAATAATCACTTGCAGAACTCTGGGAATTCATTGGCAAGCTAAAATCATTGAAACTGAACAGTTCTGATTTATTAGTCAGCTGTGATGTGATGTTTTTGTTCACAAAGATTCTTCTTTTAGAATCATTATCACAGAAGTACTAATAAAGGTATTTGAGCTTTGTTTAGACATGTAATGACCTCAACATACTTTTTATTTAATAATGAATTTTTGAACAGAATGGTGGTATCACCATGCATAGTCCCTTATTCCTTTGGTGGCTGATTTATTTAGGGAAGACACTGAGGAAAAGGCTATTTAAAGCCCTCAATATTTTGGACAAATTTGATGACATATTTGTAGTGTGGCCCCATGGTGAAGAAACATTACAAGAATTTTTAAAACATCTGAATTCTATCCATGCACAAATCTAGTTTACAATGGAAATTAAAAAGGAGGGATGCCTTCCATTTTTAAATGTTTTCCTTCAGTACAAAGATGATGGCACCTTGGGACATAAGTGTATTGGAATCTGATGCATACAGATTTATATTTACATGCAAACAGCTGCCACCATCCTCTGCAGACAATGAGTGTTCTCAGAACTTTAGTTCACAATGCATACATTGTTCTGATGAGAACAGTCTGCAGGACAAACTCCTATACTTAAAGAGAGTGTTTTGAAGCCAAAGGAGATTTGTCACAGCAGACACACAAGGCACTATGAATGAAACCAAAGGTGGCCATAAGCAATGTACTAAAAGATTTAAATACATTGCTTTCCTGCCATATGTGGGAAGGTTATCATCAAAATAGGATGAATCTTCAGCAAGTACTAAGTAAATGTGATTTTTCATCCTCCACCAAAGACAGTGCACTGTTGGTTTTCACTAAAAATGATTTGATGCTCTGGAAGGATGGACTTTACAAGAATCCATGCGAATGTGGGTAACGGCCTTGTCGCAGTGGATAATCCGGTTCCTGTCAGATCACCGAAGTTAAGTGCTGTTGGGCGTGGCCGGCACTTGGATGGGTGACCATCCGGGCCACCATGTGATGATGTTGCAATTTTTTGGGGAGCACTCAGCCTCATGATGCCAATTGAGGAGCTACTCAACCAAATAGTAGTTTCTCCGATCAAAGAAAACCATCGTAACGACTGGGAGAGCCCTTCCTATCTGCATCCTCAGCCGAGGATGACACAGCGGCTGGATGGTCCCGATGGGCCGCTTGTGGCCTAAAGACGGAGTGCATGTATGTCAATGTGGCCTCTCACATGTTGGACAGGCAGTTCACACAGTCCATAAAAGATGTACAGGACACCACAGGTAGACCCAGCTTGCCAGCACCATCATTCTCCTGTCACCTCCTCCAGCTGCATCCAATCCTCTTCCCACAGCATCGTGCCTTCATTAAAATGGTGCAGCCATGGCCAGCCTTCTTCACAAGGATGGCACAGCATGTCATATTCTCATCACTGCAACCACACTCCTGCATTTTTGTTCTCATTTCAGGCATCTTACCAATATCCTCTGTAGCCACACCTGGTTCCTCTACAACCACAACCGCTTCATAACTCTGGAACCCATATTTCAGGAAAAGGGTTACAGCCATGAAGAGGACCCCACACACTTTGCCATCCACCACATTGATGTGGGCAGGCAACGCTTTCTTGTGGATGCCTATCAACACTGCTCCTCATTCCTCATCATTGGGTTGGCAGTCTTTTCTCCCCCCCCCCCCCTCCCCCTCCACCTCCCCCCATGGTGGAGGGGACGTAAGATCTGTGGCTAATTCCAAGATGGCATCACCAGCTTTTCCTTAAGCAGGAAGGATTGCTATATATCCAGCTACAGCTGGCCACTTCTGTTAGTGGCCCATCTGTAATGGTCTCATTGTCGATGGGACATAAAACACGAATCTCCTCCTCCTCTGTTACTGGCACAACACTTGTGATCAGCATGTAGTCTGCTCCAGAGCCTCTGGTGATTCTGCACTAGAGACAGGACAAATGCTGAGCAACACAATTACACAGCATGTTTGGCACCACACAGGCCACAAAAATAAGCACAGCTATTAACAAATTAACCACTCAAGGCATCACCAGAGGTGCCAACCTCAGTGACAATCAGTGTGCACACTGGCAATAATGGCTTTGCAATTACTGCACTATGTTACACCTGCGGGGCACATGCTCATCAAATGCTGCACACACATCCTTCCACCTGCTGCCTGTTTGAGACACTACTTACAACAAGCAGGCAGCATAAGCTCAGGCTCATACTCCACACTTTGTGCCAGCTGTGAGCAGTAGCCCATCCATGGGAGCATCTCTGGTTGCACCCAGCAGCCTGCTCTTCCAGAGTTCACACTAGGCATGTCATGCTAACTTGCCAGGTATCACCATTGGAGCCTTTCCCTCCTTTGACAATGGCCTTCACCATTCTTGGCATCTCAGTGGGCATCCATCAAAAATACACAGAACAATCTGCACTAATCAGTTAGCTATCACCCTCAAAGGCTTTGCCTCCTGTGACGCTGGCCTTCCCCCGATTTGGTGTTTCTACAACTGGTATTCTTCTATGTGAACCTGTATCCATCACCTACTGTCACGACCTATGTCATGGCAGACTACTGTCTTTATCTACATCATGACTTCATCATGATCCTCATCACAACAGACTCTTGCTTTACCACATTCATACTAGATCAGGAGGATCCATTTCAGTTGTATCTATCCGAATCTACATTATGCTGAACTTAGTCCTTTTTGTGCTGTGTTCATAAAATGTCACTTACAAGTTACTTGGAAATAAAAATGTGTTCATTAACATTTACATGTGTTACAAAGAGTTTATCATTCAGTTTATAAATCAAATGTGTTGTGTCCCATTATTCATTCATCTTGATCTATTACATTACACCCTCCACCCAGTACTTTTGCTGCTCCCAAGTTTCAGATGCTTAGATCTACCGTGAAAATAAATAATTCACCAATAAGCCATGAGTTGTTAGTTATTGTGCTTATAAAGAGCTATATACTGCTCATCTATGTTGAATCCTTGTATACACAGATGTAGGCTCAACAGTCCTTGTCTGCATTGCTCAAGCATATGGTGTTGTAAGACCACTGACAAAGTAGGTCTTAATTATGTGTGTTAAGTTTTTTGTTGTTATTGTAGTGTGAAGGAAACTTAGAAGCATGTTAAAGCATTGAAAATCTGAAAATACTTTGCTAATGAGTTTGCTAAATGTTTAACATATGTCATTCTTGTACACAGTCAGAGTGGTAAAGTGTCAAAATTGTAGACAGGAGGACTATCATGATATAGCCTTATCCTGTTAAATAACATATATATTTAACTTACAATATTTCAGTCAACAGTAAAAAGATCAGATGAGTAGTTTTGTAAGCAAATGAAGTTTGGCAGCATAGTTGAATAAGCATTTTTCCCCTAACAATTTTTAAAAATATTAATCAAAGGAACCTTTTCCACATTTCTTGTTGATGTTTAACAGTGTTTTCTGGGTCATTCATATTTTTAATATTTCAGGTAACATTATTTGGACCAGTTATGTTATGTTATTTTAACCGGGGACCTAGAAATGATGGAGAGACTCCATCCCTGCCGCAGCCGCAGTGGTCCGCAACCCCACGATGGCTACGGCAGTCCACTTCACCTCTCCGCCGCCCCACGTCGAACCCAGGGTTATTGTATGGTTCAGCCCCCGGTGGACCCCCCGGGGAACGTCTCACACCAGACAAGTGTAACCCCTATGTTTGTTATGGTAGTGTATGAGTATGTGAAGAACTTGTTTTCACAGCAATTGATGACATATTGTAGCTGAGGCAGAATGAGGGGAACTAGTCCACATTTGCCAAGGCAGATGGAAAACTGCCTAAAAACCATCCACAGACTTGCCGGCTCACTGGGCCTCGACACAAATCCGCCAGGCAGATTCGTGCCGGGGACTGGCGCTCCTTCCCGCCTGGAAGGCCATGCGTTAGACTGCACAGCCAACTGGGCGGGCTATTTGGACCAGTATATGAATAAAAATATCTTTTTGAATATTCATAACTTTCGTTTCCTAGCTCAAATGATGTATCGGACATAAGCAGATGAGAAAGTAATTTCAGATTATTATCTGAAAGAAGTGCCTTCTTTAATGATACTGATAATGTAAAAAGATGTACTTTGATAAGTGTATACAGCATGAGCAAAATAGCATCAACCTGTTGAGGATACTGACTAACAGTAAGTGTACCCAGAACTATGTGTCATGAAATCTTAAAACTATTTCACCAGTCATCATGGAACTAATTTGATTTCCTCTCACCACTAGCTCAAATACTGTACACGCTTTTGTGTACCTTGCATAAACTAATGAAATGTGGTAAATAGTCTTCACGGGTTCACTACTGGATCATGTTGTGCAAATTGCACAATATTTCCTCGGAGCAAGTATCCTCCGACATCTTCAGGTGGTTCAACCTTGCTGGTGGCTAGGTACGACTGACGTCAGTTGCTCCAAGAAAATATTGTGGAATTTGCACAACATGATCCAGTGGCAAACATGTGAAGACCATTTACACCACATCTGCCAGGAAAGCTTGAAGAGTCACATAATGAAATGTGCTTACTTTTCAGATACGACAGTAGTCAACCTTCAAAAACATATTGTGTGAATCAATCTCAGCACTTGAGATACAATAAGTTTTGTGTACTTTCTGTCAAACTTAATTTTTGCAGTAAAGACACATCTTCAAACTCACTAAATCAGTTATATAAACAATGGCAATTTTAGAATCTTGTCCCACATTTGACAAATTTCTGCTGGACACCCATGGCTCTACCACAGACTTTACATTCTGTAAGGCGAGAAGCAGTATCCTGTTGATACTGCTGATAATGAGGTCTTCAGAGATGGAGCACAAGCGCAGATTGGGAGGGGAAATTGACTGGGTCTTTCAAACAAGCCAGTTTCACCATCACAGCACTATGCACTTTCTATATACTTTTAAAGACTGGCTTAATGTTATATACAGACCATATGACAAACACAGTAATAGAAAATGAAAGATAATCTGGAGCAACAGGTCCATTATAATGAAGTTTTAATCATGTATTATCCTGGTTGTAAATACGTAGTACATAAGGGATTACTGGAAAGTAACTTCTATGAGACCATAAATAAAATATACCGGAACAGTTAAAGCAAATTTATTAGAAAAGTCTTAAAACTACACTTTTCTACTACTTCTCTACAGAATCACTACTCAGATCCTTCTATTTCTTTTTACCCTTCTAGTGGGCAGGATAGGGTATTTAGGAACAATTTGCTTCCATTTTACTCTATCTTGATACACTTGTTGTCTTGATATTGTTTCCCAGTTTCCTCCTCTAGTCTTCAGATGTTTCTTAATCTGATCCAGCCAACTTTTTCTGGGTCACCCTATTGGTCTTTTCCCTTGCACATTTCTATCTAGGTATTTTTTGGCAGGTGGTTATCCTTCATCCTCTTCAGATGTCCTAACCACTTGAACCATGCAGTTCTCAGTCTCTCACTGAAAGAGGTCTTCGTTCCTAATTTTGTCTCTCCTAATCTTCTGCAAGGCTGATCACAGAAATTGCATTTCACATACTTGTAAATTGCTCAAATCTGTCTTGCTAACTTTGCAGCATGCTCAAGTTGTATGGCATAATTGGCAGGAGGTATGTTTCAAACATTTTCTCTAGCAGAAACTCCCTTGTCCCCCACAAGGTTCCCCAGTTAATGAAAAAATTAGATACCTTTCTTACTTTGTTTTGTACCTCTAATACACCATTTCCATTCATTGATATTCTGTCTCACAGGTAATCGAAAGCTTCCACCCATACAATTTTCTCTCCATCCAGAATCAGGCTGCCTGGGTATATGTCCAGTGCATAATCATTGCTAGATGTTTGCTCTTGCTTTCTGTCAGCTGCTACTCTTTAAACTTGGAGTTCCATTCATATCATCTTCCCTGTACTGGTACCTCTAGTCCTGTTTCTCCCCAAATAGCTACATCATCAGCAAAGTGTAAAACACCAACAACACCATTTCCTATCTCCTCAATTTCCTTTATAATCACATCCATAAGAGGATTAAAGTAATGGGAAAGTACATTAGCCTGTTGGACTCCTCTCTCTGACCTGAACCAGTTTGCTCTGTCAGTACCCACTTGCACACAACTTTTTTGCCTTCATATAGCAGTTTCATCTCCCTTGTTAGGAAGTTGGAACCATTAGTTTTTCTAAACACTCCCAGATTTAACACCTTAACACACTGTCATATGCTTCTTCCAAATCCAGGGCTCTTTACTCTTTTCCCAATACTTTTCCATTAACTGTCTCAGTACAAATATGAGGTCTGTTGTTCCTGTAGTTCTGAATCCATGTTGTTCCTCTTCAAATTGGTTTTCTAACAACAAAATTAATCTTTTTTCAATCATTTTTTCCACTATCTTAAGACAGTGTCATAACAGGGTGATTCCTCTGTAATTAAAACACTTTTCCTACTTCCTTTCATGATCAGTGTTTTTACAAGCCCCTTGTTCCAGTCATTTGAGACTTTATTTCCTTCCAAATGACTCCCACTGTTAGAGGTAGTTACTGTATTCCTTGGATGCCTGCTACCTTGATCATGTTTTTTACTTTTCACATCTAGCTCTGCAGGACCAAATTGAGGAGTAAATCTCCAAGGGCATGGAAAGTGTCAGCACATGAAAATACAACATAAGAGTAATAACAGATCTAATAAAATGTTTATGAACTTAAAAAAACAATCCATAAATTTATGTAAACACAATGAACAATCTAACACAGGAATCAGCTTAATTTTTCACAGAACTCCTTGATGGAATAGAAGGAGTGACACACAAGGAAACTCTTCAGTTTCAATTTGAATGTTAATGGATTACTGCTACTATTTTTGAATTCTTGTGGTAGTTTACTGATTATGGATGCAGGCGGTATACTGCACGGTTTTCTGCACAAGAATCAAGGAAGTGCGATCCAAATGCAAATTGGATTTCTGCCTCATATTAACTGAGTGACATCTGCTAATTCATGGGAATAAGATGATATTGTTAACAAGAAATGATAGTAAAGAATGTATATATTGAGAGGCCACTGTCAGATTACCTAGATTAATGAACAGGTGTCAACAAGAAGTTCATGAACTTACACCACTTACAGGATGAACTGTCTGTTTCTGAGCCAAAAATATCCTCTGAGAATGGGAAGAGTTATGCCAAAATATAATACCATATGTCACAAGTGAATGAAAATGAAGAACACTTTTTTGTTGAACTATCACTTATTTCAGACAACATTCGAATAGCAAAAATGGCAGAATTAAGTCTCTGAACAAAATCCTGAATGTGGGCTTTCCACAACAGTTTACTATATACCTGAACACCTAGAAATCTGAACTATTCAATTTCACTAATAATATGCCCATTCTGTAAAATTAAAATATCAGGTTATGTTGAGTTGAGTGTAAAAACTGAGTTTTATTGTGATTTAGTTGAGTTTATTTTCTACAAGCCATGAACTTGTCATGAACTGCACTATTTGAAACCAAGCCAATCTTGCACACAACATCCTTTACTACTAAGCTAGTGTTATCAGCAAATAGAAATATTTTAGAATCATCTGAAATACTAGAGGGCATATCATTTGTATAAATAAGGAACAGAAGTGACCCCAGCAATGATCCCTACGGCAACCCCTCCCCCTCCCCCATTTAACCGTACCCCACTCAAACCTCACATTATAGCCATTATGTGGAGAATGATGTTTTTCTGTCTGTTATTAAAGTAAGAGGTGAACCAATTGTGAGCTATTCCCCGTATTCCACATGGATCAAATTCTGGAGCAATATTTTGTGATCAGCACAACCAAACACCTTAGTTAAATCAAAAAAGGATGCCTAGCATTTGAAACCTTTTGTTTAATCCATCCAATACTTCACAGAGAAAAGAGAATATAGGATTTCTTCTAAAACTGAATTGTACATTTGATAGCAAATTATGTTAAATAAAATTATTAATTATTCTCATGTACACAGCCTTTTCAATAACTTTGTCAAACACTGATGGCATAAAAATAGGTCTAAAATTGTCTGCATTATCTCTTTCTCCATTTTTATAAGATGACTTTACTACTGAGTACTTTAATCGTTCAGGAGACTGACCATTCTTAAAGGAAACATTACAAATATGGCTAAATACTGAGCTAACATGTGCAGCACAGTACTTTAATATTCTGCTAGGCACTCCATCATAACCATGAGGGTCCTTAGTCTTCAGTGATTTAATTATTGACTCAATCTCCCCCTTGTCTGTATCACAGACATTTTAGACATCAATCTCAGAAAGACATTTGCCAAGGGAGTTATATGATTCCCTGTAGAAACTAAATTTTTATTTAATTCACCAGCAATGCTTAGAAAATGATCGTTAAATGCTGTACATATATCTGATTTATCAGTAAAAGAAATATTTTTACCATGAACTGACTTTATATCATCGACCTTGTGCTGCGTACCAGACACTCCCTTCCCAACTGACCATATGGTTGTAATTTTATCCTGTGAATTTACTATTTTCTTTGCATACCACATACTCTTTGCCTTCCTCATAACATTTCTCAGCACCTTACAGTACTGTTTGTAATGGGCCACTGTAGCTTAATTGTGACTACTTCTAACAGTTTGATAAAATTCCCACTTTGTTCTACATGATATCCTTATCCCACTAGTCAGCCACATGGGCTGCCTTTTACTGCTAGTACCCTGTTTAAAATGTTCTAATGGAAAGCAACTCTCAAAGAGCATATGAAATGTGTTAAGGAAAGATTTATATTTGTTATCTACGAGGGTCATTCAATAAGTAAAGAGATGAATTGGTCTGGAGAAAAAACCATTTATTTTTATAAAACAATACTTTTTCTGCGTTTCAACATAATCCCCTTGAACATTTATACACTCATTCCAATGGGCTACAAGCTTTCTTATTCTGGGTGCAAATAACTCTTTATCTTGATGTTTGAACCAATTTCCCACAAACTTTTTCATGTCCTCGTTGTCCTGGAATTTCCTCCCATGTAATGCCTCCTTCAGTGCACCGAACAAGTGGAAATCACTAGGCGCTAAATCAGGACTGTAAGTAGGATGAGGCAGTACTTCTTAGCCTACTTTGTCGACGGTTTCATGGGTTAGTTGAGCAATATGAGGATGTGCGTTGTCTTGCTAAGGAGTCACACCTCTCTCTCATGGATGCCTTCAACTTGTTTAAAAGCTCTCAGAGATAATCACAACAAACTGGTCCTTCAGCCTCCCCAAACCCTGTCAACATGACTTTTCCTGCTGAGGCTTGGGATTTGAATTTTTTTTAACTGTATATAAAATTTGTTTGAGTACAAAAACCTTTAGTGTTAAAATCTGTGCATCATGGTCTGAAAGACCATAAACCCTTTTGTAACAAAATGCCCATCTAGTAATGAACAATGAATACATATGTTGTATATGTGTGTGGTAGTGTTTCCCTGCACCCTGGTTCATCTGTGTTTCCACTCCATGCTTTGTCTTTTTGATTCTGGCTCATAATAGTGAACCAAAGTTTCATAACAAGTTAAAATTTTGTTGAGGAAGTTCTCACATTCTCTTTCCTTTGGCTCTGTGCACACTCTCAACCCAGTTTCCTTGTGTAGCTGTGTCAACTCCTTTGGGACTCATCTTGCACATGTTTTACAGTACTTCAGCTTGTTAGAAATAATGTTACGAACTGAACCAGTACTAACTTGAACCTTATCAACTATTATTTCCACAGTCACATGGCAGTCAGCATAAATAATGTCATCAATTTGCCTTTCAAGTGAGGGAGTTGAAACTGCAACTGGTCGGCCATAACAGTGTTCGTCAGTCACTGAGTCGTGACCATTTTTGAACTGCTCTACCCACTTGTAAAAATTTGCACAATTCATACAACCTTCACCATAAACATTAGACATTCTACAGTATACAGTCACTGGTTTCTCACACTCAGCGAATAAAAAACAAATAGCTGAACATTTTTGAACTAATGTGAACGCTTCAAGCGGACTTGTCGTCTTGAAATGTATTTTTGAGGTTATTAACGTAACAATGTTGATACATCAGCTGATCAGGGTTTAGCACAGTGATGCCAACTTAAAGCAATAGAGGTACAAAACTTGCCCTACTAAGAGTTTTTTCCCCAGACCAATTTGTCTCTTTAATTATTGAATGATCCACGTATGTTATTGGCACTGTAAATGTCCTGCTGCTCTTATTCCTTAATGAGGTTTAAAACACTCTCTATTGCTATTGGATTAGCTTTTCTATATAGTCTGTAACTGTACATAACATTTGTTTGAGTACAAAAATCTTTAGTGTTAACATCTGTGAATCGTGGTCTGAAAGGCCATACACCCTTTTCTAACAAAATGCCCGTCTAATAATGAAAAATGAATAAATATGTTGTCTATGTTGTGCTACTGTTTCCCTGCACCATGGTTCATCTGACCCAGTTGACATGTTTCCTTACATTTGCTTCAAGGCATTGTAAGGTGGTTTTATCATTTAAGGTTCTGGTAAATATTTTATTTACTGTTTCTCTTCTATTATCTCTGCCCCAATCAGTAATGTGTTGACGTATTTTTTCATCTCTTCTCTGATCCCTTCTGCATCCTGGACTATACTCAGATTTTTTCTTTCTATCATGTTAATGCATTTTCTATCTGATCTTTTGCTTTTTACCAATCCATATAGCATTTTCTTGTTTCCACTTCTCTCCTCCTCTAGGCTTTGGGTGAATATTTCCCAACATCTTTCCTTTCCTTCCTTCAAAACCTTTTTAACCCTAAGTTTCTTGTCCCTTCAAGCCACCTTGAAATGAGGGCCTGTATGCCTGCATGGTACCATTCCACTGGTCGATGTCAGAGCCAACGTCTTACTGCATCAATAACCTCTTCATCATCCGCGTAGTGCCTCCCACGGATTGCGTCCTTCATTGGGCCAAACATATGGAAATCCGACGGTGCGAGATCGGGGCTGTAGGGTGCATGAGGAAGAACAGTCCACTGAAGTTTTGTGAGCTCCTCTCGGGTGCGAAGACTTGTGTGAGGTCTTGCGTTGTCATGAAGAAGGAGAAGTTCGTTCAGATTTTTGTGCCTATGAACACGCTGAAGTCGTTTCTTCAATTTCTGAAGAGTAGCACAATACACTTCAGAGTTGATCGTTTGACCATGGGGAAGGACATCGAACAGAATAACCCCTTCAGCGTCCCAGAAGACTGTAACCATGACTTTACCGGTTGAGGGTATGGCTTTAAACTTTTTCTTGGTAGGGGAGTGGGTGTGGCGCCACTCCATTGATTGCCGTTTTGTTTCAGGTTCGAAGTGATGAACCCATGTTTCATCGCCTGTAACAATCTTTGACAAGAAATTGTCACCCTCAGCCACATGACGAGCAAGCAATACCGCACAGATGGTTCTCCTTTGCTCTTTATGGTGTTCGGTTAGACAACGAGGGACCCAGCAGGAACAAACCTTTGAATATCCCAACTGGTGAACAATTGTGACAGCACTACCAACAGAGATGTCAAGTTGAGCACTGAGTTGTTTGACGGTGATCCGTCGATCATCTCGAACGAGTGTGTTCGCACGCTCCGCCATTGCAGGAGTCACAGCTGTGCACGGCCGGCCCGCACGCGGGAGATCAGACAGTCTTGCTTGACCTTGCGGCGATGATGACACACGCTTTGCCCAACGACTCACTGTGCTTTTGTCCACTGCCAGATGACCGTAGACATTCTGCAAGCGCCTACGAATATCTGAGATGCCCTGGTTTTCCGCCAAAAGAAACTCGATCACTGCCCGTTGTTTGCAACGCACATCCGTTACAGACGCCATTTTAACAGCTCCGTACAGCGCTGCCACCTGTTGGAAGTCAATGAAACTATACGAGACGAAGCGGGAATGTTTGAAAATATTCCACAAGAAATTTCCGGTTTTTTCAACCAAAATTGGCCGAGAAAAGAAATGTGTTGCATTACTTATTGAACTGCTCTCGTACTTATACTAAGACAAAACTGTGAAGTAAATATTAATGCATTAGGGGTAACTAGACTAAAACTAACACTCAACAAAGAGCAAAATTTAATGTGGATGCAGAAAATAATAGGATAAATGATTTGTTCTCTTATACACTTGAATTCCTAAAGTTATTCAATTTTTGAAAAGTTAATACTAAACGAAACAACAAGATTACTGCTACCAGTCACCGTTTTATTTATTTCCATGATGCATTTCAAAGGTTTAAACCTCCATCATTGGGTGGATTTACATTAGTTAGTATGACATTTGTATGTGTGTTGTGTTATGATTTTTTGGAGGAACTTAGTGGCACTGCCTCCAGTGGTCACAGGTTCCTTTCGCTGTCGTAACACATCACATGTATACTGTTACATTTGTAAACAAATATGGCGTCAGACCACACTTTGCATCTCACCTCTCTTCTGACACTGACACCTTCACCATCACAGAAGACTCCCCGAAGACCCCTCCCCCCCCTTTGATTACGCCTTATTCCCGACAGTCCATGAGCTTACCAGTATGCCATCCCACCCCTCACTCCTAGCTTCCAGTACCTTAACAATATCCCACA
The DNA here is from genome assembly GCF_021461395.2 of Schistocerca americana. Taxonomy (NCBI): domain Eukaryota; kingdom Metazoa; phylum Arthropoda; class Insecta; order Orthoptera; family Acrididae; genus Schistocerca; species Schistocerca americana. The sequence goes on from NC_060126.1 coordinate 261,057,880, forward strand.
GACAGAACTCAGTTCTCTAATAATAACACAAGGCGTTCAATGTATACTACATCACAAATTCAGCACAGCTCAACTGCATAACCTATGGAAAACCTGAAAGACTGTTCTCTGTCGTTCCTGGAAATCCTACCTACCACTTACAATATAATCCTTCACACGAGTTTCTATCCTGAGCCATGGAAAACCTCTCAAATCCTCCTCTTCCTCAAACCTAATAAACCTGCCACTGACATTTTCACCTACCATTTCATCAGACTCACTTCTGTGTTTAACAATATCTTTGAGTCTACCCTATCCTGACGTATCAATTAATTCCTACAACAATGGCTACCCATTCCTGTCCATCATGTGGCTTCCATCTCAATTTTTACTCTGATTATCAGCTCCTGTGCCTTACTCATATCCTGTCCCACCGAATCAACAACTGGAAATCCATCATTTTTGTCTCCCTAGATTTTGAGAAAGCTTATGACCATATATGGCATTCTGGGCTCCTCTTTAAGCTCCAGATCTATGCAACTCCCAAAAATTATGTCCACCTCATCACATGCTTTCTCTCTAACTGCCCATCTTATGTCACTATCAACAACACCAACTCCAATACCTAGCAGCCCACTATAGGTATGCCCCAATGTTTCTGTCCTCTCACCTCACCTGTATTTCCTCAACAGTGCCGATACGTCAAAGCCCCTTCCTCCTGGTCATCTCATCCAGTATGCCAATGACACTGCCTTCCTCTACCTATCCTCCAGAAATCCCAACAATCCCTCCAGTTGCACCTGAATCACTTCACTTCCTGGTGGAACCAGTGGCTCCCCAAAATCAACCCTGCCAAAAGCAAAACCAAGGCAATAATTACAGGTTGAGCCACCCAAACCACCCCCCCCCCCCCTCCCCCATCACCATTGCCTTACCATTTATGACCATCCTATCCAGTTAACTAACACACTATATACCTCAGACTAATATTTGATTGCTGACTAATGTAGAAGCCCCGTCTACTAACCATTCAAATTCAACAAAAAGTCCACAATAGACTAAAAGTACTAGACCCACCAACCAGCCAAACATGAGGACTGCACAGTTCCACAATTCTCCACATCAATAAAGCCCTGATTCGGACCATCCTCTGCTGTGACAATGTGGCATGGACTTCTGCTCCACCCCCCTTTTATCATAACCTACAGATCCTCAATGCCATGAACTTCACCTAGCCTTTTGGATCTGCTTACCCTTCCCCACCCACATCCTCTACCAACCTATAAAATTTCTCAGCCTACGCTTCCACCTTGAACACTTCTGAAAATCCTACATATCCATAAACTTGACACTACCCACCCCCTAGTTCTCCCCCTGCTCACTGATTCCAGTACTCTACCACAACTATACTTTCACATTCCCACAACAATAGACCTCCACTCCTTTCACATCCTCTCCCAATGAAACTTTAATCACCTTCCCTGGCCTGACCATGAACTCCATCCACTTGCATAAAATTAGGTCCATCCTATCTAAAATCTTTGAAACTGTATGCACAGCTTAACACTCTTGTTCTTACAAATTTGCCTGACCAAGTTTTCCATTAGCCTACTGACTTTAACCAGCTATTAGGTGTTGGACAGTAGGGGATAGGTGGACCTGTAGAAAGGGAATGGTCTAATCCGTGGTCAGGTGGATCCATGGAAATAATGGTCTGTACCATATTATGATTGTAGCAAAGTGAAGAGGTAGGTGAACCCAAAGGAAGGGATGATCTACAACTGGATCAGATGCATCCATGTAAAAAATGATCTATACCATTGCTTTATGTATAGTGGTAACAGAAGGGACACCGGCATCACAAAGACAAAACTATATGAACACAGTATCTGCCCAAACGGTAAGGCATGAATGCATTTCTTACAAAATAGGAAGCTTTAATCTGACAGTTTCCTTTTTGTTATTTCATCCTCTCTGTCCTGTATGGGCAGGGGATATGCTGTCAGGGGGTGCAATTTGCCACGCATCAATTTTGAAGACATAATATAAAAGCTGGATACATTTTGTGCAATAAAAAGTCAGATTGTCAGTTGCATAAGTTAAAATGTAAAAAGATGATTTGGTGATTCATTAAAAGGTAGACACAGATAAATGAGTTACAGACATGAATATATAAAAGCAGTGTGGGATATCAACCAAAATCGGTGACTGGATTGAGGATTTAGTTTTAGAAAGGAAGTAGCATGTTATATTTCATGGAGATTCATTAACAGATGGAGAATTATTTAGAGGCATGCTCCAGGAAAGTGTGCTGGGACACTTGTTGTGCATGTTGTATGATGGAGACAGGGTTAACAGCAACCTCAGACTTTTCACACATAGTGCTGTAATATATAATAAAATACTGTCAGAAAAACCTTGGACAAATATCGAGTCAAATCTTGATAAAATTTCAAAGTGGTGTGAAGAACTGCAAGTTCATTTAATTGTTCAGAAATATAAAACTGTGCATTTCACAAAAAAAAGAAAAAAAATGCTGTATCTGATGACTGCAATATCAATGAGTCACAATTGGAATTGCCAGCTCATACAAATACCTGGGCACAACAGTCTGTTGTGATATTACATGGCACAATCACATCAGGCTGTCATAAGTAAAGCAGAATACTTGGGAAATGGAATCAGTCTGCAGAATAGATAGCTCACAAAGAACTTGTGCAACCCATCCCAGAATATTGTTCAAGTGCATGGTACCCATGTCAAATAGGTCTAGCAGGGGATACTGAACAGTTACAAAGAAGCACAGCACGAATGATCATTTGTTTGACCTCTGGAAGAGAACCACAGAGATGCTAAAACAACTGAACTGGCAGATATTTGAAGATAGGTGGACACTATACCATAAAAATTTACTTGCAAAAGTTTCAAGAACAAGTTTTAAATGAGGAATCTTGGAATAGTGCTGCAACCAATGGTGCATGCAGTGTGGTGGAGTTGTTAGCACAATTGGTTGGTGTGATGAGAGTTGGTAGTATAAACCCAACCACCAGCAATCATTTTTTGATTCTGTATTTGCCATTCCTAGGAGGTTCTTGAAGTACATAGTGTTTGTATATCCTGCAACATTTGATTTTTGTATGCACACTAGCATCTTGGGATATTTTATGTTTGTCTAAATAGCTGCATCCTCAGCCCAGCAGTTCAGTTCTGTGATGAGTATGAGGTGGTGGTCTATCAAACATGCTTTCAGTGCTAAGTGTTGTATCTCATTGATGGCCCTTTCAGACATGGACTTGAGTGTGGTTTCAATGGGACATTCTTTGGTGGGGACGCCAGGTATTTCAAAGTATCTACATCACCACGGCTCCAACTACATAATGTAAAAGCGATAACCTACATGGACAGGAACTGAAGTACAAAAAGTACATTATTCTTAATATCAGTATGTTCAGGAGACAAGTGGATTCTAAAACAGCAGTAAGTCAGCTGCAAATTAGACATCCATCACTGTATTGCAGAGACAATGGTTCTGTCTTGACCAAGTTGCCAAATACAATGGATGGGATGACATGATGTGTTTGGCAAACGTGTACTTTTACTTGGATGGCACAGCCCAGCAGTGATTTTAGAACAAAAAAGTGAAGCTCAATCACTGCAACAAATACCAGGCCAAGCAGAAGAAAAGTTTGATGACAATCAGCACCAAGTCCACTTAGCAGATCAACTGAAGAACAGTGCCCAGTGTGATTGGTAAATGACACAGTCCTACACACAGAATGTTTTGGCCCTATGCCACAATGTGAAACTGAATTGTACAGAATCCAACAAAATGTACACTACTGGAGAGAGAGAAGACATGTGTTCATTGCCTGTTATACCACACAACATCAACCATTACATCAGCTGTATCCACACCGGTTAACTTTGGACAATTATAGTCAGCTGTTGGATGAAGCCAATTGCCATGCTCTGGCATGCTATAGCCATTCCATACCACCACACAGAGGTACCAGCACGTCACCTAGCCACTGAAATCAGGATGAGGTGACCATCTATGGATGTGAAGCTGCTACAGATGAAAATGCTCCATGAACAAAAGTCACCAAGATGCCAAGAAAACTTTTTGATGTCATCATCAACAGCCAATCTGTCCACAACCTAGTTGTCTCTTGGGCTTCCTTTTCTGTAATGTCAAACGTTTATCGATGTTAGCTAAAGCAGGCTACGTTACATGATATGAAAGGGATTGTGCTGAAGGTTGTAAATGGGAAAAACATCCAGCCAACAGGAACATCCAGGATGGAATGTGACAATGTTATGATAAGGATAGTTGCTACTCGCTATATACTGGAGATGCTGAGTTGCAGATAGGCGCAACAAAAACACTGTCACACAATAAGCTTTCAGCTAACAAAGCCTTTGTCAAAAAACGACACCACACACACACACACACACATGCACACACACACACACACACACACACACACACACACACATTCATGAAGACACAACTCACACACACAAGACCATGGCCTCTGGCAGCTGGAGCCAGACTATGAAAAGCAGTGCATTATGGGAGAGGCAACTGGGTGGGGATAAGGAAGAGGCAAGGGTGGGGTGGGCGAGAGATAGCAGGGTAAGGGTGGGGGATGGCAAAGTGCTGCTGTGGGAGCATGCAGGGATGAGGAGGAGAGAGGGTAGGGCAGCTAAGTGCAGTCAGGAGGTTAGACTGGGGATAGGGGAGAGAGGATGGGGGGCAGCAGAAAAGGACAGAAGTAAAAAGACTGGGTGCGTTGGTGGAATATAGGGCTGTTTCGTGCTGGAATGGGAACAGGGAAGAAGATACATAGGTAAGGACAATGACTAACAAACGTTGAATTCAGAAAAGCTTTTCTGAATTGTGCAGGTGGGAACTCTCTCTGCCATATATCTTATGTTCCCATAACCTATGTTCCCACAACCGTGCAGGCCTCAACCTTTGTTAGTCATTGTCCTTACCCATCTAGCTTCTTCCCCGTTCCCATTCCAGCACTACACAGCCCTCTATTCCACCAACACATCCAGTCTTTTTACAGGGTCCAGCAATAAAACCTCCTGCATTTGATGTAGCCAGCGTGTGAGTTGTAGTGAGGATACTGATGTGGAGTGTATGTTGTTTGAAAGCAGCGTACATGCCATTTTCAGTGTGCACCATACTGTGGCTTGGTGAGCATCAAGCGTTTTTTGTGGAGGAATTTATTCGTAATGGTGGTTCTGTGATTAGTACTCAGTGTGCACTTTGGAGACGATTTGAACTTAGTCAACATGATCGTGTCCTGGATAGAAAAACTATTCAACTGTGGGTGTCAAACTTTTGAAAGACTGGTTCAGCACTGAAAAGAAAACCTATTGGCCATCCTTGGACTGCAACAATGCCAGAAAATGTGCGTGTGAGAGTGTCTGTGCAACAATCACCAACTCATTCAGCACTTAAACATGCAGCTGCCCTGGGATTATCTGATAGGAGTGTAAGAAGAATTCTTCATAGAGAACTTCATATGCACCCCTTCAAAATGATGGTTGCCCAGGAACTAAGCAAAAGAGATTTTGAAACTCACAGAGCTGCATGTGAAGAAATTCTTCAAAACATTCCACCTGACACTTCATTTATTTTTTCGGATGAGGCCCATTTCCACTTATCAGGAACTGTAAACAAACAGAATTTCCACTACTGGGTTACTGAAGACCCTCATCAGCGGCCACTAAACAGCTCTCATGTGACAGTTTGGTGTGCCATTGCTGAATGTTTTGTGTGGGGATAATATTTTTTTGAAAAAGGTGGCCACATGGTAACAGTTATTTGAACCATTATAGTCACATGCTGGACAACTGCCTCCAACCTAGGCTAAACCAGTTTATTGCAGATCATCAAGATCAAGAAGTGTGTTTCCAGCAAAATGGAACAACATCCCACACCTCTAGGCATTCTATGGAAGTGTTGCACGAATTGGTTCCTGGTCATCTTGTTGCTTTAGGAGGAGACATCATGTGGCCCTCAAGGCCGCCTGATTTATCACCTCGTGAATTTTTCTTTGGGGATAAGTGTACAAACATCGTCCCACAACACTGCAAGCACTTAAAGAGGCCATTACCCAAGAAGTGGCAGCCGATCCAAGAAAAATGACATGAAGCTGTATCGAGAACTTTTGGGACAGACTTCATCACTGTGCCAGCAAAGGAGGATGTCATTTAGTAGATATAATTTTTAAAACCGAATACTCCAAAATGGCAAAGTATGTATTTTTCATAAATAAAAGTAATTTTTCTCCATCATATTTAGTTTTTCTGTGACAAATCGTTAAAATGAGGAATGAGTGATGTTTTATTGCTGGACCCTGCACTTCCGTACTTTTCTGCTCCCCCCCCCCCCCCCCCCCCTCTCCGCCACCCACCGTCTCACCCCCCAACTGGATCTAACTGTTCTACCCTCTCTCCACCTCATCCCTGCATACTCCTGCAGCAGCACTTTACCATTCCCCTGTTACCCTGCTATCCCTCCCCTTACCTGACCCACCCTCTTCCTTACCCCCACCCAGCTGCCTCTCCCATCATTCACTTGCTGTTCGTAGTCTGGCTTCAGCTGCCAGAGAATGTGGTCGTGTGTGTACTAGTTGTGTGTGTGTGTGTGTGTGTGTGTGTGTGTGTGTGTGTGTGTGTGTGCGTGCATGCGCTTGTTGTCTTTTTTGACAAAGGCCTCGTTAGCCGAAAGCTTACTGTGTGACAGTCTTTCTGTTGTGCCTATCTGCAACTCAGCATCACCATTATTTTAGCAGAATGTACTCATAATGTTATTCTCAGATGGGATTTCTTGCAAGCATCACAGGCAGTCGTAGACTGTGGAAGATCAGAGCTCCAGACTGACAACCATTCCAACACACATTCATAATTAAGTCTGTTCTGTGTGGTTGTTTGCCATTGAAGACATAGTTATCCTACCATCATCAATGAGATGAGTTCATGTCATCTGTTTGGATGCTCAGTTAACCTGTGACACTTTTTTGTATTGCAAAACACTACTGAGGCTCATGAAAGAAATATATGTGGCAGCAACAATCATTTGCATTACAAGTGATCAAGGAGAGCTTTGACTCACTATCTATCATGAGCAGCCGCAACTCATCCCATAAAGTATGTATATAGCAACAGGCAAACCAGCCCAGGAAGGATGGCTTAGTGTCGTTGACAAAGAATCTTGCTTTACTATGACTACAGATGACTCAGGGGAGAAAGTTACTATTGAACTGCCAATAGGATCTGGCCTGATTGAGGAACAATGTTGACAAGTATTAGGTGTTCTGCACCTATTTTCAGACACTTTCAAATCCAGAGAGGAGAAAAGACTGACCAAGTGCTTCATGGAAAGATACTGTATTAACACTGGTGATCACCTACCAATGTCCGCCTACTTGGCTGGGTTTTATTCCCGGCCGGGTTGGAGAATTTCTCTGCTCTTGGACTGGGTGTTGTGTTGTCCTCATCATCATTTTATCCTCATCACCGGCCACAAGTTGCCTAATGTGGTGTAGATTGAAATAAGACTTGCACTTGGCGACTGAACTCCCCCAGATGGGGCCTCCCAGCTAGTGATGCCAATCACTCATTTCATTCATCTACCAATTAGTCAGCACTTGTGCAGAGTGTTGCTGGCTGAACAAGAGATAATATGTGGGGAAGTGAAGAAGATGTTGTAAGATGATAAAACAGTCCTTCACTGGGGACTTTTGAAGAAGAATGGAACATGATGTTTCTGCATTGAATACTGATAACTCAACAAAATCTTGGAGAGAGATGTATATCCATTGCTGCACATCAATGGCACCCTAGACTGACTGGAAGGAACAAGTATTTCCAACTATGGACATGTAGCAGGATACTGGCAAATCGAGGTAGGAGAGGCTGTCTGGGGAAAGACTTCCTTCACAACTCCTGACGACCTCTATGAGTTTATAGTTATGTTGCTTAGATTTTGTAAAGCTTCAGCCATCTTCGAATGTATGATATCTGTATGAGATTGTTGTTTCTTCTAACACACTTGGAGGTCATATAAGCTGGCTGACAAACGTGTTGAAGTGTGTTCAATCTACACGCCTCTGTGTGAATTCAAAAAAGTGCCTCTTTGTCACCCAACATATACACTACTGGCCATTAAAATTGCCACACCAAGAAGAAATGCAGATGATAAACGAGTATTCATTGGATAAATATATTATACTAGAACTGACATGTAATTTCATTTTCATGCAATTTGGGTGCTTAGATCCTGAGAAATCAGTACCCAGAACAACCACCTCTGGCCGTAATAATGACCTTGACACTCCTGGGCATTGAGTCAGAGCTTGGATGGCATTTACAGGTACAGCTGCCCATGCAGCTTCAACACGATACCACAGTTCATCAAGAGTAGTGACTGGCATATTGTGACGAGCCTGTTGCTCGGCCACCATTGACCAGACGTTTTCAATTGGTGAGAGATCTGGAGAATGTGCTGGCCAGGGCAGCAGTCGAACATTTTCTATATCCAGAAAGGCCCGTACAGAACCTGCAACATGCAGTCATGCATTATCCTGCTGAAATGAAGGATTTCACAGGGATCGAATGAAGGGTAGAGCAACGGGTCGTAACACATCTGAAATGTAATGTCCACTGTTCAAAGTGCCGTCAATGCGAACAAGAGGTGGCCGAGATGTGTAACCAATGGCACCCCAAACCATCACGCCGGGTGATACGCCAGTATGGCGGTGATGAATACACGCTTCCAATGTGCGTTCACTGTAATGTCGCCAAACAAAGATGCGACCGACATGATGCTGTAAACAGAACCTGGATTCATCCGAAGAAGTGATGTTTTGCCATTCGTGCACTCAGGTTCGTCGTTGAGTACACCATCGCAGGCGCTCCTGTCTGTGATGTAGTGTCATGGGTAACTGCAGCCATGGTCTCTGAGCTGATAGTCCATGCTGCTGCAAACGTCGCCATCTGCTCGTGCAGATCGTTGTTGCCTTGGAAACGTCCCCATCTGTTGACTGAGGGATCAAGTCATGGCTGCATTATCCTTTACAGCCATGTGGATAAGATGCCTGTCATCTCGACTGTTAGCGATACAAGCCCATTAGGATCCAGCACAGTGTTCCGTATTACCCTCCTGAACCCACTGATTCCATATTCTGCTAACAGTCATTGGATCTCGACCAACACGAGCAGCAATGTCGCGATACGACAAACTGCAATTGTGATAGGCTACAATCCGACCTTTATAAAAGTCGGAAACATGATGGTACGCATTTCTCCTCCTTACACGAGGCATCATAACAACATTTCACCAGGCAACGCTGGTCAACTGCTGTTTGGGTATGAGAAATCGGTTGGAAACTTTCCTCATGTCAGCATGTTTTAGATGTCACCACCGGCGCCAACTTTGTGTGAATGCTCTGAAAAGCTAATCATTTGCATATCACAGCATCTTCTTCCTGTCGGTTAAATTTCACGTCTGTAGCAATTTTACTCGCCAGTAGTGTAAAACCTTGGTGCACCTAGTGAACAGGGATCACTTATGTCCAAACCAAAGAAAATAAGAGCAATCATAGATTTTCTGACTCATTCATGACGTGAGAAGTTTTCTTGGAATGTATTCATACTACTGGTGATTAATAGGGGACTTCTGTGACAAGACATATCCCTTGCACAAATTACTGCAGAGACACACAAAATTTTCCTGCAATGAGATGCAAGAGAAATCATTCCTTGTCATTAATGAGGCACTAACATCTTCTCCAGTCCTAGTACTGAATGACGAGAATGCCAAGCGAGAATTTTGCAACAGAAACTAACAGCTATGGGATAGATGGCAGTTCTAGTGCAATTAAAAGGAAGGAGCAGAGAAAGTGGTAGTTTATGCTTCCAGAGTAAGTCCTAGATGAACTGCTCAATATTTTAGTTGTATTTATTTGGCGTACTATTCACCATTGTAATGGTCCACCATTCTCTGTGCTGACTGACCACCTGAAAGATCCGCACAAGATGGCACTGACGCTTCAGGAGTATGATGTTACAGTAGTACAGAAAGCAGACACAGACAAAAGGACAGTGACTGCCTTTCAAGGAATCCTTTGGCAGAACACAGAAGTGTGGACAGAATCTTAGCTCCCCCCGAGTTAACCGACATTGCTGCTGAAGAGAAGGAAGATCCAGCATAGTTGGAAACCACAGATGTCTTGAAGAAGGACAAGGTGACCAAAGGAGAATTCCAATTAATAAATGAAACATTGTGTAAGAGGAACTACGAGCAGATTGAGTGGAAATTGTTGCTCATCATTCCAGTTCTGTTACAGAAGTTACTCAGAAGTTTTTCTATGAAACTCCAACATCTGGTCACCTGGGATCTGTGAAACTTCTAGACAGAATCAGATGCATGTATCACTGGCCAGACTTCTACCAATCTGTTTGGCCTTATTTGAGCCACTATAAGGAGTGCCAGTGACAGAAGCATTTGCTGTAATTACATCCAGGCCACCTGATACCAATCCCATATGTAAAAGTCTTATTCCACTGACTTCGAATTGATCTCTTGGGAAGATTCGCGAAGATGACAGATGGGAATCAATGGACAATAGTCTGCACTACTGCCTCACCTGCTATGCTTTCACAAAACTCTGCTGACTGCCAGAGCTATGGAAATTTCAAAGTTCCATATACAGGGTGAGAAGTATTTAAACCGACAAACTCTGGGAGGTTGTAGGGGACATTAAAACAAATATTTTTCCCTAATGTCATTTTTTCCTATGAACATTATTTAAACCGGCGGAGACCGTATTACGCTCTTCAGTTGTTAGACGCTGTATTACAATCTTCAGTTGTTTGGGGGCATATTATGCTCTTCAGTTGTAGGCAACTGCTGTCCACCAGTGTAGTAGTGCATTGTCTCTGTTAACTAATGCAGCGATACACCTGGAGTGAGTACACTGACATGGTTGGTGCGTTCTACGTAGTGCATCACAACGGACGAGCTGCACAGCGGGTTTATCAACAACAATATCCTAATCACCGTATCCCGCATCATACGACCTTTGCTGATGTATACCAACGTCTGCGTGAGCTCGGGTCATTTAGCAGATTACCTGGACAGGGACGCCGTCGCACGGTAAGAACGCTGCAGTTTGAGGAAACTGTCTTCCAGCCTGTGGAGCGGGATCCTTCAATCAGTGCTTGTGCAATTGCAAGTAACATGGGGACAAATCAGACGAATGTAAGAACAGTCCTTCGAGAGCAATTGTTATGCCCATTTCACTTACAACGTGTCCACAACCTGGAACCAGTTGATTATCCACCCAGAGCACAGTTTTCCCAGTGGTGCCTGGAAAAATGTGAAATGCATCCTACATTTCCATCCTGTGTGTTGTTTACCGATGAAGCAACGTTCGGGTGTGATGGAGTCTTCAAAATGCACAATTCGCATGTTTGGAGTGAGGGTAATCAACATGCCACGGCTACTAGCGCTCATCAAGTGCGGTTCTTTGTTAATGTGTGGGTCGGTGTTGTTGGAGACTGTTTAATTGGGCTGTATCTGCTACCTAGGCCATTAAATGTCAGGCACTATTACAATTTTCTCACCAGAGCATGACAATGCATGTGGTTCCAACATGACGGGGCGACGGGATATTTCAGTCGTCATGTGCGTCAATTCTTGGACTGACGGTTCCCAGAAATGTGGATTGGCAGAGGTGGTCCCGTACCATGGCCTGCTCGATCCCCAGATATGTCCCCTCTGGACTTTTTTTGTGTGGGGAGAGATGCGCAACCTTGTTTACGGGACTCCTGTTGCATCAGAAGAGGATCTGATTGCTCAGATAGTAGTAGCAGCAGCAGGAACAATTCAAGATACTCCTGGGGTTTTTGCCTGTGTCAGACAGAACACGATCTGACGGTGTAACCTTTGTTTGCGTGTCAATGGAGGCGTTTTCGAAAATCTACTGTAATTGAAATTGGTTTGTATTAACGTGTTGTCTCTTGGTCATAAAAAAATGGAAAAGTGTTTGTTGATTTAACTAATTTGCCGGCAGAGAAATCTTACTCTACCGGTTTCAATACTCCTTATAGGAAAAAATGACATTAGGCAGAAATATTTGTTCTGATGTCCCCTACAACCTCCTAGAGTTCGTCGGTTTAAATACTTTTCACCCTGTGGAAGTCATTATTTTAGAGCACTGAGAACCCCAGGTTTTGATCTCTGATGGTAGAAAAGTTTTCCAGTCGAAGCTAATATCAGAAGCAATGTCATACTGTGATATCATCCACAGGATGACTGCTGCCTTCCGTGTACAGTCGAATGATGTCACAGAAAGCTTTAATAAGATGTTTGCACAAATGCTCTTGATGTACACTGAGATACTGAGATCGAGCAGAGAGATTTGGATACAGCACTGTCTATCATGACATTAGCATACAACGCAGCAAAGCAAGACACCACAGGCTCCACGCCATTCTTATTGCTTGATGGTTACAAGATCGAAATGAGAACATGTACACTGCTCCGCTTTCAATTGGACAATAATCAAGATGATTTCACGAAACACTTAGTCACCAAGATAGAAGAAGCAAGGTGGATGGTTCACATACGGCCCCTGGATGGCTAGGAGAAAGATATAACTCCAAGCACCAGACAGTCAAATACAGGTCAGGAGACTAGGTATAGATTTTTGCATTTGTCCGGAAAGTAGGCCTACTGGAAAAGTTACTAAAGCGCTACTTTGTACTGTATCGAATCCTTCATCATTTGTCGGACGTCACATATGAAGTTGAGAGTTATGACCTTTCATCAAGAAGATAAAAGCGCGAAGCGTTGTCCATGTCCTCCGTACGAAGTCCTACTACAGTCCAGAGTCGCAGATCAACAATGGGAAGTTCAAGGAAACTAGAGACCCATTCGAAGACTGTGAAGCTTCCGACGGGGAGGACTACCTTCGATACTCATCATAGCAACGACGATGTAACACGATCGGACAATACGAACCGGCAGGGCTGCCATACGAAGCAAGCAAGATCTATGATGCTGTAGTCGACTCCAACGAGAACTTCGGGAACAGCGGGCAATTGTTTCTCCAGAAGACGGAGAAATGCTGTGGTACGTGCAGTGTGGAGTAATTGTTGGCGCCGTTGTTTGGCGTGCTACAGGTCGGTGGTGCAAACCCAACCACAAGCAATTATTTTTTGTTTAGTATTTACCATTTCTTGTAGGTTCTTGAAATATGCTTGTATATCCTGTAACATTTTATTTTTGCATAAATACCAGCATTCTGGGACATTCGATGTTTGTATAAATTGCTGGACTCTCCCTTCAGGAGTTCAGTTCTGTTCTGGCTGCACGTTGGAGACCGTAATAAACGCTTTCAGTGTTAGTGTTGTGTTTCACTGACGGCCCCGCTTTGGTATTTGGCTATAATGTAATTACAAGGTGAAAATATATTACAACCGCTTACATATCGCTCCCAAAGGGACGTGAACAGGAGATTAGACTGTTTATAGCGCACACAGAGGCGTTTAAACAATTTTTCTTCCCGTGCTCCATGCGAGAATGAAACGGGAAGAAAAGTACTACAATTGGATGTAACCTTTGGGGTACATTTTACAGTGATTTGCAGAGTATAGATACAGATGAAATGTTTTATGCTATCAATGCAAGTATGTTATACACATATCAATCTTTAGCTGCTAAATAAATTTTTCTGGTGTACCGGTACTAAAGTCATTGCTCAGTAATTGCTAAATTGCAAAATCGAAAGCATATAGCGATAATTAAATACCGGTTTCTCGATCATTAATTTCGCTCAAACTTATCAAACATATTAATTACTATATCACTAGAGTTAGCTCTATTTATATGATCAATTTCGCTCAAGCAAAACAGAGCTCTTATTTGACAAATATGTGAAGCAGCATAGTGGTAACTAATATGACAAACACGTGATACCTGATACTATATACTATATCACTTTTCGTCAATTATTTTAAACTTGATTACATTTATATTGTCCCTCTCCTGCCGCAATACAACCAAAGAAATGCGTGATTGACTGGCTTGTATAGTGAAGATCTGTGGAGAGGCGTGTTTAGTTTAGCAGTAGCAGAATAGCAGTAGAGTTGTAAGAAGGACCAGGAGGCAACAGGGAATCAAAGTAAGCACAGAGAAACTGTTGCTGCATGATCGTGTATTGACTTACGAATATTCTCTATTCGTAATGACTATTATTTCTGTGCTTCTTTGCGTATTGCAGCTTCAACAAATGCTGATAAAGTTATTGACCTTGTTGAAAGCTGAAGTTAGGCAATCCCCGTATAATAACAGCTATGTCAGTTTTGTGGACGTTTAGTTAATAGAAACAGTATTTTTGCATAGCGAAGCTACTACACAATACGAGTTAATATTTAATTATGAAGTATTTCATATCGGACGGATTTGTAAAAAGTTTACAGAAGATAGCTTGCAAATATAAAGCTCACAAATAAGTTGACACTTGTGCACACCACCCACATTTCGTCCAGTCAACGTGGATTCTAATAAGTAAATTCGTCGATGAAAGACTTCATTTTCCCTGGAAGTATGTTAAACTGAAATTCAAGTAGGCCTAACTGTGTTCCCACATAGTTGAGCACTGGAGTGACAAACGTAGGCAATAATTTTGCGAACTTAACGAATAAGGCGTTTGCAAAGTACGTGAACAATGAAACAGCCTACCTACATTCTAAGACCGGCGAGCTTTCACAGAAGATGATGGTATTGAAGTTTATTTTACTGGAAACTACACTTGAACAAAAAGAAATCGGGAATTAACCTTGTGTGACAGATAGTAAACGAGCAAGCAGAGAAAATTACATACATTGGCTTGTAGTTAAAAGAATAGTTTAATGTAAATCGAATTCGCAAGATAAGTGCACATTGTACGCTGTGCTTGCACAATTGTTAGAGTTTACAAAAGAAAGAATTGGACAGACACTAAATGGAAGTCTCTTTTTACTCTGTGAAAAAGTGAAAAGGGTGAAACATGAACCTCTGAATACACCACCATTAAATTATGGGAGTCAGGCCCACAAGATCTTGCACATCTAAAAGGATCTTCATGGTCGATATTCTGTTCCTTGCTTTCTGTTGTCATTTAGTGTGGATGTTGGCCCCTAGCAGGTCATTGTAGTGCATATCTTACTTGGCTGATTCTGTGGTGTCCTTAAGTATGAGGGCATCAAAGGGCAGCTGTTCAATGTGTCCTAGTCCCTACAGATGTGTGCTCAGCATTAGGTCTAGAAGTGCTACTGACATAGTAGTGGTTTATACTCTGCTTATATATAACCTACAAGAAATCGTCATATATATGGTAATTTGCATAAATAAAAAATTTATTCTTGATGTTAATTTCATTTATTAATGCTTAGCTAGTTTAATATATTTCTTTTGTATAGGCCTATTAAAAAAATCTAAATACTGAAGAAAATACATTCAATGTGTTCTATTATAAAAATCCCCTTCCTTCTTTCTGGCTCTCCACAAATTAGTGTGTAACATTACTTGAACAATTGGAAACAGGATGTTTGATTTAGATATGTGTTGTACTATGCACTTAAAAAACACCACCTTGCCTCATCAACAGTAAGATGGCAAGATAACTGTGAGTTGAACAGTTACGATGAAAAACAATATTACAGGAAGTATTGAGATGCTGATAAAGGAAACTTTTTGAAAATAAGAGGCTGATAGTGTAAGGACGACATTAAGGGTCTACATTACAGTTAAAGCATTCTTGTCTAGGAACTAATAATGTGCATAGTGAATGTACTGCAATGAGAACCAACATACACATTACAACTGCAGAAGACACCCACCTTGCATAGAAAATGGGGTGAAACACTGGTTTTCTCCAAATGTGTACAAATACAAGGGAATTGTGCTTTAGGTGTAACCAGATGGAGTCTTGCACTTTTGAGGACTCTGGTTCCAGGTTCCGAGAGGATGGAGTCCCATACTCTTTCCAGACACCCTTATTTAAATTTTTGACGATTTTTCCTAAATTGTCAGGCAATTGCTGTGATGGGTCCTTCAACAATTCTGTGGCCAACCATTTGGCCTCTCCTTGTTAAGTATTATGCATACACTGATATGTCTTGTACGAGCTACATTTCATTTCTCTTCATATTACCAAGCGAAGTTGCACAGTGGTTAGCACACTGTACTCTCATTTGGGAGGATGACAGTTAAACCCGTGTCTGGCCATCCTGATTTAGGTTTTCTGTGATCTCCTGAAATCATTTAGGGCAAATGCTGGGATGGTTCCTTTGAAATGGTACAGCTGACTTTCTTCCCTAGTTTTCCCTAATCTGATGGGACTGATGATCTTGCTATTTGGTCCCTTTGCCCAAATCAACCAATCTCTTCGTATTAAGCTAGATCTGTGGGCTGGTAAAATACTAATGTTGTTGATGTTGTTGTGGTGGTCTTCAGTCCTGAGACTGGTTTGATGCAGCTCTCCATGCTACTATATCCTGTGCAAGCTTCTTCATCTCCCAGTACCTACTGCAACCTTCTGATTCTACTTAGTGTATTCATCTCTTGGTCTCCCTCTATGATTTTTTCCCTCCACGCTGCCCTCCAGTACTAAATTGGTGATCCCTTGATGCCTCAGAACATGTCCTACCAACCGATCCCTTCTTCTAGTAAAGTTGTGCCACAAACTTCTCTTCTCTCCAATCCTATTCAATACTTCCTCATTAGTTATGTGATCTACCCATCTAATCTTCAGCATTCTTCTGTAGCACCACATTTCAAAAGCTTCTATTCTCTTCTTGTCCAAACTATGTATCATCCATGTTTCACTTCCATACATGGCTACACTCCATACAAATACTTTCAGAAACGACTTCCTAACACTTAAATCTATACTCAATGTTAACAAATTTCTCTTCTTCGGAAATGCTTTCCTTGCCATTACCAGTCTACATTTTATATCCTCTCTACATCGACCATCATCAGTTATTTTGCTCCCCAAATAGCAAAACTCCTTTACTACTTTAAGTGTCTCATTTTCTAGTGTAATTCCCTCAGCATCGGCCGACTTAATTTGACTACATTCCATTATCCTCGCTTTGCTTTTGTTGATGTTCATCTTATACCCTCCTTTCAAGACACTATCCATTCCGTTCAACTGCTCTTCCAAATCCTTTCCTGTCTCTGAGAGAATTACAATGTCATCGGTGAACCTCAAAGTTTTCATTTCTTCTCCATGGATTTTAATACCTACTCCGACTTTTTTTTTTCCCCTTCACTGCTTGCTCAATATACAAATTGAATAACATTGGGGAAAGGTTACAACCATGTCTCACTCCCTTCCCAACCACGGCTTCCCTTTCATGTCCCTTGACTCTTATAACTGCCATCTGCTTTCTGTACAAATTATAAATAGTCTTTCGCTCCCTGTATTTTACCCCTGCCGTCTTTAGAATTTGAAAGAGAGTATTCCAGTCAACATTGTCAAAAGCCTTCTCTAAGTCTACAGTTGCTAGAAATGTAGGTTTGCCTTTCCTTAATCTTTCTTCTAAGATAGGTCGTAGCGTCAGTATTGCCTCACGTGTTCCAACATTTCTACTGAAGCCAAACTGATATTCCCCGAGGTTGGCTTCTACTAGTTTTTCCATTCGTCTGTAAAGAATTCGCATTGGTATTTTGCAGCCGTGACTTATTAAACTGATAATTCGGTAATTTTCACATCTGTCAACACCTGCTTTCTTTGGAATTGGAATTATTATATTCTTCTTGAAGTCTGAGGGAATTTCGCCTGTCTCATACATCTTGCTCACCAGATGGCAGAGTTTTGTCAAGACTGGCTCTCCCAAGGCTGTCAGTAGTTCTAATGGAATTTTGTCTACTCGCGGGGCCTTGTTTCGACTCAGGTCTTTCAGTGCTCTGTCAAACTCTTCACGCAGTATCCTATCTCCCGTTTCATCTTCATCTACCTCCTCTTCCATTTCCATAATATTGTCCTCAAGAACATCGCCCTTGTATAGACCCTCTGTATACTCCATCCACCTTTCTGCCTTTCCCTTCTTTTGCGTAGAACTGGGTTTCCATCTGAGCTCTTGATATTCATGCAAGTGGTTCTGTTTTCTCCAAAGGTCTCTTTAATTTTCCTGTAGGCAGTATCTATCTTACCTCTAGTGAGATAAGCCTCTACATCCTTACATTTGTCCTCTAGCCATCCCTGCTTAGCCGTTTTGTACTTCCTGTCGATCTCATTTTTGAGACGTTTGTATTCCTTTTTGCCTGCTTCATTTACTGTATTTTTATATTTTCTCCTTTCATCAATTAAATTCAATATCTCTTCTGTTACCCAAGGATTTCTACTAGCCCTCGTCTTTTTACCTACTTGATTCTCTGCTGCCTTCACTACTTCATCCCTCAAAGCTACCCATTCTTTTTCTACTGTATTTCTTTCCCCCATTTTTTTCAATTGTTCCCTTATGCTCTCCCTAAAACTGTGTACAACCTCTGGTTTAGTCAGTTTATCCAGGTCCCACCTCCTTAAATTCCCATCTTTTTGTAGTTTCTTCAGTTTTAATCTACAGTTCATAACCAACAGATTGTGGTCAGAGTCCACATCTGCCCCTGGAAATGTCTTACAATTTAAAACCTGGTTCCTAAATCTCTGTCTTACCATTACATAAACTATCTGAAATCTGTCAGTATCTCCAGGCTTCTTCCATGTATACAACCTTCTTTTATGATTCTTGAACCAAGTGTTAGCTATGATTAAGTTGTGCTCTGTGCAAAATTCTACCAGGCAGCTTCCTCTTTGATTTTTTACCCCCCAATCCATATTCACCTACTACGTTTCCTTCTCTTCCTTTTCCTATTCTAGAATTCCAGTCACTCATGACTATTAAATTTTTGTCTCCCTTCACTACCTGAATAATTTCTTTTATCTCATCATACATTTCATCAATTTCTTCATCATCTGCAGAACTAGTTGGCATATAAACTTGTACTACTGTAGTAGACATGGGCTTCGTGTCTATCTTGGCCACAATAATGCGTTCACTATGCTGTTTGTAGTAACTTACCCGCACTCCTATTTTTTATTCATTATTAAACATACTCCTGCATTACCCCTATTTGATTTTGTATTTATAACCCTGTATTCACCTGACCAAAAGTCTTGTTCCTCCTGCCACTGAACTTCACTAATTCCCACTATATCTAACTTTAACCTATCCATTTCCCTTTTTAAATTTTCTAACCTACCTGCCTGATTAAGGGATCTGACATTCCACACTCCAATCCATAAAACACCAGTTTTCTTTCTCCTGATAACGACGTCCTCTTGAGTAATCCCCACCCGGAGATCCGAAAGGGGGACTATTTTACCTCCGGAATATTTTACCCAAGAGGTCGCCATCATCCTTTAACCATACAGTAAAGCTGCATGCCCTTGGGAAGAATTATGGCTGTAGTTTCCCGTTGCTTTCAGCCGTTCGCAGTACCAGCACAGCAAGACTGTTGCCCCTACAACTACTGAAAAGGCTGCTGCCCCTCTTCAGGAACCACACGTTTGTCTGGCCTCTCAACAGATGCTCCTCCGATATGGTCGCACGTACAGTACAGCTATCTGTATCGCTGAGGCACGGAAGCCTCCCCACCAACGGCAAGGTCCGTGTTTCATGGGGTGGGGGGGGGGGGGGGAACCCCATGCTACCTCCTCCCTTGACACCAGTAATTCTGTTAACCACCCACTTACCAGCACTCTTCTGATCAACTGACCTGGAAAAGCTCGTCCACATTCTTCGCCACGGCCTAAACTGACTCTTCATGTCCTGTAATACTCCACACCCATCACCGTGAGTAGTTTTCCATTGCCCGCCCAACTTACAGAATGTCATTGTCTGTTTGTTTTCCAATCCTGTTCCAAACCTTGCATCCCATGGGTTAGTCCATTGTGGCTGGCCCGGGTGTAAGACCTGCCCCATACACTTACCCACCCATCCACCGCAATCCAGTCCCAGGCATTTCTTACTCAATAAAAGGAAAGGCCATATATGAAAGCAGCCATGTTATGCATCAACTATGCTGGAATTACTGTACATCATTCTATGTGGACATGACAACTAACCAACTATCTATGTGGATGATCGTTCTCTGCCAGACTGTCAGAAACTGCAAGTTTTACCATCCAATCGGGGAACTTGCTGCATACCACAAGAAGTTTTATTTCAACAATTGCTTCACTATAATGACAGTTTTGATATTTCTTTCCAACATAATTTTCTCTAAACAAAACAGGCGGGAATTGCCCTGCACTTTGGCATTTCCCCTGGCCTAAATCTCCTTTGAACTATTTCCTATTGCACCACCTTACCTTTTCCATCTCTCTTCTGCCCATCCCCATCCAGGTTGTATACTGCCTTATCCCACCACTCTTCTCTCTCCCCCCCCCCCCCCCCCCTCTCTTCCCAATATGGCCTTCACCCTTCTCCCTCTCTCTCTCTCTCTCTCCCCCCCCTTCCAGTCTCTCTCTCTTCATCACCGCTTTCCTATCCTTTTTCCCATGCCCTTCCCACTCCCCCTCCCTCCCTCCCTCTTTCTATATCTCTTTTATGCTCTACCTTCTGTACCCCTTTAGTTTTATGTTCAACCATTGAGTCACCTATCAGAATTAGTCTCTCTTTCTTCCAACCCCTCCTCCTTTCTTTCCTATGCTCTTCTCTCCTTCAGCCCAGGCACTAGCTTTCAATAATGTCTTGCGGCAGCCACAGGAGTGTTTGTTTGGGTGTCTGTGTGGTTATGTGTGTACTTTTACTAGAAAAAGTGCAGGAGTCAAAAGATACCCTGTACAGTGTTTTCTGTTACATGGTTCTAGGCTCCACACATCAGTCCACTATAGATGAGTGGTTGCCTTTCCATTATTTTACATACTGTTCCATCCACGGATTTCACTTAAACAATACTGAAGTCATTCATTTATATATTATGTCGTCTAGATCTTGCCATCAACTTAGAGTAAGAAACAGACGCAGAGACCAGGACAAGATGCAAATATGCAAAGAAATGTTAGTGACAGGTGAGATTTGGAAATTAAAGACGGAATGCAGAGAGAAGTTTCCAGTCTGGCTGAAATTAAAGAACAAAATAGTCAAAAAGGAGCAGCAACGAAGGAAGTGGAAAGAAGCACGATAAGAAAAGAAAATGTGTAAGAAGTCATAGAATACAAAGAAATGAAAGTGAGATAGCTGGGGATAGGAAAATTCTATCATTTGAGGCCAGCTTGATGACAGGAATAAATTAGGTGCTAACATCAAGTATTTCATTTGCAAAGTGTTTATGCAAAATATGTTTGGAAATTGTAGGGTAGTGTTAGCTGTAGAAACACAATGTTGGTACCAAATTTTCACTTGCATGTATAGATTGTAGCAAATTTTCAGAAATAAAGGCAGGAACATGTGTTAGAGAAAGAGGTGGGGACACAATAGAAGCATTTGAAAGCCTGAAGACTTCAATGACCATGTTTTTGAAAGTGTGTAAAGAGAGCTAGCAGCATTTCTCCTATAAAATTTAAATAGCATGTGTGCCTTGATCATGGGGGGGGATCTGTTTTGTAAAAGACTCCATTGTAAATTTCAGATGTGTGTATCCTGTTTACAGAGCATAATTCAGAAAGTTACAGAAAATTAAATCATATCCAGTTGAATTAGACAGTGGGCTATGTTTCCAGTTAAGAAAATGTTGTGATATTGAGGTTAGTTAATTATATAAAATGTGTGTTAGCCAGTCAGCAGTTGGTATTTGTAAGTTGATGCTTGATTAAAATATTGTCTATTGACATTTTCATTGAAGTTTTAATGCACTATTGAAACAAATAGTTCAGCACAATAGTAAAATGTGCCGGAATTTTAATTGGCAGAAATGTGAATTGAACACAGATGTAGACATTCAGTGGTTTTTCTCAATAGATCTGTTTTGGATGATAACAAAAATGGTTCCTCAAATGAGACAGCAATCAGTTCCTATAATGTGTGTTACCTGATCAAGTGTGTAATATATAACAGCATTGCTATTTAGTGTGGTTTAAGACCCATCTTTGAAAAATAAAGTAGCAAAGGTTCATGAAGTACAAGGGAGAAAGTGATGCATGTCATTGCCTGCCAAAAATGAGAGACCAATATGGAAATCAGCAATTTTTTGTTTCTCTTTTCAGAAGCTCCTTATTTATGTCCAGTAGCATTGTTCCCCCTCATTTCCCCAAACACGAGACATGTGTAATGATCTAATGAAAAGCTATAAGTAGTACACATAGAATAAAGATAATGAAAGTAAAAAAAAAAGGCAGAGATTGGCGTTCTGCTATGCTAATTAGTACTGTACTTTTTATGAAAACCTACAAAACAATTACAGTCTTGTGTGTTTAACCAATACTGTACAACTAATTATGCTGTATAAATTTACAATATTCTTCTAAATAACATAAAAGTTATTACTTTATTGTCACTGTTTAATAAAACTGTTAGGGAATTCTTGTGTGGTTAATGCTTTTATTCAGTAGGAGAACTTTTAGGTCACATGGAATAAAGACACTATGAACCAAAGAGTGCAAACTCTGTTACTACAAATAGAGCAAGTTTCTCTTTAGACAAAACTTAAATTTATTTTTTGCAATACAGTGTGATATATGTAATAATCTTCTTTAGTCTATTATTTAGATCAAATGACATGCTCTTACAAATCATGTGAACTTTATCTTTTATCAATTAGTTTTATTTTCTTTATGTACAGTAGTATTCACAAATTTCTTGTAAGTAAATTTCACTACTTGAAGTAGGGAAATACGGAAGCGTCCGATCCCGCCCGTCTGCTTTGACCCATGACGTCACAAATATGGCGGAAACAAAAACAAACACACACACTTTCCACAAGAAGCCTAATGACACTAACGGGACAAGCGCGGGAAATGGGGTGTTTTGGGTGGGGGGCAAACTAAATATAAACAAATTTAGACGCCTTGCGTAGCTACAACGTGTAAGTGAAGACAGCCATGCATGAATACCCACCCAACTACCAGGGGTCGTAACCCCTGCAACTCATAGAAGATAAAGATGCTTCAGTAGCTGATTAGTGTTTTATGTCTTTAAAAAAAAAAAATCTCACGGGATAGAACGAACAGATCAGAAAAGTAAATAAAATAAGATAAAACAGAACTGGAGACAGCCACACTCAAACCAAACTCCGCGCCGTCATGACGTCACACACGACAACACCCTTCCGTCACGGGTCAAAGCCGACGCGTGGATCGGACGCTTCTGTCGACACTGAAGTAGTTATGCTTAAAAATACATTTAAGTGTCATAATTAAATAGGTACTCATCAGTCTTCATGTACAAACTACTTTATCAAAACGCAATTTTAGGAATCCCTTTATTATTGTCTTTCTTTGAACAAAAATATAACTAAATACACAAAGCAAAATTTTATTGTCAAAATAGACAAGTGTTCCAAGTGCCACATCAGGAATGGAGATTGATGTGAGGAATGTCAACATTATTTTCATGAGGGTGTTATATAAATTACGTGAGGAATGATACTGGCTGTTATAGAGATGCCATAATTTTCAATATAGCTACACAACTTCAAACAGATTCAGCAATAACACAAATGTCTGCACAATTGCATGATGCAATTTGTAGGAGTAATGTTCAGGCTAGACCACTAGACTGAATTACAGTCAACTCTTGCAAACCAGTGAAATGATCCACGAGATGCTACAAGCTTAAAGCCAACCCAACAAGTTCAGAAGCAGCCGATAGGGCAGATGTAAAGTGCAAACTAAGGGCAGAAAGGAAAGTGTAAAGAAGTTCAAATAAGTTGTATTACTGTGTACCAGTCATGGAAGGGGAATGTGTAAGCTGATACAGAACTCTTTGTAAAATGATTACCAGGTTAGTAGTACAGTGTTCAAAAGAATTAGAGGAACACGTGTATCGTCTGGTATGTTAAATTTATTTTTATGCAGGTGCTACCTGTGGTCTTATTGCATGGCTTCGAATCTTCACTTTCAATGCAGGCAACAATTAAAATTATTCGCATCTTTTGTCTTTCTCATGCATTAATATCAGGTGACCCCTCAGAAGGAAGTGAGTATCGGTGTCCCACGAGTGCTTTAAATTCTGGCCATTATTAACAGATCTTAACAATAGAATATATTGGCCACTTAGGTTCGAATCATAGGGAAAAAGAATTACCTCGCAGAATTATACATAATGAATTGATCACAGTGTTTGGAAAGAAATTGCGGAGGAGAAATTTACAAAGCACATGGCATATACAAACAATTAACTCTTTCTGAACCATACTTTTCCAGCATTTTATGTCATTTTCCGCTAAAAGAATCAAAGAGACTGTGTAAAATTGAACAAAAGCAATGAAAGGTGATCAATAACTCCAGGGATTAAAGTATCTAGTGATTAAACAAAAGAGCTGTTTCTAATTTAGAGGACAAGCTGTAGTCAAGAGTTGACTGTTCAGTAGCACAAATACTGTTAAATCGTTCACTCTGTTACTTCTAAAGGGAATAGCAAAATAACACTGCATATGGAACTGTGGCCTCGGAAATTAGCTGTGGAAGAAATGACACGTTGAAATCACCAGTCCCCAAATTCAGTGATCAGTTTCTTGCATTGAATATAGTAACAAAAACCAATGCATTAGATTTACTTTGGGTGACACTGCGTGTACTATCAGTAGCACTAATTAAAAAAAAATAAAAAAATGGCGCTGTTAATGCGATTACAAAATTCATCGTGTCATTAAGAAATAATTATTCTGGTGACCATGGTGATGATTTTAGTAGAATGTTAAAAGCTTGTGCTAACTATCTATAGGATGTCTTTGCAAATAATAAATGCCTCTGACCAAATTGTCTGATAAACTTAAATATACTGTTGTAAAAACCCTCTGTAATATTGCAGATAAGCATATCACTTCTGATTTCATTCATTTTACTTTTTCTGGTCTTTACAAACGTTTTTGAGAAGTTATTTGCATCCATATATCTTGATTGTGATGTCTTGCTGTGCTGTGGGAGGCATCATCTTTACAATTGCAACACATATTCTTACTTCCTTGAGGTGAACTGAATAACAAGCTACAGTGGAGCTGACATGCAAATAAACTAATCAAAAAGCTCAGTTCAGCATGTTTTAGGAGTATGTTTTGTTCACTAAAGTCGAGTGTGTGTGTGTGTGTGTGTGTGTGTGTGTGTGTGTGTGTGTGGGGGGGGGGGGGTAGTGCTGAGCTGAGAAAGATGATTGTTTTGACTAATGTCATTCTCATCATTTTCTTGCAAAGACAAGAATATCTGATTATTTTGCGTATTTTCACTCTCTCTCTTCTAATAGAATTTCCTCCTAGGACAGTGCATCAAAAATGAAGAAAGTATTTATTCAGAAGAAATGAGCTATAAGAATATTGTGTAAAGAGGGTAACTGTTCACCTTGCAGATGTCTCCTTAAGGATCTTGGAATTCTCACTTGACAGTATAATACTCCGTATTGCTCTTTGTTGTTGGTATTAAAAATCATTGTCAGTTGAACTGTGATTTGCACTATTATGATAGGAGACAAAAAATAATTTTCATCTTCACTTTACCACGTTGCCCAAAGTTCGGACTGGAGTGATATATATACTTGGCAACAAAGATATGAGGTGTGATACAGAAAGTAATGGGAATTTTTGTTCTTCAAGAATATTTATCATCATCATCCACTTTGTCCCCTTCAAATTAATCCTCCTCAGATATAATGCACTAGTACCAGCACTTTTTCCAATCTTGCAAGCATTTCTGTAATTCACTTTTCATAATCGTGTTCAGCTCCATCAGCGTTTCTGTTTTTTGTCATCAATGGTGACAAAACATCATCCTTTCATGGTTCTCTTCAGTCTCGGGAATAGAAACAAGTTCCAGGGAGCCATGTCCAGTGAGTATAGTGGCTGAGGCAGCATAATTTTTTTAACACAAAAAATCATGAACAAGTGTTGAGTTGTTAGAAGGAGCATTATCCCAATGCAATTTCGACGTATGGTTTTGCTATAATTCTGATGGTTTTCTTCAGATTGCTTCACACAAGCAGCACATAACTTCCAAGTAGTATTCTTTATTGACTGTACAATAACAAAACAGGAACTCATGATATACTGTTCCATTGTAATCACAGAATACAATGAGAAAAACCTTCCCATGTTATTGAACTTGTAGTTTTTTTTCGTGGGACAATTGAGCCTCTGTTCTGATGTTATACCAATGTTTCGTCACTTGTTGTAACCTCCTTTATAAGTTCTGGATCGTTGTTGACTTCTTTGAGCAATCCCTGAGCAACGTCTTTGCGACATCATTTTTGGTCAGTACCAACAATTTTGGAACAACCTTAGCTGGTACACATTTCATGCCCAAAGGGTCCAAAAAAATTGCTTGGCATTAGTCAGATGATATGGCGACGTCATCAGAAACCTCTCTGATGGTGCTTCGGCAGTTTGCCAGAACCATTTTCTTTAATGCTTCCACATTGCCAGCATTAATTGATGTGCTATGACATCCAGGGCAGTCTCCGTCTTCAGCATCTTCTCGATCATTTATGTAATACTTATGCTGCTCGTAAACTCTTGTCTTAGTCATAGTAGATTCACCAAAACACACAATCAACATTTTGAAAGTAGTGCTGCATTTTTCAAGAAAAAATTAATACAAATTCTTTCAATGAAAATGTTTTTTGAAAGTAAAAATTCAACAAACACTCAAAAACACACACAACATTTTCAACTGTCAGATATAAATTAAATACATCAGGAACTGGTGTACCAGCAAGAGATATATATAAAAAACTTGAAAATTGGATGTATAAATTTTGCGGAAAATTAAAAATTCCTGTTACCTTTTGATCACATGTCATATTCACCAAGCTCATATCCAACATAAAGTAAGAAATCGGAAATCATTGCCTGAAAAGAAAATTAAAAAATTTATATATACTTCATGTGCCACTTTTAGAAACTGCATAATAAGTAGTACCACAGTGTATTACAGGCATTTAGGTATGTAGGTATCTATTTGCAATGGAAATACCTATGTTGTGTCTATACATATAAATATCAAACTATTGGTAGCAGCTGTTTTATGTAATTTTATGTTATTACTTTCAAAGTAAAGGCTCTCTTTCTAATTTACTAGGTTACAATTGGCTGGTGTAGTCACAGATAGTTTTAAACAGTCAGATGTTGGTTTATTATTGATGAAATGTAAAGATTAAGTTGTCTTGACTTGCTTGTCTTGACACATTCCACATCTTGAAGGTTTTCCTTCACGATGTAATCTATGCAAGATGGATGGATGGATGGATGATTGAATGAACAAATTTGATCTTCAGCAATGAAGCAGCAGATGCAATACCCAAACTGCTGACTGGTGGAGAACATACTGCAGTGTGACCTGTGCTCTGCCTCAGCTAATTTGTAGTTAGATTAGGAGTTTGAGCCGAAAGATTGCAGGAATCATAATACGATAATCTGTGATCCCTTTTTGCTTGCTGTGCTTATGTACCGTGCTGCTTATTCTTGTTGTTGACTCTGTACCCTGGCTTACATCTTGAGGCTAAAAATGCAAGTCCAAACTATCTGTCAGCTACACACAAGAAGAGATATTACTACTTCTTAAAACATTGTATATTGACTTAATATTGCAACAGGAAACACTGTTTGTTATGCTTTTTTGTTTTTAAATGTTGACATTCAATGCATTAATTGAGCAGTCTTTTAGAGACAGAATGAATTTTCAGCTGTCCTCATGATGTCCTCCTTTTATTGTCATGAGCTTCAGCATTCTCTGGAACACAGCATGTATCCGAGAATGGGAGTACCTCTATGAAGTAACCAATAATGCAGCAAGTGACGAATGGCAGAAACCAGCTGTCGGCACCACCCTTTCTTGTACAAACACAGTCTCCAGCTTCCTACTTTCATGCATGTACAAACAAATAGTTGTATTGTATGCATATTCACATTTTAGCCACAAATTTAGATGCACAAAAATACACAGCATTCACCAGTAACAGATAACAGTAGGTAGATTACCACTTTTGTGAAATGATACATTACATTCCAGTCCAGTATTTCTGTGTGACAGCTTCATATCTTCAGTGGTGTTATTGGGGAGTTGGATAGTTTTGGATATGTGGGTGTGAGGAAAGAAATAGATTTCAGATGATTTGAATCATCCATTTGACTCCGGAATATCACTGGTGAAACTTTGTAATTCTTGATCACCTTAATATAGAACACTGTCTTTTGATCCATGGTATCCAACTGTGACATACAGAGCCTCCAAACCATGACACTCATAGTGATACTATAAGGGTATACCATATTTTGACATAATGTCATGTGTATGCTGATACGAGAGCATTAAGTGTTTTGGGTGTTGATATGTGCTCTGCCTCATCTGATGAAAATGACAGTGTCACACACATTTTAATGTTTTTTGAGACAATGAGACATTTAAAAAGAAATTAATATAGAAGACATAGTGTCTTTCATGTTGTTTTATAAATTCCAATGAATTACATGAATAAGTCAAACAAGTTTGTTGTATATTTTGACTGTGATGCTTCAATCACGTTTTTACTATTTTAATTTGCATTCATTATCTAATAACATTCAGTTTGTTAATAAAGCTTGATTAATAGTTATTGAAAAGACACTAATAGTCATGTTGCCAAGCATCTAGAACCCTACAACAATACATCATCTTAAGTGTAAATCTTTTCTACTAAAAACAATCGTAGTGTTCTAGATATTGAATTTTTACTGTATTTAAAGTTACATAATACGGCATAAGTTCTGGAGGTATCCAGGTGGAAACTGCTCAAGATGGTGGTGTCATTAGGAGAGGAAAAAAGTGGCATTCTATTGGTTGGAGTGTTGAATGTTAGATACTTTAATTGGGAAAGTAGGTTAGGAAGTTTAAAAAGAAAATGGATAAGTTGAAGATTAATGTAATGGGAATTAGTAAAGTGTAGTGGCAGAAGGAACATGACTTCTGGTTAGATGAGCACAAGGTTATAAATATAAAATCAAATAGATGCAGTGCAGGAGTAGGTCTGGTAATGAATAAGAAAATAGAAATGCAGGTAAGCTACTATGACCAGCATAGTGAATATGGTACCATAGCCAAGATAGACACAAAGCCAACACCTGCCACATTACTAAAAATTTATAAGTCAACTAACACTCCAGACAATGAAAGAGAGTGAAAGAATGTATGAAGAGATAAAAGAAATTATTCAGCTAGTTAAGGACAATGGCATTGTATGAAGTTTTACTTGTGGCTTGAATCCATGTGTTCTGTGCGTGCAAGACAAATTATATGGTGAACTGCTCCAAAGATTAACCAAGAAGAATTTCTCAGCAGGCTTGGATAACTTACCAGCACTGCAATACTTCTGAATACTGTCTTAAATACGGTCACCAGACTCACATTGAACTACGGGGGAGGGGTCAGACTTACCAATTCACCAAAATCCATCATTAATGCCTTGTAACTATCTAAATATAGTCAGCAAGACCCCTGGACTGGAAAACATACATCACTAACAAATAATAGTCTGTTTCTAGCTGGTTTGTAGTAACTTGTGCTGTTTATCTCCATAGACAAACCAGGATTCATGGCTTTAGTTGCCAAGTCCCTGTATACTGCTCTCCTTTGCAGTGTTTCCTAAGACTTGTTACAAGTTACCACTTTGTACTAAGATACAGAAATGCCTCCATCTACTGATGGAGGAATGGGTACTAGTCAAACTGTTCGCATGCAACACTGCTGAGCCCCACTTGCAGATGTCAGAGCTAGGTGGATATGAACTCACAGTAGATCCTATCTAATAACCTGACACCAGTGGTCACTCAAAAGATTTTGGGACAGATGACGTTTCAGAAAGAGATCTGGCAGTGCCCTAATATGTTCATGACCAGGTAACAGTATTTTAGTCATACTATGGAATGCTTGCTGTGCTGGTACTACGAACGGCTGAAAGCAAGGGGAAACTATAGCTGTAATTTTTCCTGAGGGCATGCAGCTTTACTATATGATTAAATGATGACGGCGTCCTCTTGGGTAAAATATTCCGGAGGTAAAATAGTCCCCCTTTCGGATCTCCGGGTGGGGATTACTCAAGAGGACGTCGTTATCAGGAGAAAGAAAACTGGTGTTTTATGGATTGGAGTGTGGAATGTCAGATCCCTTAATCAGGCAGGTAGGTTAGAAAATTTAAAAAGGGAAATGGATAGGTTAAAGTTAGATATAGTGGGAATTAGTGAAGTTCAGTGGCAGGAGGAACAAGACTTTTGGTCAGGTGAATACAGGGTTATAAATACAAAATCAAATAGGGGTAATGCAGGAGTATGTTTAATAATGAATAAAAAATAGGAGTGCGGGTAAGTTACTACAAACGGCATAGTGAACGCATTATTGTGGCCAAGATAGACACGAAGCCCATGTCTACTACAGTAGTACAAGTTTATATGCCAACTAGTTCTGCAGATGATGAAGAAATTGATGAAATGTATGATGAGATAAAAGAAATTATTCAGGTAGTGAAGGGAGACAAAAATTTAATAGTCATGAGTGACTGGAATTCTAGAATAGGAAAAGGAAGAGAAGGAAACGTAGTAGGTGAATATGGATTGGGGGGTAAAAAATCAAAGAGGAAGCTGCCTGGTAGAATTTTGCACAGAGCACAACTTAATCATAGCTAACACTTGGTTCAAGAATCATAAAAGAAGGTTGTATACATGGAAGAAGCCTGGAGATACTGACAGATTTCAGATAGTTTATGTAATGGTAAGACAGAGATTTAGGAACCAGGTTTTAAATTGTAAGACATTTCCAGGGGCAGATGTGGACTCTGACCACAATCTGTTGGTTATGAACTGTAGATTAAAACTGAAGAAACTACAAAAAGATGGGAATTTAAGGAGATGAGACCTGGATAAACTGACAGAACCAGAGGTTGTACGCAGTTTCAGGGGGAGCATAAGGGAACAATTGAAAATAATGGCGGAAAGAAGTACAGTAGAAGAAGAATGGGTAGCTTTGAGGAATGAAATAGTGAAGGCAGCAGAGAATCAAGTAGGTAAAAAGACGAGGGATAGTGGAAATCCTTGGGTAACAGAAGAGATACTGAATTTAATTGATGAAAGGAGAAAATAAAAAATGCAGTTAGTGAAGCAGGCAAAAAGGAATACAAACGTCTCAAAAACGAGATCGACAGGAAGTGCAAAATGGCTAAGCAGGGATGGCTAGAGGACAAATGTAAGGATGTAGAGGCTTATCTCATGAGGGGTAAGATAGATACTGCCTACAGGAAAATTAAAGAGACCTTTGGAGAACAGTTCTAAGCAAAGAAGGGAAAGCAGAAAGGTGGAAGGAGTATGTAGAGGGTCTATACAGAGGCAACGTTCTTGAGGACAGTATTATGGAAATGGAAGAGGAGGTAGATAAAGATGAAATGGGAGATAGGATACTGCGTGAAGGGTTTGACAGAGCACTGAAAGACCTAAGTCGAAACAAGGCCCCGGGAGTAGACATCATTCCATTGGAATTACTGACAGCCTTGGGAGAGCCAGTCTTGACAAAACTCTACCATCTGGTGAGCAAGATGTATGAGACAGGCGAAATTCCCTCAGACTTCAAGAAGAATATAATATTTCCAATCCCAAAGAAAGCAGATCTTAGAAGAAAGATCAAGGAAAGGCAAACCTACATTTCTAGCATTTGTAGACTTAGAGAAAGCTTTTGACAATGTTGACTGGAATACTCTCTTTCAAATTCTGAAGGCGGCAGGGGTAAAATACAGGGAGTGAAAGGCTATTTACAATTTGTACAGAAAGCAGATGGCAGTTATGAGAGTCGAGGGACATGAAAGGGAAGCCGTGGTTGGGAGGGAAGTGAGACAGGGTTGTGTAGCCTCTCCCCGATGCTATTCAATCTGTATATTGAGCAAACAGTAAAGGAAACAAAAGAAAAGTTCGGAGTAGGTATTAAAATCCATGGAGAAGAAATAAAAACTTTGAGGTTCGCCGATGACATTGTAATTCTGTCAGAGACAGCAAAGGACTTGGAAGAGTAGTTGAACGGAATGGACAGTGTCTTGAAAGGATTGTATAAGATGAACATATACAAAAGCAAAACAAGGATAATGGAATGTAGTCGAATTAGGTTGGGTGATGCTGAGACATAACTAATGAGGAGGTATTGAATGGAATTGGGGAGAAGAGGAGTTTGTGACACAACTTGACCGGAAGAAGGGATCGGTTGGTAGGTCATGTTCTGAGGCGTCAAGGGATCACCAATTTAGTACTGGAGGGTAGCGTGGAGGGGAAAGAATCGTAGAGGGAGACCAAGAGATGAATACCCTAAGCAGATTCAGAAGGATGTAGGCTGCTGTAGGTACTGGGAGATGAAGAAGCTTGCACAGGATAGAGTAGCATGGAGAGCTGCATCAAACCAGTCTCAGGGCTGAAGGCCACAACAACAACAACATGGAATTAGTGAGAGAGAGAGAGAGAGAGAGAGAGTCATATTCAGGTGTGGAACAGATGACCGTGTCTGTCAACAAAATGCATTGTACAAACTGTTAGCAATACCAAACCTGTGTAGGGTGTCAGCTTTGCGTGGAACTGGTTCCACTGATCGTGGCATCGAGCTCAGCTGACAGACTGCTTGGGAACTGGTAACATTCCTTAATAAATGTGATGCAAGATGCAACTAAACTAAGTCTTACACCTAGTAAAGCTCTTATATTGATTATTCAGCTATTAGTAAGACACCTGTCAGTTTTAGCACCTTTCCCTCAATCTTTTTGCCATAATTATTTATGATCTTTTTGGCTTTGACCTCTACTTTTCTAAATTTCATGGAAGTGTGGATTGGTTGCAGGACACCTTATCAGGAGTATAAACTATCCACCGTGTGCTATGATCTTCTGCACCTACTATTAGAGTGGATCAATATTTGCACCCAAAATCCAGTGTGTTAGCTAATGCATTATAGGGGATTTGTCACTTACGCTCATGGTTGTAGCCCCTCCTGACAACACAGAGTTTGTACTGATAATGCCTGAGCTGTAACATCCCCATATATGCCAAGGAATAGGTGCCTTGCCAATCTGGGGCACTGAGATGCCCAACCTCTACTATGCCAGGTAGCCTTTGACATGGTGGTGTGGAATCTGTGGGGAGAGCCTCTGATCAAAATGTGTGGCATCATGACAGAAGAACTGCAATGAAATGGGTCAAACTCACCTTCACTGTGACTATGCCAACACGGCTGTCTTGGTAGATAGAAAGCAAGATACTAGTACAGAGGCTTACAACTCCATGGTGTTTCCACCTTTCGCCACACCACAAGGTGAAAGTCAGACAAGGGGAAATGGAGGCTGACAGTTTGCCCAGTTCTTGGTATGCTCTAGAACAGGTAGAAAATCTTTTGCCATCTCATCTCATAACAAACTCAGTGAGATTCAAGGTGTCATCTTCCATTGGTACCTAATACTACAAATAGATTAAGAACTGCATGCTGACCTGGAATGCTATGGAATACATTTTGTTTGTCACTTTGAGAGAGGATCTAAGGGTAATAGGATGGGCTGTGGAGCTTTTGTCCTACATTTCAGTGAACATGTTTTATGTAAGGAAGTTAAGGTCATAATGTATAGGTATGACGTCAGACACTATTTTACTCCTCCTATGAGATGTTTAGAGATTTAGACACATTCTCACACGGTACTAACGAGGCTACTTGTGGAACATATGGAAGGACAATGCAAACAACCAGAACACCACATCTGTCATTCACGGACATGTTAAAGTTGTCAGGTGGGAAAAGAAAATGCAGGGATGTAAAACAAATGCTCACCTGTCTTATCATGATCCAGAGAAAAAGTTTAAATGACTCCACTCAACTGATATGATGTCAAACTTTGCTAACATTGTGTCAAAATTCACACCTTTCATGATGACAAGGTGTCAAAGAGCAACTCCTGCTGGCCCTAGGCAACTGTTTCCTCAGTTGGGGGAGGTGATATCAGCTCACTCAACCCCCCCCCCCTCCCCCTCAGGCTGCAGGTCATAGAAAAGAACAGTCCTCTTCTTTCCCAGAACTCAAGATAGGAAAATTCTCACAGAGGCTGAAAACTTACAGGGGCAAGAAGGGAAAATTCCAAAGTTCAACTGAATTCTGCAACACCTGTTGATCCAGTTCCCACCCTCCCCAAGGTTGAAACTATGAATCTTGAAGGAGAACCTCATATTCATAAGGAGCATTATTCAGCCCCTCTTTCCTCTTCACTTCTTGCTCAGGCCATCCAGTGGAGTTTTAATGCATGAAATGTATTCGCAGTTGGAATATCAGCTGTATAATGGAATGATGGCAATGAGATCTGTGCCAAACTGGGACTTGAACCTGGGTTTTCTGCCTATTGCGAGTGGTCGCCATACCATTTATCTATCCAAACGTGTGCATATGCAAAGGAACATTGCATCATAATTCGGAATAATACAGGCACTGCAACATTGTATTTATCCACTGATGCTGGGCGAGTGGGTTTCGAGTAAAATGTCTCCCGTACAGGGAATATATGTAATGGTTGTTGGAATACAGGTTGTAGATGCATGGCTGACATATGGAAGTTTTTGTCTGGCCACGAGTCATGTTGGGGTAGCTAAATGGTAAGGCGACCACTTGCAATAAGTGGAAAATGAGGTTTAAATCCTAGCCTGGCACAAATTTTCATTGTCGTCATTCCATTGTACAGCTGATGGTTGTCCATATTTGCAACTGCAAATACATTTCACGTATTTCATAACGGCTTTATCACAACAGTGCCCATTCCTTCGGAATTAAACAGGCACTGCAATATCAGAACTTTAATGACTACCATCACCATCTGGTCCAGCTCAAACTATTTATTGCTTCTTGAGTGGCTACTCAAGAGACTGGTTCTCAGAAACCCCATTAAACTGTGTGCATTTTTGTTAAAATTCTTAAATTTCTTGTGTATTTGTGAATCTAGTAGTCACAGTTCTGCATTTTAATAACTGTTTTTTGTATATCTTTGCTGCTTGTGTTGCAACAGGCATTTGTTTTTGTGTGAACAGCCATTACAGTTGTAGATCTTGCTTGTTGTGCAGTAGTGTTTTGGTGACCAGAGTGGGGGCTTCAATAACTGTCTAGGCTACACAGTGAGGTGACTAAAGTCATGGGATACCTCGTAATGTCATGTTGGACCTACTTTTGCCCAGAATAGTGTAGCAACTTGATGTTCTGAGGACTTGACAAGTTATTGGAAGTCCTCTGCAGAAACACTGAGCCATGCTGCCTCTATAGCCATCCATGATTGTGAAAGTGTTAACCAGTGCAGGATTTTTTGCACAAACTGGCCTCTTGATTATGTTGCATAAATGTTTGATGAAATTTACGTCAGGCAGTCTGGATGACCAAATCTTTCACTTGAATTTTCCAGAACGTTCAAGCTGGTGACATGGCAATCTCACCCATAAAAATTCTGTCATTGTTTGGGAACATGAAATCCGTGAATGATCTCCAATTAGCCAAACACAATCAGTTGCAGTGAATGATCTGTTCAATGGGATCATAGGACCCACTCCATTCCATGTAAACACAGACCACATCATTATGGAGCCGCCACTAGCTAGCACAGTGCCATGTTGACAACTTGGGTCCACGTCTTTGTGGGCCCTACACCACACTCAAACACTACCTTTTAGCACATTGGACTCGCATTTGAGAGGACGATGGTTCAAACCTGTCCCAGCTATGCTGATTTAGATATTCCGTGATTTCCTTAAATTGCTTCAGGCAGATGCCTGGATGTTTTCTTTGAATGGGCATGGCTGACTTCCTTCCCTTATCCGATGGGACCGATGACCTCGCTGTTTGGTCTCCTCCCCTAAATCAACCATTTGAACTGTACTATCAGCTCTTACCATCTGAAATTGGGACTCATCTGACCAGGCCTTAGTTTCCCAGTCATCTAGGACCCAACCGATATGCTCACTTGCCAAGGAGAGATATTGCAGGTGATGTCCTGCTGTTAGCAAAGGCATTTGTGTTGGTTGTCTGCTGCCGTAGCCCATTAAAGCTAACTTTTACCACACTATCCTAATGGATACGTTCGTTGAGCATCCTGCAGTGATATCTGTGATTATTTCATGCAGTGTTACTTGTCTGCTAACACTGACAACTTAATGCAAATGCCGCTGCTCTCAGACATTAAGTGAAGGTCATCGGCCACTGTGTTGTTGGTGGTGAGAGGTAATGCCTGAAACAGGGTATTCGTGGCACACTGTTGACACTGTGGATCTTGGAATATTGAATTCCCATACGCTTTCAGAAATGGAATGCCCCATATTACTAGATCCAACCACCACTCCGCATTCAAAATCTGTTAATTCCTGTTGTGCAGCCATAATCATGTCAGAAACCTTTTCACATGACTTGCCCGAGTACAAATGAGAGCTCCACCAAATCACTGTACTTTTATACCCTGTGTATATGATATTAGCATCACTGGTATATGTGCATATCACTACCCCGCGACTTTTGCATGTCAGTTTAGTTCCACCACCTTTAGTATGGATAGATACTGTGACTGCTGTAGTCAGATGTGAGCTGATTTGGTGACTTTTAGTTTGCAGCTCCAGATACTGCTGGCTTCAGTTATACAGCTTGAGACTGTTGCCTATGGGCATCACTCTAAGGGACCAGATCTGGGGATCCATGGTACTAACAGTGCATGCATGTATCACCCTGTTGGTCCAGGACTGTGACTCTTCGTGTTACTGCCCACATTGAGAATGACCACGAACCCACGACCAAGTGGGATTTCATTTCAGTGTGGCATGCAGCAAATGACTTTCTGGGGGACCTGTAGAAAGGCCTCCCCTGTTCATCTGACAAACAGGTTTCAAGTGCTGTCTGTGGCTGATCAAGATCCTGAGCCAAATGCGGTTGCTTGCCCAGTGTCAGAGGAAGCCTCTGGCCTGCAAGGTGTGGCCATTCGTAGAGGGTAGGATTACTAGTGGATGGGAGCTCCAATGTTAAGCATGTAATGGGGCCCTTTATGGATAGGACTACCAAGGAGTGGAAGAAATGCAGTGTGCACTCTACGTGCATAATGGGCGGAGTCATTCTGGATGTGGAAAGGGTGTTCCTGGATGCCGTTAAGAACACAGCATGCAGCCTACTGCAGGTAGTGGCTCAAGTTGGTCCCAACAATGTGTGTAGCTTTGGATCATAAGAGATTCTGTCTGGTTTCAGGTTGTTAGCTGAAATGGTAAATACTGCTGGTCATGTTGGGCAGATGAAAGCATAACTGACCATCTGTAGCTTCGTTAACATAGCATTGTTAACAGGACTGATTGTGGGCCTTCAGTGCAGAGCCGAGTGGAGAGTCTGAGTCAGAGGCTCAGATGGTTCTCTGACTGTGCAGGGGGCAGATTTGTGGTCTTGCAACATATGGTGGTGGGGTTCAGGTTCCAATTAATAGGTCAGGAGTCAACTCCATACAGAAGGCAGCTACATTGGTAATGGGGGCTGTATAGAATGCACTGGGCAGTTTTTTTAGGTTAGAGGGTTTTGGAAAAGCAAAAGAAAGGGGTTCTGTCTTGAAAGCTGGAGGACAAACGCAGGGTGTGGGTAGACATAGCAACAATAAGTATTATAGCTGTATCCAGAATGAGATTTTCACTCTGCAGAGGAGTGTGCACTGATATGAAACTTCCTGGCAGATTAAAACTGTGTGCCGGATCGAGACTCGAACTCGGGACCTTTGCCTTTCGCAGGCAAGTGCTCTACCAACTGAGCTACCCAAGCACGACTCACGCCCCATCCTCACAGCTTTACTTTTGCCAGTACCTCATCTCCTACCTTCCAAACATTACAGAAGCTCTCCTGCGAACCCTGCCAGGAAGTTTCATATCAGCGCACACTCCGCTGCAGAGTGAAAATCTCATTCTGGAGACATCCCCCAGGCTGTAGCTAAGCCATGTCTCCACAATATCCTTTCTTTCAGGAGTGCTAGTTCTGCAGGGTTCGCAGGAGAGCTTCTGTAAAGTTTGAAAGGTAGGAGACGAGGTACTGGCAGAAGTAAAGCTGTGAGGACGGGGCGTGAGTCATGCTTGGGTAGCTCAGTTGGTAGAGCACTTGCCCGTGAAAGGCAAAGGTCCCGAGTTCGAGTCTCAGTCCGAGACACAGTTTTAATCTTCCAGGAAGTTTCATTATAGCTGTAAATTGTGGTAGCCGTGTTGGGAAAGAACCACAGCTCCTAGCACTAATAGAAAGCACTGAAGCTCAGATCATTATCAGAACTGAAAGCTGGAGATAAGTTCAGCCGACGTTTTTACCTTGGGCCTAAGGGTAGTCAGAAAGTATAGATTAAATACAGCTGTTATGATGTGTTTGTTGCAGTTAGAAGTAGTTTATCTTGTATTGAACTTTATGTACATAGCTCCTTGAGCTAGTATGGGACTTGGCAGCTGGAGTAAGTAATAATTGGTTCCTTTTAACCCCCCTCCCCACAAATCGGATGATTCAGTTACTGAACAGTTCAAAGAAAACCTGAGTATCACATCAAATATGTGCCCCACTCATACACATATATTTGGTGGTGATTTCAGTCTACTCTCTGTTTGTTGGCAAAAATGTGTGTTCAATTCTAGTGATAGGAATAAGTCCTTGTCAGATATTGTTCTAAATTCTTTCTCTGAAAATTATTTTGAACAATTAGTTCAGGAGCCCACTCAAACTGTAAATGGTTGCGAAAATGTTCTTGACCTCTTAGCGACAAATAATTCTGAGCAAATAGGGAACTTCATGAGGGATGCAGGGATTAGTGACCACGTGATCATGATAATGGGACATAATATCCCAACATCCAAATCAACCAAAAATGAACACAAAATATATCTATTTAGAAAGCATATAAAAATTTACTTGACTCTTTCTAACAGACAGCCTCCACTCATTGCAAACTAACTATGTAAGTGTAGACCAGATGTGGCTTACACTCCAAGAAATAATATTAACAGAAATTGAGAGATTATTGCGAATAAAGTCATAAAAGATGGCACTGAACCCGTATGGTATGCAAAACAGGTCAAAACACTGTTGCAAAAACAATGAGAAAAGTATGCCAAATTTAAAAGAACACAAAATTTCCAAGACTGATGATGTTTTACTGAAGCCTGAAACTTAACATGGGCTTCTATGAAGGATGCATTTAATAGTCCCACAGCGCTGTCTCAAAATGTACCAGAAAATTGTAAGAGATTCTGATTATGTATAAAATACACCAGCTGGAAGAGACAACCAATAACTTCGCTGGATGATAGCAATGGTAATATTACCATTGACAGTGCCACCAAAGAAGAGCTACTAAATACAGTTTTCCAAATTGCTTCACTAAAGAAGATGAAGTAAATATTCCAGAGCTCGACTCAAGAACAGCTGTCGACATGAGTAACTTAGAAGTAAATATCCTAGGTGTAGTGAAGCAGCTTAAGTCACTTAGTAATGGCAAGTGTTTTGGTTGAGGTTGTATACCAGTTAGGTTCCTTTCAGAGTATGCTGGTACAGTAATTCCATACTTAGCTATCATGTAAAACTGCTCGCTCGACAAAAGATCCACAACAAAAGACTGGAGTTGCATAGGTCACACCAATAGTCAAGAGGGGTAGTAGGCATAATCTGATGAATTATAGACCCAAATCATGGACATCGATTTGCAGTATGATTTTGGAGCATATACTACATTCAAACATTGTGAAATACTTTAAACAAAATGGTCTGTTGACAAATAGTCTGCACAGAATCAGAAAAAAAACTGTCATGAAACACAACTACTCTTTATTCACATGAAGTAGTAGATGCTGTCGCAGTGAATCTCAAATTGGTTCCATATTTATAGATTTTCAGAAGGCTTTTGACACTGGTCCTCAAAAGAGACTTCCAACCAGATTACGTTCCTGATGAGTATCGCATCTGTTGTGTGAATAGATTCATGATTTCATGCCAGAAAGGTCACAGTACACGGTAATAGATGGAAAGTCGTGGAGCAAAGCAGAAATCGTATCTGGCATTCCGCAATGAAGTGTTACAGGGCCTTTGCTGTTCCTAATGCAGATAATGCTGTCATTTATCATGTAGTGAAATCATCAAAAGATCAAAACCAATTGCAAAATGATTTAGACATGATATCTGTGTGGTGTAGAAAGTGCAGTTGGCTCTGAGTAAGGAAAAGTGTGAGGTCATTCAGATGAGTACTAAAAGAAATACGTTGATTCAGTTGCACAATAAATTGCACAAACCTGATAGCTGTCAATTCAACTAATACCTAGGAATTACAATTACAAACAATTTGGAATGGGGCTATCACATAGATAATGTTGTAGAGAAGGCAAGCACAAGACTGAATTAAGTTGGCAGAACATTTAGAAGATGCAATAGATCTACTATAGAGACCACCTACACTGCACATTCTCTGTTCTCTGCTAGAGTATTGCTGTGTGGTGTGGGATCTTTACCAGATAGAATTGACAGAGGATGTCAAAAAAGTCCAGCAAGGGCTGCTTCTTTTGTATTACCATGAAATAGTAAGTGTGTCAAGAGTATGATAAGGGAACAGGTTGGCATTTACAGTGTGCAGAGGAACTTTTCATGAATTTTCCCCTCTGAATGTAAAAGTATTTTGTTGGCACCAGCCTACATAGGGAGAAATGATGATCATCATCATAAAATTAGAAAGAAAAATCGAAGGTGCTAAGGAAAGTGTGTTAATTTTTTTCACGAGCTGTTACGAGAACGAAACTGTAGAGAAATAGTCTGAAGGTGGTCTGAAGAACCCTCTGCCAGGCACTTAATTCTGTTTTGCAGAGTAGTTATGTATATGTAGAAGTAGATTTAGAATAAAAAATCCTACTGTAAATATCAGTGAACCATTGTCATTAACCACTGCCTTAGAACTGTAGCCATTCACCTATACAGTATCACGAGCTGGTGGAGCTAATGGGACAGCTGCCTCCATCCTTACTCCTGCTGGGTGACTTCAGTGCCCTAAGCCTCTTTGAGGTAGCCAAACTACATCTAGCAGGTGCCAAGTAATAGAGCAAGTAATTTCAGACCTGGAAGTCTGGCTACATAACACCCTTCAGTATGGTTCATGGAACATAATCAGCCACAGATATTACAGTTTGCAGCTCGAGCATCTCATCTTTGATCCAGTGGTATGTCCATAGCGACTGCTGCTACTACTACCAGGTGCCCACCACTCTATTCACAAACCACTGACTAATAGAACATGCACTGCATTGGTCACTTTAGAAGGCCAACTGGCAAGCTTTCACATCCAAAGCAATTTTTGAAACCAGCCAAGATAAGGATATCAAGGGAGTGGTACAAGGTACTATTGACAGAGTTACACACACTGCAAAAGCAATGATACCCTATCCGTTGGTCTCTCCCTGCCAGAAATGTGTGCCATAGTGGTCTGAAGATAAAGCTGCAGCTATCACTTTAGTGACACAGATGTTCCCCTCAGAACACTTGCTAGCATTTAGGAGATTTTAAGTGAAAGCACAATTTTTAATAAAAACAAGAAAGTGTTGGGAACTGTATGTATTATCTTTAATTGCCAACACCCCACTGTCTGAAGATGGACCAAAATCTACCTCATTTGTGGCTGCTCACCATCCATAGTAGTTCATGGCACCTCCCTCTGTGGAAACATCTGTGCTGATACTGAGGTCATTGCTGAGTGTTTCGTGGCACACTTTGCTGAAGTGTCTGCATGCAATAGCTACCATCCTAACCTCCGGACCTGGAAATGCCAGGTGGATCAGAACTATTTAATCCCCCTTGCAAAAGGCTTCAAATCGCACATTGTCCTATTTAGTGACTGGGAGTTCTGCAGCACTTTAGCTGATTGTTTGGAGACAGCACCTGGACGTGATAAAATCCAAAATCAAATGCTTAAACGCAACAGCATAAAACAAATGCTCAGGGTTTTCAATTGTTTTTTTGGGAAAGGGAGTTACCTTTCCAGTAGTGGGATGGTACAATTATGCCAATCCTGAAACTGGGAAAAGGCCCTCAAATTTTGACTCATTATTGACCAATCCGTCAATGAAATGGGCTGTGCAAATTATCCAAAAGAATAACCAACTGACGACTGTGTTGGTGCGTGGGACCTAGAGAACATTTATTGCAATTTCAAAGT
Source organism: Schistocerca americana (assembly GCF_021461395.2). Classification (NCBI taxonomy): domain Eukaryota; kingdom Metazoa; phylum Arthropoda; class Insecta; order Orthoptera; family Acrididae; genus Schistocerca; species Schistocerca americana. The sequence continues at coordinate 261,100,252 of NC_060126.1, forward strand.
GGCTTTCAGGCATTCCGCTCCACCACAGACTAATAGAGTCACTGTAATCTGTAGTGCGCAATGCTTTTGAACCTTGCCAACACCTAATTGCTGCGTTTTTGATCTGCAGAAGGCTTACTATATTATCTGGCACCATCAGATGTTGTCTACACTGCGTGAGTGGGTCTTTATTCAGAATTTCCTAACCCTACGTTCAATTCCAGATGGGTTGAACATTCAGCAATCACTGTTTACAGGAAACTGGGGTACCTCAGAGATCAGTCCTGAGTGTAACTCTCTTCACCATCACAATCAATGGTATTGTGACTGCAGTGGGACCCACAGTCTCAATGTGACTGTGTGCCAACTTCAGGAGGCTGTACAGCAAGTACATAACTGGGGCGTGAGTCATGGATATAAATTTTCTACCATGAAAACTTGGGTTGTCAATCCAGGACCACATCCGCATCCAGAACTTAACTGTGGTAACCAGTTACTTGTAGTTGTGGAAACTTTCAAATTTTTAGGCCTTTTATTCGACAATAAGTTAACATGGTTGCCACATGTACACCAGCTCTGGCCAAGTCACATGGGGAAACTTGATACTCTCAAATTTCTCAGCAGCTCCTCCTGGGCACAGACTACACTGTTCCTCTGGGGTTATGCAAAGCTTTGATGTTATCCCACTTGGACGGTGGATGTGTTGCCTATGTGTGAGCAGCATTGTCAGTACAGAGCTTGTACTCTGTCTCCCAGCAATGTGCGTAAGTTAGTAACTGGAGATTCCTGTACGAGCTCTATAAAATAACCTCCTATTGGAAGTTGGTAGCCCACCACTGAAGGCCAGATGTCAGCAACTGTTGGCGAACTATGTGGTCACAATGTGTCAGGTGCCTACACATCCATGTTACTCAACTGTTTCACAAACAACAGTTCTGGCTGTTTAAGAATCGCCCAAAAATGGATAGACCAGCTTGAATGTGATTGGAGGTTTTATGCAAGACCTCAAACTACCACTGATACTCATGTTAATGGAGTACCCTCTTGGCACCCCCATGATGTGTATCCAGCCCTATGATTCTGATGGGCCTCTTCTGCAGCCCTAAGGAAACTGCTGACACCACCATTCTCAGACATTGTTCCGTCTGGTTCTTCACGACAGTCCAAAGTCGACATGCGTCTGCACCGGCGGTTTCCAACCGTGGGGGTAATTAACCTCTCATGGGTAAAACAAAATTTTCTGAGGGATGAAAACAAAATTGTTTGACTGTGTTTTGCTTACTGTGATGTTTGCCTGCTTTATTTCTTCATTGATAGTCCTTGGTGTCGATACTGTGTTGTTATACGGGCTGGGGTTGAAAAATGGGGGGTGGAAGTTCAACACTGACTACTGTAAATGATGTAGCTGACAGTTACACAGTTGCATTTCACAGTTCTTTACTTTCACTGTTCACAACCCCACAATATTACACAGTTATATGGCCAGTTCACTATTGGTTAACTTTTGAATAGCCTCATTAGTAGTTTGCAGGCAAACGTCAGCATACTGCTACAACAGTTTACTGTTGAACATTTATGAGCAGTAAAAACCTAACCACACAGTTCTTGCAGAATAATACGGTATGTGTGAGACTATTGAACAGACACTGTCATTATTTTAACACAGTTAAGTTGATGCATTGTTGTTGATGTAACCAATACAGGGTTTTTGTCTGAAAATCGGCTGTGGACGGACTGTCCCAGGACCAAAAATCGGGCCTTTATATTTCCTCACAATAACAGGTACTGAAAATATACATTGTTTGATGTTTAATTTACAGAAATTACAACTACGGCATAACTCACTCAATTAACTGAAGATATCAAAAAATTCGTCCTCCTTAGCAGTTCCTTCCATCGCAAAGGCTAGGCCATGTTATTTGTTTAAATAATGAAATTAACAGATATACGGTAGTTATGCAAAATAATGCTTTTGATAAAACAGGTAATTATTTTGGAATTAATTAAGGGCTGGCTTTGCCAACATGTTTTCGAATAGAGCCAAATAAATACCTAAAGAATCCTAGTGTGGTTCTTCCAAATGTTTATAATAAGTACAGAATTTATGTTTGTTTGTAAGTCAACAATAGAATTTAAGTTATGAAATAATTACCGATTTCACCGGATAACAAAAGATATTAACTAGGAATAGTCAAAATAAATTAGGAAATTAATTACCTACGCAAAACGAAGCACAAAATTAGGTCTGGTGCTATATTTCTTAAGACTTAGAGCCAACATTTCTCTTTTATGAAAATGCAGATTCTACTCATGTATGTTAATGGTAAGTAGTCAAAAAAGAAAAAATTAATTTTAGGAGGCAGGTGGCAAAACAAGACAGGAAGTAAAGAGATCCCAGCTTGCTTTGTCACAAAAACTAAATTACTTTTAAAAGACAATAATTGTTGTTATTACTATTTCTTAAGGCTGTGATACTGATTTCATAAGTTACCAATAATTATATATTTTTTTCAAATACCGGCAGTAATGCATGACACAATGAAGTGTAGATTACAGTTCGTGAAGTGAATGTATGAACATATTCTTCCTCACCAGCTCCATCTATTACAGATATGCTTTGTACCGTGCATCTGTTGTCGTCGTCGTCGTCATCATCTTCAGTCCAAAAGACTGGTTTGATGCAGCTCTCCATGCTACTCTAGCCTGTGCAAACTTCTTCATCTCCAAGTAATTAATGCAACCCACATCCTTCTGAATCTGCTTAGTGAATTCATGTTTTGGTCTTCCTCTGTGATTTTTACCCTCCACACTGCCCTCGAATACTAAATTGGTGATCCCTTGATGTCTCAAAACATGTCCTGGAAAACGATCCCTTCTTCCAGTAAAGTTGTGCCACAAATTCCCCTTCTCCACAATTCTAATCAGTACTGCCTCATTATTTACATGACCTACCCATCTATTCTTCAGCATGCTTCTATAGCACCCTGTTTCGAAAGCTTCTATTCTCTTCTGGTCCAAACTATTTATTGGCCATGTTTCACTTCCATACATGGCTACACTCCATACAAATATTTTCAGAAAAGACTTCCTGACACTTAAATCTATATCCGATGTTAACAAATTTCTCTTCTTCAGAAACACTTTCCTTGTCATTGCCAGTCTGCATTTTATATCCTCTCTACTTTAGCCATAATCAGTTATTTTGCTGCACAAATAGAAAAACTCATTGACTACTTTAAGTGTCTCATATCCTTGATGCTTTCATCAATTAAATTCAATATCTATTCTGTTACCCAAGGATTTCTACTAGCTCTCATCTTGTTACTTACTTGATCCTCTGCTGCCTTCACTATTTCATCTCTCAAAGTTACCCATTCTTCTTCTACCGTATTTCTTTCCCCCATTCTTGTCAATCATTGCCTAATGCTCTTACTGAAACTCTCTGCAACCTCAGGTTCTTTCAGTTTATCCAGGTCCCATATCCTTAAATTCCCACCTTTTTGCAGTTTCTTCAGTTTTAATCTACAGTTAATAACCAATAGATTGTGATCAGAGTCCACATCTGCCCCTGGAAATACCTTGCAATTTATAACTTGGTTCCTAAATCTCTGTCTTACTATTATATAATCTATCTGAAACCTTCCAGTGTCTCCAGGCCCCTTACATGTATACAGCCTTCTTTCATGATTCTTAAACCAAGTGTTAGCTATGATTAAGTTATGTTTTGTGCAAAATTCTACCAGGCAGCTTCCTCATTCATTCCTTACCCCCATTCCATATTCACGTAGTATTTTTCCTTCTCTTCCTTTTCCTACTATCTAATTCCAGTCCCCCATGACTATTAAATTTTCATCTCCCTTAACTATCTGAATAATTTTTTTTATCTCATCATACATTTCTTCAATCTCTTCTTCATCTGTGGAGCTAGTTGGCATATAAACATGTACTAATATAGTAAGAGTGGGCTTTGTGTCTATCTTGGCTACAATAATGCGTTCACTATGCTGCTCATAGTGACTTACTCATGTTCCTATTTTTTAAATACATTATTAAACATACTCCTGCATTACCCCTATTTGATTCTGTACTTATAACCCTGTAGTCACCTGACCAGAAGTCTTGTTCCTCCTGCCATCGAACTTCACTAATTCCCACTGTATCTAACTCTAACGTATCCAGTTCCCTTTTTAAACTTTCTAACCTACCTGCCCGATTAAGGGATCTGACCTTGCACACTCCAATTCATAGGACGCCAGTTTTGTTTCTCCTGATAACAACTTCCTCCTGAGTGGTCCCCGCCCGGAGATCTAAATGGGAGACTATTTTACCTCTGGAATATTTTACCCAAGAGGACGCCATCATCTTTTAGCCATACAGTAAATCTGCAAGCCCTCGGGAAAAATTACGGCTGTAGTTTCCCTTTGCTTTGAGCCGTTCGCAGTACCAGCACAGCAAGTCAGTTTTGGTTACTGTTACAAGGCCAGATCAGTCAATCATCCAGACTGTTGCCCCCGCAACTACTGAAAAGGCTGCTGCCCCTCTTCAGGAACCACACGTTTGTCTGGCCTCTCAACAGATACCCCTCCGTTGTGGTTGCACGTATGGTGTGGCTAGATGTATTGCTGAGACATCCAAGTCTCCCAACCAATGGCAAGGACCATGATTCATGCATCTGTGACAGTAAAATTGAGGTACACAGTATACATCAAATACACTTGGATACCTCATGAAAGTGCCTTCTCCGAGGTGCATGTAGTTCCTGCAAGGACCAGAAGTTGTTTCATTATTCACTTTGCAACATGTAAAGAAACTAATTGAAAGCACAAAGCGACACTAAGTAATGGCTACTACATTCAAGTAGCAGTGGACAGATGTAAAGTATTAGCTTTATGAAGTATTCTAGTTTCTACCAGTTCACAAAAAAGAAGTGCAGCAGCCATGTGATTTAGGAACAGTAAGAATGTAGTGCACAGTGCACACATTTTTTAACTGTGGTGGCTTTGAAATTGGGGGTGCAGGATGTGGGTCAAGCAGATATTGATAGGTAGAGGAGTGATGCAGAGAGAGCATGATTTGTAACAAGTGTGTACCCTTGATGTGGATAGTTAGTATTCTTTTCCAAGGATGAGTTGCAGGTGGTATTCACAATGCGCTGAGAATTGCTACATTATTCTACAAATTTCTTGTTAGAAGTAAGCAGTACCAATTGTCTCATTACCATATTAGTTCACGGTTTAATGAAATACTTACAAAAAATAAATATGATTTATCTCCATCATCTTAAAAACTAATGTATTCAAAGAAAAATTATTGTACTATGAAGTTTGATTATGCGCTAATGTTGGTGTTGAAAACCAGGGGTGGTTGGGTACTACCTAATATCTGGTTAACTCAGAGGTAATGGTCTCGGAAAGGTTGGAAACCATTGATCTACACAGATTGATTGAAAGTCAACAACAGTGTTGGATGTGTTTCTGCATACACATGGAATGGCAGGCTACCACAACCCTCACATTTCTTTAGTGTAAGTGGATTTTATAGTAAAATTTAATGCACCTCAATATTTGGTCTTTGGGTGGATGTGTGAGGATTGGCTGTCACTGCAGTGTGTGCCCCAGAGTGGCCTCCAGCTATTGTCTACCTCTGTACCGGCATGCATTTTAAGTTTCTTATGTATGTATGTATGTCATTTATCTAACAGTTGATGCTAATTGACTCTCTAGTCTGTGCAGTATTAATATTTTCACCTCATTTTAGTAGTATTATGATGAACCTTCATGCAGCTTCATTTGGTGACCAGGTAAAGTTTTTAACTGCTTGTGTTGTATCTCACTTTTAACTATTTTACTTTAGCTACTGCCATGAAAATTTTCATCTATGATGGCAAGGTTATGAACACTGGAGTTTAAAGGTTAGCTCATTCGTGAAATGAGATAAATATTCCTATTACAGGTTTGAGTTGTGGTCTGTCAAATAGAATTTCAGTTTTAATATTAATGTGACTTGGTACTTTTATGGTTTCTTTCTTTTTAATAATTTTTGCAAAGCCTCAAAGGAATAATGACTCTTGTCATTAAAATAATTAAAATGTCATTTTGTAACTTATGGTCACTGGACAAGGAAACATCAGACTTCGATATTTAAAACAGACGGGTTGCTGGTCTGAAAGGGTACATATTATAATGTGAGAATTCTAATAAAAGGTTAGTTAATGACCATTATCCTTTGTCAGTTATCTTAGTGGTAATTGCTGCAAAATATTACTACACAAATACAAATTGTTTATGATAAAAGCAATTAGGTTCAGTATACTGTCATTTTAAAAGACATTCCTCTGAAAGCTCTGATAGAACAAAGTAATAATAATTGAAAGTTTTTGCCTTTTGTTTTAGAAACAAAAATAATCTGAGGTATTATTTCTTATGCCTATCACATGTATATAAATTAATTCTTTGCCACTACTCGGCATATTTATTCCATATAGACTTTTTATTTTCCCATTGAAAGATTTATTACAAGTAGACAGTTCTTTCTTTCTTGTTCCACTTTTTTTTTTTTTTTTTTAGTGAATTTCAGTTGCAACTAGGAACTGATTATCAAGATGTTCACCCCCTTTACACCCATAATCATCATCATCATCATCATCATCATCATCATCATCCATCACTGTCACCAGGTGATACTCACCGTGTCCATGTTATTTTCAGAAAAACCTCATGTTTCCTCCTCCTTCCCCTTCCACCACCCAGGTTGTTTTAAATGGGAATCACCTCAGGAAGCTTAGCCTTCATCAGCTGGGTACATGTTTGGCTAGCTTGTGTTTCCTGAGCTGGGCTCAGGAGTCACCAGTCTTTTGTAACTGTAAGCTGTGGGCATACAACTGGACAGCGTAGCCCTGTGGTGGAACGTTGTGTGTCACAGGTAGTGGAGCTCTTGGCTGAACTACCCAGATTGCAAGGACAGGTATATTCTATCAGGGTGTTCCGCATTGAGGTGCATGGTTCTTGAAAAGCGAATCTGTTGCGTGTCCCATAGTTGTATGAGGCTTACACAGGCAAATGGGCCTCTGTCTGGGTGGACTGTTGTTTTGATAGCTATTCATGGAATGTCTATAAAACCTCAGAGAGATGTGAACAATAACTTAAATCTATCAAGAGGCTGCATAATAGAAGATTCTTGGTTGAAACAATAATGAGTACCTAACTAAAAAAGCTACTAAATGCTAAATCACTGGGGGAGTGTGCTATCAAAAGTGAGCTGTATACTGCACTAAATTGTTGTAAGGGAGTTGTAACCTCTAAGGATATCATGGATATTGGTGCCGAGGAACTGCAGTAGGAATGGCAAAGCAAAGACGTCATCAAAGTCAAGAAATTTCATGAAACAGACTAATATTGAGTTCGAGAAGACACCATCTTTGATTCTGATTTTTGACCTTCGAAGTAGCCCAACTACATTACAGGTTTTGCCCACCTTTAAGTTAGGCTCTATGACCTGCTTAATTTGTCAGCTCTTTTGGCACACCACCATGATATGCAAAGGTTAGGCTACATGCAGATGATGTGGTTCAACTGTCAGTGAACCAGGTGCTCAGTGCATTTGCCTCAGCCATGTGTGTCAATTGTTCCAAAGTCACTGTTTTGAGTAAAGAATATCCTGTATTCCAGTAAGAGAAAAAAATCCAGTAGATCAGGGTTACCCAATATACCTACTACACTGAAGTGAAAAGCCATTTCCGGCCACAGAGTCACCTCTATCTGTCAAATCATTCTCATCAGTCTTAAAGCAGCTTGTACCAAAGACTGATGCTGGTACTAAGACAGTGACAGTTGAACGGTGTACAACAACTTGCAGCTGTAAATCTGGCTGCAAACCTGCACCAGTGGTTACACAAACAACTTTGCCTACTACCAAAACCAAAACAATTTGTCGTGGCAGAACGTGCTGCCGAGAAGAATAATAAACGCTCGTGGCAGACAGAAAAAGAGAACAAGAAAATTTCTTCTGTTAAAAAAACGTTTCCAGTATTGCCAAAATCCAAGCTGGGGACAAAAATAACAGGCCGAAAAGAGCAGATCGAGAACTGTCAGTCTATCTGATATTTCATATGATGACCATACTATTGTTGGTATGAATATCATGTGAGGTAACCCGCAAGCCCCTCTGCTACAAACTCCCCATCATGGAGAAATGACCAAGTGAAAGACAAATTAAAAGCTCATCAGTATGATTGTTTCCATACTGCTGTGTAACATCAGTGCTTTCAGAAGACATGTGGAGGAATTAACACTTCTAGCCAAGGGAAGATCAATGTGTGTGTGTGTGTGTGTGTGTGTGTGTGTGTGTGTGTGTGTGTGTGTGTGTTTATTTGTAAGAGACTAATTTTAAATTATCCTTGGGCAGATCCATGAAAGGAACTTTCGAGGACATTCTCTTATTTTTGTGTGAGTCTTCCTCCCACCAAACTGTTTTAAATGTTGAATTGATGTTGTCCTCTCTCACAGCTTTGAACAAGAGAACAGGGTCCCTCAAGGTAGAGTCAGAGCTGTTATTAACAGTGTACTGTTGACAGTTAAAAGTCTTGTCTAATGTATATTTTGGACAACTGGTCCATCTTTTGTTCTTCCTGTAGCCTATCAACAACAACTCCTCAACTGCAGTTGACTGTAAGAAGATTGAAGGAATGGGCAGAGATGAAAATAATATCTAAACTGAGAAGTTTGTGTATTTTCTTTTAACCTTCACATTCTGTTTTTAACTTTTGATTTGAAAATGGACGTTGTTTTTAATTTTAAGAAATGTTGAGGTTTCTGTGCCTCACATTTGATTTCGAGATTGACTGATTACCAGAACTTAGGGACCTGAAAACTTCAGTCACTAAGAGCTGAAAATATTTTAAAATGTATCAGCCATAGTTTATGGATGGTAGTCCAAACCTGTCTGCTCCAGTTTTACAGAGCCTTTGTGCAATCACAGCTCGATTATGTGTATGTAACATATGGATTGGCAAGACAGTCATATTAAAAGGATGTTGGACATGCAGCACCATGAAGGAAATAAGTTGGCCATCTTTAGAAACAGTCCCATACCAAGCCTCTGCACTGAGGCTGCTGTGCCACAGCTCAACATCAGGTACAACTCCTCATGATGTGATAGGCCCATAAGGCAATACTACACTACAGGCATACTGTTGCTTGTCCACCAATGGAAAGACTCTTTGATAATCAACAGCAAACAATGAGGCCCTATGGGATTTGTGTCTGATTTGAAGGTGTTACATCAAGCTTGGAGCAGATTTCCACCTGGGTCCTAAACAGGGCCAGAATTGTTTTCAATTTAACAAATTTTAAGAAAGATAGCACACCAGATTTTATGTTTTAACCTTTGTTTTATAACACTGTAGATTGACATCATGGTTTTAAAGCTGTGTACGCTGTGCTCAAAGCAAAAGTGCTCCATTGGCTGTTTAGTAGTGTTTCCCCAACCAAGTCCTCAGAATTTGTTTCTCCAATGAAAGCACCTTATTTGCCATAGAGCTCCATGGAATTCTGAAGGCACTGGAGATGATGCAGCAGCTTCAGAGCTTAAAGTTTCTCATCTGCTACAGTTCCATTAATGCGCTACAAACATTGTAACAAAAGTACACAGCAGGGAAAATGAGACAAACAGTTTGGGCTAACTTGCATCTTCAGCAGCAAGGGAAGCCTGTATCATTCTGCATTGTTACCAGGTCATATGAGAGTCTGGGAAAACGACCAACAGCCGGGGAGACCTGCAGGAGACATGATGTGACACAATGCGCCATTCTCCTGCAGGATGTTATTTTGCTGTTGTGCGCCAGAGAGTCGTGCAGCTTTGCGGGAGGAGGAATGGTTGAGAGGAGGGGCAGTAAGCTGGTAAGCTGCAGTCAGTGGAGTCAACCATCTGTCTGTGACATTCCTCATACTGGTCACTCTGGCGGGAGGAAGTGACCCTGTCCCTCCTCCAAATTGGGCTCTGTCACTATGTTTGGTCCTCATACTACAACAAGAGGAGACCCCCCCCCCCCCCCCCCCCCAGTGTCATCTGTGATGCCTGTGGCATACAAATTACTATCACTATGTTTGGTCCTCATACTACAACAAGAGGAGAGGGCCCCCCCCCCCCCCCCCCCCAGTGTCATCTGTGATGCCTGTGGCATACAAATTACTATCACTATACACTCATTTTAACCCTTTCAGACCTGATTTTTTTTCTAGAGCAAGGAACATTTTTTTATGCGGTAATCTCTTAGGTGATTTTTTAATGACTTTTGATGGAAGATTTATACAAAAATATGTAGCAGTTTTCAAAATATACTTTTACGCTTGGCTTCATCTTATGGACTAAAATAACTAATCAGAAAGTATTCTCTAGTATAATAAATAAAATGATCATTCAATAATTACCATGCAAAATAACTATAACAGTGTTCAATTATACAGTGGAATATAGCAAACCAACCACACACACGTGTTCTGTGGGCCAGGGCCACAAGCTGCCGCACATTGCAACATTGATTTGCTAATATTTTCACTGTGATACCCAGCAGTTGGCAGCAATTTCACATGATGAAAACTTTGAACATTCACAAATGTATACCTGGGGAAAAAATACTCCTGTTTGAGTTAAGACATAGTAAAAGTTAATGTTCACTACTGCAGCCAGAGGGCCTTTAAGGGTTAACTGAGGGAAGCACAAACTATGAATTTTGTATTCAAGAAATCCACACTTTGTTCTTTTCCAATTTCTACAGATTTTGCAGATTGACTGAAGCTTTCAATACCACTTCGCCTATTCTTAACCTGTCACCATTCAACCTAATCTAGACATCAGGCTGTGCTGCAGATCAGTCTTTCACCACATCCTACATTCCTGAAAACAATATAGATGCAAAACAAATGTTGTCATTGTTGTATCTTTTTGTTTGGGCATATGTGATATCACATACCACTTCATGATTACAGTACGACATGTAATATTGTTTGTCAGTTGACCCCTTTTTGCCATCTGTGCATCATGTGAAACGTAATGCCATGTAGCCAGCCTCTTGTCCTCTTCCAGAAAATCTTCAATTTTTTACTTTTTATCCTCCAGTTACTCTTTGAAATATATTACTTAGCATCTTCTTCTGTAGAAGATTTAATTTTAGTTTTTTGATGCCATTTCTGGTCCTACACTCCATTCCATTATAATCATCTGTGAAGTTTTTACAACTTCTTTTGCTTTCAATTTCATGGTCCATATCAATTTCAACACCACCCTTCCCCATGAACCATGGACCTTGCTGTTAGTGGGGAGGCTTGCATGCCTCAGTGATATATCTAACCGCACCATATGTGCAACCACAACAGAGCAGTATCTGTTGAGAGGTCAGACTAAAATGTGGTTCTTGAAGAGGGGCAGCAGCCTTTTCAGTTGTTGCAATGGCAACAGTCTGGATGATTGATTGATCAGGCCTTGTAACATTAACCAAAATGGCCTCGCTGTGCTGGTACTGTGAACGGCTGGAAGCAAGGGGAAACTACAGTCACAATTTTTTCCGAGGGCATGCAGCTTTAGTATATGGTATCTGCTGGGGTAATATATTCTGGTGATAAAATAGTCTCCCATTTGGATCTCCAGGCAGGACTACTCAGAAGGACGTCATTATCAGAGGAACAAAACTGGCATTGAATGGACTGGAATGTGGAATGTCAGCTCCCTTAATTGGGCAGGTAGGTTAGAAAATTTAAAAAGGGAAATGAATAGGTTAAAGTTAGCTATAATGAGAATTAGTGAAGTTTGGTGGCAAGAGGAACATGACTTCTGGTCAGGTCAATACAGGGTTATAAGTACAAAATCAAATAGGGTTAATGCAGCAGCAGGTTTAATAATGAATAAAAGTAGCTTATCTGAGTCTATTCTATGAACAGCACAGTGAATGCATTATAGTAGTCAAGATAGACATGAAGCCCACATCCCCACAGTAGTACAAGTTTATATGCCAGCTAGTTTTTCGGGTGAGAAACAGATTGAGGAAATGTATGATGAAATAAAAGAAATTATTCATATAGTTAAGGGAGACGATGTAGTCATGGGGGACTGGAATTTGATAGTAGAAAAAGGAAAAGAAGGAAAAGTAATGGGTGAATATGGACTGGGGGGGAAGGAATAAAGAGGAAGCTGCCTGGCAGAATTTTGTACAACATAATTTAATTGTCGCTAACTCTTGGTTTACGGATCATGGGAGAATATTGTGTACTTGGAAGAGACCTGGAGACACCGCAAGATTTCAGATTGATTTATACAAGAGTAAGACAGAGATTTCGGAGCCAGATTTTAAATTGCAAGATGTTTCCTGTGCCAGATGTGGATTCTGACCACATTTTTTTGGTTATGAACTGCAGATTAAAATTGAAGAAACTGCAAAATGGTGGGAATTTAAGGAGATGGGACATGGATAAACTGAAAGAACCAGAGGATGTAGAGAGTTTCACAGGGACCATTAGGGAACAATTGACAAGAACAGGGGAAAGGAATACATTAGAAGAAGAATGGGTAGCTTTGAGAGATGAAATAGTGAAGGCAGTGGAGGATCAAGTAGGTAAAAAGATGAGGGCTAGTAGAAGTCCTTGGCAACACAAGAGATATTGAATTTAATCGATGAAAGAAGGAAATATAAAAATGCAATAAATGAAGCAGGCAAAAGAGAATACAAGCGCCTAAAAATGAGATCGACAGGAAGTGCAGAATGGCTAAATGGGAATGGCTAGAGGACAAATGTAAGGATGTAGAAGCATATATCACTAGGCATAAGATCAATACTGCCTACAGGAAAATTAAAGAGACCTGTGGAGAAAAGAGAACCACCTATATGAATCTCAAGAACACAGATGGAAAAACCAGTCCTAAGCAAAGAAAGAAAAACATAAAGGTGGAAGGAGTATATAGAAGGTCTGTACAATGGAGATGTAGTTGAGGGCAATATCATGGAAATGGAAGAGGATGTGGATGAAGATGAGAAGGGAGATATGATACTGCATGAAAAATTTGACTGGACGCTGAAAGACCTCCAAGTCGAAACAAGGCCCTGAGAGTAGACAACATTCTGTTAGAGCTGCTGATAGCCTTAGGAGAGCCAGCCATGATAAAATTCTTCCATCTGGTGAGCACAATGTATGAGGTGGGTGAAATGCCCTCAGACTTCAAAAAGAATATAATAATACCAATTGCAAAGAAAGCAGGTGCTGACAGGCGTGAAACTTACCGAACTATCAGTTTAATTATTTACAGTTGCAAAATACTAGCACGGACCCTTTACAGAATAATGGAAAAACTGATAGAAGCCAACCCTGTGGAAGATCAATTTGGATTCCAGAGAAATATTGGTACAGGTGTGACGAAACTGACCCTGCGAGACTGGAATACTCTCTTTCAAATTCTAAATGTGGCAGGGTTAAAATACAGGGATTGAAAGGCTATTTAAAATTCATACAGAAACCAGATGGCAGTTGTATGAGTTGAGGGTCATGAAAGGGAAGCAGTGGTGGAGAAGGGAGTGAGACAGGGTTGTAGCCTATTCCCGATGTTATTCAATGTTTATACTGAGCAGGCACTAACGGAAACAAAAGAAAAAATTTGAGGAGGAACTGAAGTCCAGGGAGAAGAATCAAAACTCAGAGGTTTGCTGAGGACATTGTAATTCTGTCAGACAGCAAAGGACTTGGAAGAGCAGTTGGCATGGACAATGTCTTGAAAGGAGGATTTGAGATGAACATCAATCAAAGCAAAATGAGGATAATGGAATGTAGTCAAATTACAACAGGTGATGCTAGGGAATTACACTTAAAGTAGAAGATGAGTTTTGCTATTTGGAAAGCAAACTTAACTGATGGTGGTCGAAGTAGGGAAGATATAAAATGTAGACTGACAATGGCAAGAAAAGCATTTCTGAAGAAGATAAATTTGTTAACATCGATTTTAGATTTAAGTATCACAAAGGCCTTTCTGAACATATTTGATATGGAGTGTAACCATGTATGGAAGTGAAACATGGACGATGAACAGTTTAGGCAAGAAGAGAATAGAAGCTTTTGAAATGTGGTGGTACAGAAGAATACTGAAGATTAGATGGGTAGATCATGTAGCTAATGATGAGGTACTGAATATAATTGGGGAGAAGAGAAATTTGTTGCACAACCTGACCAGAAGAAGGGAGTGCTTGGTAGGACACATACTGAGGCACCAAGGAATCACCAATTTAGTACTGGAGGAAAGCATGGTGGGTAAAAATTGTAGAGGCAGACCAAGAGATGAATACATTAAGCAGATTCAGAAGGATGTAGTAGTTACTCAGAGATGAAGGGGCTTGGTCAGGTTCAGAAAACCAGTCTTTGCACTGAAGACCACAAGAACATCAGTTTCAATAACTGCATTCCAGATGTGTGATGGCATAATAGCACAATATGTTCCGTCTTTTCAGCTACCAGTACTATTATAGTTAACAATTGTGAGGGTGATGTAGATTTCTAGACAACAGTCTTTTATACATAAGTTACTTTTAACTTGTTGATGATTATCTGAAGTAGCATCACAGCAGAATACTTGCACATTGAAATCTGTAACCTTAGAGTAATAATAATAATAATAATAATCACTCTCAAAGTCAAAGGATGTTGAACTCCATACATATTTTATGTTGCCCTAATTCTATGTTTGTATGTAATCTAGGATGTGGCGAGCAGTGCGTGTTGCTCGCACCTACAGTCATCGCCTGTTGCAGTCCTCTGAAGACCTAGGTCCACGATCATTGTGCATCTCACAAGTAGAAGGCCATGAACAACAAAAGAGAGGTTACAAAGATTTTGGACACCGCCCAACTCCAGAACCCCTGGCCACAAAGATATTTGCTACATTCATTGGAGTCAGTTTCTTTTTGACGCTGGTTGACTACAAAAAGTAAGTGCCATATGACTTTTGTAACTTAAAACTTTTCATAAGATACCAGTACTTAAGTGACTGATCAATTGATTCCTTTGTTAGTGTTTATAGTGATGTTTTATCACATATAATCATCCAAAACCATTAAAAAGAACGTAGAGAATGGGAAAAAATAAGTCTCACATTTTGAGCCATCAGTGCTTTGATTGTGGAATGGAAATATTGGTGAGAAAGGTTCAGTAGTTTTATTCAGCACTGCCATTTTCTGTTAAAACAACTTGATATTGTTGGATAAGTTTCACTCTAAAAATCCTTTTTCAAGGCCAGTGCATCAGTGGGAATACAAGTTGACATTCCAGAGGCACTTAAATCTTGCACAAAATACAAAAATAATACACAGAGGTTTTTGTCCCTTTTTCCTACACTTGACTCATATAGTTCAGAAATATATGTCATCAGAAATGACAACTCCAAATTCTCTACTACCAGAAGAGTATTCCTATAATGCCAGTTTTTACAATTTATACTGTCAGCTAGTACTACTACAACATAATCTTCTACTGCTACTACTGTTACTACTACTGCAGCCAATGATTACTATTCTTCAGCAGCAGCAGCCTTACTGCCATTGTAACTTTTGCCTACTCCCTCACTTCTGACCGCCTCACCTCTTGCAGCCCTTCCCCCACCCTTAGTTCTTCCACCTCTCAATATTCATCCCATCACTTCTCTTCTCTTTCCATTTCTTCACTGTTGCCCACCTCCCTCCCCCCTCTGTGTTGTCCCTGTATCCTTTTCCTCACCACATTCTCTTTTCTGTCAGCATTTCCTCACACCTATCCCCCCCCCACCTACCCATTTTCACTCATGTACCCTCTTCACTTCCATTTCCCCTCTCCTCTCTGCTTACTCGCCTATTCTCCCTTCCTTTCCCTCTCTCCGTATCACTATCCCCAAGTATTGTCCCACAACCCACACCAACCTTCACCCCACTTCTCTCTCAATCAACTTCTCAGTGAATCTGCTGACACCATCTCCTGATCTCTATTCCCATTCCTGTTTGGATCCCTATTCCCACATCCCAGATCACTGGTACATTAATTACTAAAGTAACCACCAGAATGTTGTATGCAAACATGCAAGCATTGCGTTGTGTAGGTCTCGGATGTTAGTTTGTGGGATGGAGTTCCGTGCTTGTTGCACTTGGTCAGTCAATACAGGGATGGTTAATGCTGTTTATGGATGACGCTGGAGTTGTCATTTGATGATGTTCTATATGTGCTTAGTTGGAGCCAAATGTGGTAATTGAGCAGGCCAAGGCAATGTGTTGACACACTGTAGACCATGTTGGGTTACAACAGTGGTGTGTGGGGGAAGCATTATCCTGTTGGAAGACACCCCTGGAATGATGTTAATGAATGGCAGCACAGCTAGCTGTATCACCAGATTGATCTTATCCAAGACCATAACTACTGGTGTAGGCCAAGTGTGTCCAGCAGGCCCTCAATTGACCAGTTTCTAACCAACATACAGCCATCACTAGCACCAAAGCAGAACCATCTTTCATCAGAAAACACAACACTCCAGTGGGTTCTTGCTTGACACTACTGAAGTCACAAATGGTGGCAGTTTGGGTTGAGTGGAATGCATGCTACAAGGCATCTGGCTCGGAGCTGTCCTTGAAGTAACCAATTTGTGAAAGTTCATTGTTTCACTGTGGTACCAACTGCTGCTCAGATTGCTACTGCAGATCCAGAATGATGCGTGAGAGCCAGAGAGCCATACACCAAACACCATGGTCTTTCCTTTCAGTAGTGCCAGATTTCCATCTGGAACCCAGTCTTGTTGCAACCAAAACCCAGTCTTCTTGTGACTGTACATTTTCATTACCATCGCCGCCAGCAATGAAGTACAGTTGTTACATTGCTGTCAAGTCTTTGTGCAGTATCATAGACATAACATCCAGCTTCTCATAGCTCTTATTATATGACCTTGTGCAACCTCAGTAAGGTTTTGATAATGGTGTCTTGCCTGAAAGACATTGTTGACTAACATCAACTCACCATGTCCAATCTCAAACATAACTAACACTCATGGCTATTACAGTGTGTATATAAAGCAAACCTGATTTGCAGCCTCATAGTGACACATCAAGTGCCATTCTTACACGGCAGGCTTGAAATTTTAATAGACATCATTATTCAGAAGTAGAAATGCCTACCAACTTACATTTATGTTGCACAACTCCTCCTTGGTGTTGCGACCTTTTTCCCATCAGTGAAATGTGTGTGATTAATAGGTAAAGATATTTTTCTCCCAATAAAATAATCAATCAGCTATTGAGATGTTTTTTAAAGAAATTAATGTTGTTACTTTCTAGCCTATCATTTAGTAATCTGTTGCTGGGTACTATGCGGTGAATGAAAATATCTAATTCTTCATGTAAGTCAGTTTGGTGTCCCTTGTCCATTTTATGTAATGTATAAAAATCATTCACTATATCGTGGAATGAGTGGCCAGCATTCTTTATGTGGGTAGCCGTTGCTGATTCAGTATATTTGTATTTGTGGTTGGCATTTTTTTAGCTGCTCTGAGTTTGGGATACGTAGAGGTCTTTGTGTGTACAACATACATTTTTTTGTTTTTGTAAAAGCCTGATTTGTGTGTGTGTGTGTGTGTGTGTGTGTGTGTGTGTGTGTGTGTGTGTCCCATCATTTCATCATCACTGATGCACAAGTCGCCCAATGTTGTGTCACTCAAAATAAGACCTGCATCCAGTGGCCGAACTTTTCTTGGATGGAGCCTTCTGGCCATCAATGCCACACGATCATTTCATTTCCCTCAGTGTGTGTTGCAGTTTGTGTGTTGTGAAAGTAATGTTAATGTTTTGCAGTCTGAAAATTTTGTAAATTGCTGCTTGCTCATATGAGGCCAGGCTGGGAACTAACGAGTGTGGTGTACCTTTTTCTGCCACTACAATGAAGTTTAATATTCACTGAAAGATTTCCATCAATTTTGACAAACTTGAGATAATATAGCCAGTTCCTTCATTCCTTTACACTAGCTCCCTCTGTAACTCTTATTCTCCCTAGTTCAGTCCACTGTTTTGTGACTTCCACACAAGCTGAGTTTCATAACGACATCAATTACGTAACGCCTGTGAGACAGTGTTTGTGTAATTTCCTAACACATACTTGGCTTTTATGAAACAACAGCTAATTCTAGGAAAAAAACAGCTATTGAGTCGGTCTGAGGTATTTTATTCATAAACCTTAACTATGTCCCTATCTCAGTCCTCATATTTGTCCTATACTTCACTATCTTGATTGTTTATGTTTTGACTCTTTATATTGGACATGATATCAACTTCTTTGATGCAGACCCCTGTATTGGAAGAAATTTTCTGAAATACTGGAAAGAATGATTCTCCATACTTTACATTAATTTATTAAATTGCTGCTGACCTATTTTCTAAAATTTTTTTCCTGAAATGTGTTTTAACTGATTCAGCTCTGTTTCATTGTACTTTACAGACTAAAAAAAATGGTATTTCCTGAAGTTAAAGCAGAATCCATTCTTAGTGAAGACAAAAAGTCCAACAATGCCCTTTCGGAGAAGCAGGATAGTGAAACTGAAGAAAGTGAAGAGGAGGATGATGATGAGGCTAAAAAGAAAAAGAAGAAGGCCAAAGTTGGATTTAGAGATCGCAAGGTAAAAAAGTAATTCATTTTTGTATTCCTCTTGCATGCTAGCAGAACATGAGCACTTATCTTTTTACTGTGCATTTTGACAGAATAGTTAGTTTTTAGAAAAGATGTACGTTTTAGATGGCTGCTAACTGATTAATAGTTCACAGATTTTACTATTTTTATTAACAATTATCCTGGGGTCTTTGAATGTTTGCTCTACTTGCCAGCTTGTAAGATGCATTTTTACACACATCATCGTTTTGCTGATGGGAGAGTATGGATAATATTTATGCAGTGTGGGAATGAAGGCTTTCTCAGTGAATTCCATTGAAGAAACATTCTCATCTTACCAGCTGAGTCATGGTATCATGCTGTTGCAATGTTTCAACGAGTTTTTGAATTATCATCTTCAGATGAAATATCAGCTTCATATCAAATTTGTTCAGATATATCCACTGGGCAGCAGACTCCTGCTGAAAGTCCATTGTTTGCCTCTAGAAGAGTTGTTGTGGCTGGTAGAAGTAACCCCCCCCCCTCGCCCCCAGTGGGGTGGAGGGGGGGCTGGGTGTCAAATGCTCATTCTGTCTGTCTGTCAGTCCTGCCCACTGCCTCCTCTTTTATGTCTGAGCTTTCCTGGTGTGTTTTTGTGTATTTCACATCCCCATGGCTGCCATCTCTTACAGATTGTCAGTAACTCTTATGGATTTATCACTTTAATTATGGATACACAGAAAGCTAATAAAATTACAGAGATAGGTGTTTTACAATTGAAGTTAAAAAAATTGAAAAAGGCGCTGTTTACATTTTGCTGATGGTGTGGTACTAAAATGTTTTACAGATTTGTAATGATTTCCTTCTTGAATATGCAGTTTACCTGTCTATGGGTGATTTCATCACCATGGCTTTCTAAATACATGTTTATAATGAGTTCAAAACATGTTCTGCAACATTGTTTGCAGCTAGTACTGGACTACCAATCTTTGCAGCATGTTGTCAAAATCTTGACAATGCAAAACCAGTGTTCCACGACTGTGATTACACAGATCAAAGGAACATTGTTCCTGATCTGCAACTACTAAATGCCAGCACTAGTGTTTGTTTGTGCATGTTATGTATGTTGTCTTTATGCGTGTCTCTTTGCGAAATGTGAGCGGACAAGAAGCAAAATTTATGAATTCATCACTCTCTGAGGCATGAGAGTGCCTCTGGAATGTTCGGAGTCGTAGTTACCAAAATACTAAACAGAAGCATGAATCCCTACAAGAAATTGCTGCATGGTTTGCACCACTGACAGTGACATAGATAAAAAAACTAAGTCTCCCATTTTTCGTAGCAGCAACAATAATGAGTACAGGATGTGATATCCGACTTTGTAAAAATTTGTCGTCAGCAAATTAACTGAGCTGCCACCATACAGAAGGGAACTGACAACAGAAAATAGAATTACGACATTTTCTATGAGGCAGAAATGAATGTGTGTAGGAGGCAGCAGTCAGTGGTAAATGTGTGTGAGTGACATTGAGCATGAAGTAGTTTTAGTTATTGAAAATGATAATTTGGATTAGTTTTAATATGAAAATAAAAATGAATATATGTTCAATTAAATATATCCTCTTTATTTAGGGTCAGAAAATGTTTGAAGTCTAACATTTAGGGCCTAAGTCAAGTTTCTACTTTTAAAAATTTTCTGGCAGGGAGGGAGGGGGTGCTGAACATCCCCCCTCCCCCCCCCCCCCACCCATTATTTGCTACATGATTGTTGACGCCTCCTTCTCAAGATTGGCAGCTACACATCCCATGTGGAGTGTGGAGCTCACTTGGAAATGGCTACCCGATTGATAAGATCATCATGTACTCTTATTTCCACTGCCTCTTTGGTGACCAAATATCTGAACCTCTGGCGTACAACAGCATCTTTTTCTGTTCAAAAACAAATGTCCCTGTCTTTACAGATTGTCTGTTTGGCCAAGGCGAACATTCCTCATCTGTTCAGAACACTACTGCGAGATGGATCACTGCATCTGGGTGAAGTATTGCATGACACACTCGCAACTGATGCTGTAGAAACCAGATGCCCATAGCACTGTTTGGTCCATGACTGACCCAGGCGTATTCTTGATGTTAGCCATTGAGGGTAAATGGTTTTTGTGTCGTGCTTCGCCATTCCCATGACAGCCTTGGCTGTATCTGGCCCTTCATATAGACAGAATAGCTGGCGCTTGGTTGCTTCTTCTGGATTGTTTTTTCTTCTT
Organism: Schistocerca americana; assembly: GCF_021461395.2. NCBI lineage: Eukaryota > Metazoa > Arthropoda > Insecta > Orthoptera > Acrididae > Schistocerca > Schistocerca americana. The sequence goes on from NC_060126.1 coordinate 261,121,112, forward strand.
CTTCTTCTTGCTTGGCTGGAGTGCTTGTCTTATTTCTGCCTCTGAGTAGCAGTTGTTGTGGAAGGTTTCACACAGATGCTGTAAAACAGTAGGCAGCCTTTCCTTGTCGCATATGGCTTGTGATCTGTGTAACGGTGGTGAGCACAAATTTGCATTGTGCTGGGTGGTGGCAGCTATTGGCATTTAGGGGTATTTGTGTGTGTGTGTGTGTGTGTGTGTGTGTGTGTGTGTGTGTGTGTGTGTGTGTGTTTTCTTACTGTGGACATAATACTGCAGGGCACCATCAGTGTTCTTTTTTTATCAAAAAGTACAGGAACAGTATGCATCCTTTTTCTTCCACTTCCATGGTGAACCTGACATTATTGTGTATGCTATTTATGTGCACAGGATTTCCTTTAGGTTTTCTTCACCATGGAGGTAAACCATGAATGTGGTGTTCAGATATGTGTAGAACGCCTTTGGTTTCAGGTGCACAGTTCCTAGAACAGTTCGCTCAGTGTGTGCCATATATGGGGTGTACATAAAGTTCGGGAACGCTTTCAATTTTTTATTGCAGAAAAACTAAACATTGTACAGATGTCATACATATTACATTTTGAAGAGAAACTCTTAAGTTTTTTTTACAAACATTCAATATGCGAACCATGAGTGACTCAGCAAACATCAATACGGTAATCAAATTCTTGCCATACCCATCCCAGCATGGCATTGTCGATTGTGGCAGTCACTTCCCGTATTCTCTCCTGCAGCTCTGCTACATCATGTGGTAGAGGCGGTACATACACCAGACCTTTAATGTGTCCCCAGAGAAAAAAATTTACATGGAGTGAGATCTGATGATCGGGGAGCCCATTTCATAAAACAGCTGTCCACTTCTGTAGCACGGCTGAGCCATGGAGGCAGCAGCTCCGTGTTCAGGTACCCACGAACTTCACGATGAAAATGGGGTGGAGACCCATCCGGCTGAAAGATGAACGGAGAGTCCGATTGCATTTGAGGCATCAGCCATTGCTGCAACATATCCAAGTAGAAATATCCAGTGACAGTGCTCTCGGTGAAGAAGAATAACCCGTACAGTTTTTGACGTGACAAGGCACAAAAAACATTTACCTTGGGGGATTCACACTCAAATTCAGTGCATTTGTGTGGATGCTTTGTACCCCAGATTCAACAATTATGCCTGTTCACTTTCCCATTAGTGTGAAAAGTAGCTTCGTCCCTAAAAATTTAGCGATCAACAATGCCATCCACATTCTCATTCGATTGTTGCAACTGCGAACAAAACTCAAAACTGTCTTTGTCGTCGTCATTGCACTTCTGCACTAGCTCCAATTTGAATCATTTAATAGACAGCTTCTGTTGCAGGACTTTCTACACTGCCATTTTCAGTTAACGGGATGCACGACGCACCAATTTCTTTGGACTCCTTATGAATGTTTCTCGTATACGCTCCACATTTACTTCACTGATACTGGAACGTCCGCTTATCTTTGCCAGGCACAAGCAACCCATCGTATCAAATTTGTTGTGCCAGTAGTAAATGACTTCTTACTGTAGATGCTTCTTACTGTACTTGGCTTCTTACTGTACGTGGTTCTAAACATCCATTGAAGAGATGTAGCACACTTGTTTTTTGTCGAACTCCAACACACAGAAAGCTCGCTCTGCATCTGAACTTGCCGTCTTTGCGACTAGTGCTGACTATCAGCAAATTACTAAACTATGCTGTGGAGGTACACATAAAAAAAACTTTCAGGGTTTCTCTTTGATTCTGTTTGGTTCTTGTGCAATAAGTAATTGAAAGTGTTCCCAGACTTTATGTACATCCTGTATAGGTTAGCAATGCCTGGTGCTAAGGGGGATTCCATGGAGACTGTGTCTGTACATACATCTTTCTACCACTTTGGAAGTAGTTGGTGGTGAGCATGTGTCGAAAGACATTCACTGTGTCATCATTAAAGGATTCTCTGGTAATACCGTGTTATCTTTTAGTGGTACCCCTGTGAAAAGATATGTGTTGCCAAAGTGGCAGAGCTCGGCATCAGCAAAGGGCAAACTCGTTATTACGCAGACAATCCCGTAGGGAATAACATGGAACCCATGCCCCGGCTTATGGGTGAAGAAGTTAATCGCAGCAGCGGCAGAGAAGAAAGACTTCAGAACGGTGAAGCTGGTAGATGAGGCAACCCTCCTTTCTGGGTATTAAATGAGATGGGAACCACTGCGTTGTGGTGGAGGAGAAACTCCAAAGGCTATGGGAGACAACACCAACAGAAAATCTTTTCTTGCATTAGGCCTAGAAAGCCAGTAGGAAAGTCTTCATATATTGCTTTCAAAACACGGACGAGCCTCGTAATGAACCACTCAGGATTTGACCCCACTGCTTCTTCAAGTACTGGTGCGAATGATGGGAGACATGATGATATTCATAAGTACAAGAAGATGAAACCAAATGGACTAAAAATAACCTAAATATTGGCACTCTTAATATATTAACCCTCAATGGAAAAATGGAAAAAATTGCAGATGTACTAAAAAAGAGAAAGTTAGATATTTTGGGATTAAGTGAAACGAAGTGGAAGGGAAAATATATATACACACACATGATCATAATCTGAAATCTGAGATTCCAAAAAGAAACGCTAAAAGTCATCCAGATTTATGCACCTCAAGGGGGATGTAGCGAAAAAGAGAAGATGGATTTTGAAAATGAGTTAGAGAACCATATATAGACTGCTAATATAGTGGTGGGAGATTTTAATGCAAAGATGAAAAGGGATTTGAGCAAGTATTGAGATGTTTCAGATATGGAGGCAGAAATGAAGAAGGGGAAAGACAGCTGAATTTGTGCCAGAGGAATGGAATGAAAATAGCAAACAGCTGGTTTATGAAGAGAGGAAGTCATGTTATCACCAGATACAGTTGGGATGAGAGAGCCAAGTGTGTAATTGATTATATTCTAGTAGATATGGAATGGGGAGAGAAAGTAACAAATGTGAAGGTAATTCCAAGTGTGAATGCAAATGGAGACCACAGGTTACTGGTGGGACAATGGAAAATGAATCAGTGTGTGAAAAATAGAAAATAGAAGAAAGTGAAGAGAGTACAGGATTGGAAACTGAAGGAGAGTGAAAGTGCTGAGAAGTATAGAGAATTAATCACACTAAAATTTCCAAAAGAGGTTTTCTGCGATGTAGAAAAAGAATGGAGTTTATTCAGAGACACTTTAGTCGAAGCAGCACAAAAAGTATGTGATAGAACATCTGGAAAGGAAAAAGTAAGGCAGACAAGTAGGTGGGATGATACCACAATCCAAACAGTTACAAGGAAAAATGGAACATGGAGAAAGTGTTGGAAAACTAAAAGTGACGAGGACCATAAAAGATATATAGAGGAAAAGAAGAAGTGCAAGGAAATGTTGTAAACAGCAAAGAAAAACGCATTGGAACAGTTTACATAAAAAAAACTTGAAGATGTGAAGAACAATAAGAAAATGTTCTATAAAATCATGAAAAATAAAAGGAAGGCTTCTGAAGTACCAGCAAAGATGGAAACAGAGGATAGTACTGTGATTGAAGCTCCTGGGAATATAAAAGATCTCTGGCGAGATCATTTTAAGAAACTGTCAAATGCTGAGGAGCAGGTACATGAGGAAACAACAAATAATGGAGAAACTGAGAGAAGTTGGGAAGCAGAATTAGGACAAATTACACGGGAAGAAATGGAAATAGCTGTTAAGTTGATGAATGCAGGGAAAGCCCCAGGACCTGATGAAGTATCAGTAGACATGATAAGAGCAGCAGGTCCTGTGGGAATGCAGTGGCTTTATAGAGTACTGTCAAGTGTATGGAGAAATAGTACAATACCTCATGATTGGAGAAGAGGAGACATTGTTCCCATCTTCAAAAAAGACAATAAAATACTTTGTAAAATCTACAAAGGAATAACCCTGATGAGTCATACAGCCAAGATTTTTGAAATAATTTTACTAAATCGAATAAGTGAAAAGATAGAAAAGGAGCTATGTGAAGAACAGCGTGGGTTTAAGAAAGGAAGAAGCATGATCAACCTGATATTTTCTATCCGTCAACAGATGGAAAAAAGTTGGGAGTACAACAAAAGGGTGATAATGGTTTTTATAGACATAGAAAAGGCATATGATTCAGTTAACAGAGAAAGACTCTGTGAAGAAATGAGGAAGATAGGTGTAGAAGATGGATACATTAATGTAATAAAGATAATTTACAGAGGACACAATTGTAGAAGATGTAGGGAATGAATCGGGCAGTTAAAGATATAGTAAAAGAAAAAGACAAAATTATGATTTTTGCAGATGATATGGTACTATGGGGCAATAAAGAGGTGGATGTACAATTGCAATTTGATGTGTGGAAGGAAATAATGAAAAGGTATGGATTAAAAATAAATAAAGATAAGAGTGAAGTAATGGTATTTGGAAAGAGGCAAAGGGATCAATGGGAATATTATGTTGAATGGAGAACCTCTCAAAGTGGTAGGAAGTTTCATCTATTTAGGGAGAATAACCAAGGAAGGTATGTGTAAGAGTTATTACTTCCCTATTGTCACCTATGGAGGAGAAACATGGACAGCGACAGAAAGGGACTGGAGCAGACTGCAAGTAGAGGGAAATGGAATTTCTCAGAGCAGTTAAAGGAAAAACAAGAATGGACAGAGTAAGGAAAGTAGATATTAGAAAGGACCTTAAACAATAAAGTATGAGAGAAAAAAAGAGATTAAGGTGGTACGGGCCTGTTAAGAGGATGTGTGGGCAGAGACTTCCCAAAATTATGAAATAATTAAAGATGGATGGAAAAAGACCTAGACGGTGCCCAAGAATACGGTGGAAAATGGGAGTGAGAATATCTGTGGAAAGGAGATGTGTGACCTGGCAGCAAGTGGAGGAAGAAGAGTGGTGGGAGGAATGAGCCAAATGGAGAGGACTCAGCAAAAAGGCAGTAGAAATAACAGTACATGATGATGTGTAAACCAGGACAGTGGTTTTCAACTGAGCTTTTGTATGGGATGTGGCATTAAAAAAATATGTCAGGAACACTCTTGGTGTGAAAGTGATGTAGGCAGTGGGCAGAAAAGACTGGCAGACTGGCAGCACCAGGACTCAATACCTGGACCCTCTGTCCACCTTGCTAGGGACATCCTTACTACCAGCCATGAAAATTCTTCTGGAGGCATGTGGTTGAGCAGCAGCAGGTGGATGTGAACCTAACACTTCACATGGGGGTGATTTCTAGAAATCACCTCGAAATATTATGACAGCATGATGCCATGACTTGGCTGATAAATAGAGAATATTTCACCAATATTTCTACACCTCATTCTCTGCTCATTTGTCTGCAATAGAGTTCTTTAGAAGGGACTTCCATTAACAGAATAATGATTCAAGGTAAAAAAGTGTGACGTTGACTACTCATCCTAGAAACATTATGAAATATCACCCCAATCCATACACATTAATGTGTACTGCATTTACCAAAAATCTTTTCTTAGTATTGAGTACTGTAGATGTAAAGTATAAAATCACATGACATTTTGTGCAATTTCAACAGAAAATTATGTTTGGCTAAACAAAATGCTGTGGCAAGTGTAATTGTATTTATTAAGTCAATCAAGCAATCTGAAGTAATTCTGATACAACTTTCAACCTTAGATTTAAGTCAAAGTAACATCAAAACATGAAGTTTAATTGGTGTATCCATAAGGAACTGAGTAAGATATTTAAAATTACATCACAAGCAGCCATACTGAGGTGGAAATATTGATTATTTATGCTTTGCAGTCTCTATATGTATATTGTTTGTTTCACCAGACAGATTTGAGGGCTGTATTGAATGGTCACATAAAATTATACTTCAAGCAACATTTTGTTTTAATGAGAACCAAAATGATATATCCTATTGATGGTGCCCATTACATAAAACACATTCAGTAGTAGTATTTGTTTATGCTGATTCCACTTATACATTTCCAAAAACAAAACTGACATCTTCATAATCTCCAGAGCAAAACTGTTTGGGAAGAACAGTATTGGGAATCCTTTTGTTCCTGCTGTAACTGTATTTATTATGCAAAGATGTAATCTTCTTCCTGAAGACCCCTTGGATTCAATGCATTTTAAACATCTTGCATCCATCTGGTAGTTGGTTTTCCAAATTTTCTTCACTCAGTTGATGTGAATTCCTAGATTGTTTTTGACCATCAGTTATCATCCATTTGTTGAAGGTAATGAGCTCTCTTGTAATTCCTTGTCATATCATTTCTGTCATGTTACATTCTAGAGAGTTGACAACTTCTTCACCAAAAATCCAGCTAAAGGAACATCAATTTATTTTTTTTCTTTTCTGGTTAGCTCCCATATTTCAGTGTCATATGTAATAATACTATCTATGATTGACTGTACAGTAAGATCTTCATTCTCTTTGTAATTTTGTCACTCCTTAGCAAGGAGTTAAGTTGGCCAATTACTTTTTTTTTCTTGCTCAGTTTTATTTGTGAAGTCTTGTGTGCTTCTTCTATTTATTGTATAAGCTACATGCAGGTATTTAAATGTCCAGAAATTTTTAATTTTACAGAATCCTTGGTCTTTTTCACCACTACCATCTACTCTGTCTCTTTTGTATTTATTGTTGGATCTCATTGTGAGCATTCTTTGTGCAGATTCCTCAATGTGTAATTGGAATGGTCTTTGTCTTAAGCTGTCAGCATCTGGTCATCAGCAAAGACTAAAGTATACAGTATTTCAGAGGGATCCTCATTTCACAACATTTTCTCTTCCAGTTTTGGAAAACTTTTTTTAAGTATTTCAGTTTACAAATAATGACGTATAAACTTTAGTCTTTCTTATCTTTAAAGGACAGATCTAGACAGGGGAAAGCAAAATGCACATTAAGTGCAAGTTCTCTGCTAACAAATAAAGTCACCATTATCAGTTACTCTGATGACCTGAAATCCTGTTGAGCGTACACCTTTCGTTGTTATGCCCCCCCCCCCCCCCCCCCCCCAACTATTAAGACTCTACATGTAGTGTGCTGCACAAAATTGATGAAATACCTGGTAAATAGTTAAATCTGATTGCATCCTTCATGAGAAGTTGAAGCTCACAGGTGCCCCAAATTAAAGATTAGACCACCAGTCAATTTTGCGCAAAGGAGAAAAAATGGATATTACTACAGGTTCTCTCTCTTCGGTGTATGTTGCTGTTTTGGGAATGACATGCTGATATTTGATGTCCATAACTGTCATATTTTTTGCTGTTGTTCCATTGACAGCCATGTGATATGATTATCCGTGAAAGATATCTTGCAGCAGTTTCACCAACACACATTCCAGTTAAAAGACTTCTGCTGTTAAACTAGACCTAGAGAGCTACCGTTGCTGTATGATTCAGTGAAGAGAGAGGCTTGTTATGCTTAGAGCAATTTGTTTTCCACTAGATAACTAAAATATACATATGCTTCTATATAATCTACAGCCAAATGAGTTTCCTGAAATGACTATAAACTGGACACACATTCTATTTGTTCTAGAGATCTAAATACAAAACTGAACATTTCAATGATGTATTTGTAAAGAATGGGTGTTACACTCTTCATGTCAGAAGTAGAGCCTGAGCTAAGACTAAGGAACGAGGAAGAATGTGGCCACTATATTCCTGCCATTTATCAGAGCGTTATCAGAAAACATGATCTCTATTGACTTATATAGCTAAGGTCATTGATGCACAGTTCTGTGTCCATGCTTGACTTGGAAGTAGCCAGTTGAATTCTGGTAATGGGAAAAACATGATCTCAAGTATTTGGCTGTCAAGCAGAGGAAAGGTGGTGGTGGTGGTGGTGGTGGTGGTGGTGTGGTGTAGTGGTAGTAATACTAGTAGTAAGTAAGTTCCTAATCATCAGACTTCACAACATTGTCTTGCATTAAATGTTAAGCCTCTCCACAGTGTATTGTATAGTGAGGGTATGTAACACTGTTCATGGGGATCTGTCCTTTGGACAGGTATGTTAATCTCAGTGGCTGCCTTGGTGCTATTCAGGAGAATCAGGCTCTACACTTGCTCCTGTCCTAACTGTTCTACCCCAAGGAGTTTTTCATGCATTTACTGTGCTGTTGGACAGTTCATACACCTGCCACAAGGATCAAATGTGCCACAATACCACAACACTGTAATTGTCAATAAACTTCTTTTTTTGCTTCCCAACCCTTGTAGACTTTGCTGGGTGAGGTATAAGACACTATTTTGCTATAGAACAGCTCTCTAACTGAGGGATATTGTGAGGGTACATAAGTTGGCACAACTAAATTTGGGACTTTTGCCATATGCATTAGATGTGCAAAATTTTCTGTACACTCATCGTCTGAAAATAAACAAGTGTGTTTACAACTGATTTTATTGACTATACTGGAAAGTAGGATAGGTGGCAATCTGTGGCAGATCTGGTGACAGAATACAATGCTGGTTCAGGCTCAGATATTTTGTGAGCACACTGTTCAGTGCGCATTGCTGAATGGCTCTGCAGCAGATGACCCCTTTGTGTCACCGTGTTGACCCACTGACATCATCACTTAAGTCTTTGTACAAGATGGTTGAGGGACTTCAGATATGCAATGTAAAATGTAAAATCACCTTCAGCCATCTATATTTTGAATGTCCTTCAAAATGTAGACAGGTGAAGGAGTTTTTAAGTTTACATTTCATCAATTAAGATTGCTGCAGGCACAGGATCATTGAGGTTGGACAGTTTTTCAATAAAAATTTTGTTGCACCAAGTTGAAATTCATGTTCAGATAAGGTGTCATTCCTTCCAGATACATTATAATTTGGCTGATTTGTTGGGCCTTAAGTCACCTTTAAAAGGTTCTTGCATTCTCAACCCTCTCTGTTTTACCAGCTTCCTTATTATAGTGAACCATGATTATGTTGTTTCATAACAGTGATTCATTGTTGGTAGTGATTATATTTTTCTTCCTTTGTGATATTCATGGTTGCATTAGTTTTCATACACGTTTATGGTAACTAATTCAGGGTAGACAAGCAATTCTTAATACCTCATTGCTCAATATTTATAAGGAAATACATACAACTACTCCAGAGCTGTCAGTTTCATTTGAAATGTCAGCTAGTGGAAGACCGTCTTGAGAAAAACATTCATTTTTTACTGAATTTCCTGGCATATTATGATCAGTTAAATCTTCTTCTCAGACGTGTGGACTCTCATTTAGGCTGAATGGAGGTCAAATCCTTTTGTGGCCATTCAGTTTTAGTTTTCCATGGGCTCTCTAAATCACTGATAATGAATACTAGGATGATTCCTTTGAAAACTTCTTAGAAACATTTCCTTTGCCCATCTGGTCTGATCCAACCTTATGCTCTATGTCTGATGCCTAAACCCTACTCCTGCTTCTTTTAGTAATTTTCCTCTTGATCTGTACTGTGTACTTTTGAGAGAAAGATCCCCAACAGTGAGAACTAGTTATTTTTTAATTTAATATTTGTAAAAATGTTTTCAGTGTTAATGGCATGAAGCTTGTAATTTACTTTTTTTTTGTTATAAGTAGTCTTACAGCTGACAGGTGCAACAGTAGTCTTAAATTATTTCCTGGAAGTATTTATTACACATCTTTTCATCTACTTATAAAAAAGAAATTAAGTAATTAAAATATTTCAGAGAAGTCAAAAGAAAGATAGAGTTGTATGAATGTTCATTTATGGTTGCAGTGTAGTGCATCTCTGAAGTAAATTAATTCATATTGTTGTTCCCATTTCACTTGTTCAGAATGTGGAGTTCCTCAAAGATGAAATAAAAACTGTGGCATAATGTATACACAATGGAGTGTCTACAAGCAATATAAACACAAATGTGGTGCAGATTCATACTACTGTCTATAATATAAATAGCCAGAAAATGAATCCAATAACTGTTTAAGTCTGTGACTTCGAAAGAAACTTAAAGGGGAGAACATGCACACATCAAAAAAAGTTTTGCATCACCCCGGTTCCCAGATAGACATTGACTGTGGATACTGTATCACAGACACAGTCCCTTTGACTGTTCAGAGATGTCATTAAACCCACCCAAAGAAGTAAACAGCCATGCATGAGCAGCGCCTATTAGACGGAGGGGGTCAGTCATCCGATCAGTTCCAGTCATTCCACCAAGAAGGAGGTACACGGCTCATGTTGTCTGTAGTTCAACCATGCCTAGACTGTCAGTATCGTGGTTCTATTGCATCCATATTGTTACTTTATGCCAGGAAGGGCTCTCAACAAGGGAACTGTCCAGGCGTCTCGGAGTGAACCAAAGCGATTTTGTTCGGACATGGAGGAGATACAGAGAGACAGGAACGGTCGATGACATGCCTCACTCAGGCCGCCCAAGGGCTATTACTGCAGTGGATTACTGCTACCTATGGATAATGGCTCGGAGGAACCTTGACAGCAACACCACCTTGTTGAATAATGCTTTTCATGCAGCCACAGGATGTCGTGTTACGACTAAAACTGTGCACAATAGGCTGCATGATTCACAACTTCACTCCTGACATCCATAGCGAGGTCCATCTTTGCAACCACAACACCATGCAGTGCGATACTGATGGGCCCAACAACATGCCGAATGAACCACTAAGGATTGGCATCACATTCTCTTCGCTGATGAATGTCACATATTCCTTCAACCAGACAATGGTCGGAGACGTGTTCGGAAGCAACCTGGTCAGGCGGAATGCCTTGGCCACACTGTCCAGCAAGTGCAGCAAGGTGGAGGTTTCCTGCTGTTTTGGGGTGGCATTATGTGGGGCCAACATATGGCTGTGGTCATGGAAGGCGCCGTAATGGCTGTACAATATGTGGATACCATCCTCCGACCGATAGTGCAACCATATCAGCAGCATATTGGTGAGGCATTTGTCTTCATGGATGACAATTCGCGCCCCCATCGTGCACATCTTGTGAATGACTTCCTTCAGGATAACGACATTGCTCGACTAGAGTGGCCTGCACGTTCTCCAGACATGAACCCTATTGAACATGGCTGGGATAGATTGAAAAGGGATGTTTATGGACAATGTGACCCACCAACCACTCTGAGGGATCTACACTGAATTGCCATTGAGGAGTGGGACAATCTGGACCAACATTGCCTTGATGAAAATGTGGATAGTATGCCATGACGAATACAGGCATACATCAGTGCAGAAGGATGTGCTACTGGATATTAGAGGTACTGGTGTGTACAGCAGTCTGGACCACCACCTCTGAAGGTCTCGCTATATTGTGGTACAGCATGCAATGTGTGGTTTTCATGAGCAATAAAAAGAGTGGAACTGATGTTTATGTTGATCTCTATTCCAATTTTCCTGTACAGGTTCCAGAACTCTTGGAACCAAGGCGATGTAAACCTTTTTTTGGCGTGTGTATTTTAATGTGGTGAAATTTGATTGGACAATGGAAACTCCAGATAGGAATATCAACAATGTAGGGGAAAAAAAATTGCTTCTTACCATAAAGATGACATGTTAAGTTGCAGACAGTCACAATTAAGACACTTACACACAAGCTTTTGGCCATAGCCTTCAATGGTAAAGAGAAACACACACGATTCATTCACACAATTCTGGCATGAGTTGTCAGAGTTGGTGGTCATGTGTGCATGAGGCGTGATTGCTCGTATGAGTGAATGGTGTGTGTTTCTCTTTTTGTGATGGAGGCTGTGGCTGAAAGCTTATGTGTAAATGTCCTTTAATTGTGCTTGTCTGAAACTTAATGTGTGTCTTTATGGTAAGTAGCAATTTGTCTTTTCCTATATTGTTGAACTTTGAATTTGGGGAAACAATCAGACATCAAACACTTAAATTTGTAGAATAACTGCAGTATCAACTTAAACTTTTATTTACTATACTTATTTCAATTAACTTCCATTTAAATGTAAACTTGAAAATTCAGTACCTTCTGATGAGATACAGAGTAGTTTTTAAAATCAGTATTGCTGTAAATGTGGAAGTACATTCTGTACAGTATAATGTAATTGGGTGTGCCATAGTTGGAGTAAACACTTGAAAGAAGAATATCTGTTTGGTAAACAAAAGGGAATGACTTTTTAAAACTGAATAGAAAAGTGTCTCTGTAAAAATGACTGTGCTATGAGCATTTAAGATTTAGGAAGTATCACTCATCCAAAACACAGCTTGCCCTTTACTCACATGATATCTTGCGGATCATGAATGAAGGCTACAGCCAGGTTCATATTACTAAGTTAGCAGACAACATTTGATACAGTGCTCTACTGAAGATTGTTAACAAAGGTCTAAGCATATGGAATAGATTCCCAGATACATGTATGAGTGACTTGAAGACTTCTTAAGTAATGGAGCACAGTTCGTTCTTCTTGCTGATGAGTATTCATCAGAGACAAGGGTATTATAATGAGTGCCCCAGGAAACTGTAATAGTTTTGTTCTTGTTCGCCATATAAATAAATGACCTGATGGATAGGGTGAGCAGTAATCTGTGACTGTTTGCAGCTGACGCTGTGGCATGCGGGAAAGTATCATTATTGAGTGACTGTAGCAGAATACATAATTTCTATTTGGTGTGATGAATGGCAGCTAGCTCTAGATGTAGAAAAATGTATGTATGTTAATGAAGATGCATAGGAAAAAACATACTGTAATTTTTTAATAAAGTGTTAGTGTTTAGCAGCTTGGCACAATCACTTCGATTAAATATCCAAGTGAAATGTTGCAAAGCAATATGAAATGGAATTAGCACACAAGGTCATAGTAGGGAAGGCAAATGGTTGAATTTGACTTTTTTTTTTGTAAAGGAAAGTGTAGCTCATTTGCTAAGGGGCAATTTCATCTCAAATCATACAGGTCAAAAACGAGTGTGTCGCATCATTATTTCGAAGTTTGCTGAAAAAAATATATGTAGTGGAAGATCCACATGATACATGTACAAAACTACAATATTTTGATTTTCTGATGATTTGTTAAAACGCTACAGACTTCTCTAAATGATAGTATTTGTGAAAATGTTGTAATGAAAGGGAAAATTGAAAAACTGTAATAAAGAAACCAAAAGTTATAGAGAACTGAATTTATTTTCAATAAATACTTTGTTCCCAATACTATGAGACATGATTAACACATACACACTGCAGAGCTTGCTTGCCCCCTCTCTGCTCCACTTCTTTTTTATTTATTTATTTTAAATTATGTTTTGAAAGTATGAATAGTCACAGGATGTTAACTGTCTTGAGAAATTATGAAGTGGAGGGGCTGCTATCTGTCAGTTATGACATTAATGCATGAAATTCTCAAACTGTCAAACTATTTGTACAGAAAGATGAAAGACTCTGAAATTTTTTGAGTATTTAGAAATTTTCTCCAAAATCCCCATCATATATGTTCTAAAAGTTTCATGGTATGTTAGTCGGTCATTGTACTTCGGGAATACACAATCACAAAATGTAAGACATTTTTTAGGTAGACTTAACTCTTCTCTCAAGGTCAAAAAATCTATTTAAATTGATCACTGTTTTTAAGTAAATGTCATGCAAAACAGATATTTCTGAATAAAAAATTACTTTACAACATTATAAGTGAGTGCAAAAACAATTCATAATTTTGTTCGAAAGCATTTTATATCATAAGTGAGGTAGATAATATTTATACCCATTTCTCTTTTTATGATATTATTTACAAATTATTATTGTCTTCTGTCATGATTTTACTTCTTCATGACTTCCCATGAATTAAAATTGCTTACAATGTAACAATCAACACTGCACTGTTGAAAAGAGTTGTTTTTTTTCATCTGCTGCCCACCAAACTTGTATAGCCAAGCTGAATTTGCACTCAGACAAGGATGATTCAACAAGAGGAGTACATGGAAAATGGAAACTGGACACTGACATTTTGGTGATGGTCATTTGAAAGCATTCGCAGGGCCGTGAGGTGTCATAAAGGAGACAGTTATATCTTGCAGCTCATGACACAGTTATCTGTCCCACCCACCACCGATTGTCATACACATAAGAAATGAAGTGGCTCACTACAGAGTTTTCTAATGTCTCTGCATTTCACACACAGTAACAGACTGCATTTCATGGAGAACCATTCTTGCAATGTATATACCACTCCGGGATGCAATCCAGTAGTGACTTGATTGAATTCTGAACATTAGCTTTGTAGCAGACTACCCTTCTGTCTTTTATCAAACAAAATTCCCTTAACGTACTTTTATTTAGAATTAAGAGTTTCATGTCTGTTACTAATGTTGATATGGTGTGTGTAAATCCAGTAGTGTCTCTATAACATCAAGAACTTCATGCTGGAGATTAAATCTTGTTGCAAGATGTTTACAGAGACCTAATACCCCATCACATACATTTTTTCCATGACCTGTTGCTGAAAATAACCCTTTTTTTTGTCTTAATTCGTGTACAACAGTGCTGACAAAGCTCATAAAGCTGAAAGCGGTTTTTAAAATGAGATGCTGTGCCATCAGTCATATACGCATGTTTAGGAAATGCATGGCATCTAGATGCTATGTCATCAACTATCATGTTGACAGTGTAGCATGCATGTGCATTGTCATGAGTGAGATCATTCCTGACAAAAGCAAAACAGTGTGATATTCCGAGGAAGTGAGCGACACATGTGAATATTGGTACCTGCGATGTCTGCCAGTGCTAAATTTGAATTTTGTTCTGCAAAGCAACAAACCAGTTCACAGCAAAGTCGAAATGAAGGTCCAATGTGTCAGTATTCTGAGATGTGGATGATTTTACTTCTGCTATGGGCTCTCTCTGAATCCTTCAGATATGATGTTGAGTTTTTCCTTCCATGGCCCAATGCCTAACCTCTTTAACAAACTTCTGTGGCTCTACTGTCTTCTTCACCAACTCTCCTCCCTCCCACAATGCATAGGTTACATCATTGTCAGTATCCTGAAGGTGGAATGCTTCAGCAGTCATCACTTCAGCACCAGGACACATTACACACCAACATTTATCTTGCAGCTCATGACACATACCCAAAAGCATCAGGTCCATCTTTGTGCACTTCTTTCCTGTGATACTTCTTATGGTGAAAGAAACAAGTTTGAAATTAGTGCAGTAAATACATGTGCCTACGTCCTTCACTGGCTGGCATTTTACCCATTTTGGTCATAAGGAGTAGAATTTTGTGTGACTAATTTTTAAATGTCAGTTCTACTTTTTCATTAGGAGATATACTTCTCTTATTGAACTTGTCATGTATCTGTTTACCTTTTAATCTTTTTTATCATTTTCACTATTAGAGATAACATCAGCTTGATTAGGACTTCGCTCGCTGTAATCTTTGTCATCACTGAGGTAATATTCCAGAGCAACAGTAAGAATATCATCCAGCAATGGATGCCCACAGTAAGAATCTGGGCATGCCCAAATATCTTTCTCATTCTTTATTTTTTGAGCTTTTGAAATCAAATGTGAGGTGGGTATGTATTTCAGTATCTAGTGCGTAAAGTAGCTACCTGGTATCAGTGTCTGTACTTTCTCAGTATAGGTTAAGTTTTGATACCACTTATCACATTTTGTGCACATATCACTTTCTTCAGGTTCTGCACCAAGTGCAACTACATTATACGCTTCACAAAATTTTGAAGATGTTGCTTGTGTAAAACCTGTTTCAATTTCTTCCACTTTTCTTTTTATTTATTGTTTTCTTTTTGTGCTTGTTACCTTTCCTGGACATTTAAGGGGGCATATAGTAGAGGCTACAGCAGAAATGCTAACATTCAGTGCATCGACAACTTCACACTCAGGAATGTGAACATCTGCTCTGTCTTCTTCAGTTTCACTGTCAGGTGATGCTGATCGTTCAGGTCGGTTCTCACTAAATTTCTTCTTGTAGCGGGTGTAGCAATTCCTGAGCAATTCCTGAACAACGGATGTGATGCTGATACCATTGCTTTTTTGGACCATGATATTTTAGCAATAACTCTGACAGATTTCCAGCAACTGTGAAATGTTTTTCATTTTTTTTTTAAACACGACCTTCTTGAGTCTCTTTTTCATAGTCCAACCACCTCACTCTTTCACTACTGTATTTCCTCACTGACGTTGCATCTAACAAAAAGTTCAAACCAGACCCAAAACTTGATGCAGAATGGTTTGTGTGCAAGTTCTCACTCATTTGTTTTAAACAGAACACTGGAAACAGTGTTGCCAACAAGTATATTTTACACTAGAAATTCAGTGATGCGAAATATGTAGAATGTTGAAAACTTTTTTAACACTTTACGCAGAAATATATTGCACACTGTGTTCACACTGACTGCTAACATATCAACCAAACAATATTTTGTGTAACTCTTAAAAGTTTACAGGTTTGGGTTTCTGAGTAAATAATTCATAAAAACTTGTATAAACGCAATTTTTTTTTTACATTTTTAGTAATAAATATTTACATCATACAGATAGCTGGAACAGAGAAGATACTGTTTGTAATTACATCAGTACTATCTGGTAATATGACAGAAAAGATGGTGTTCTGTGACTTTCCAAATTAGCAAAAAAAAAAAAAAAAAAAAAAAAAAAAAAAAAAAAATTATTTGGGAAAGTTAAATTAAATTTCATATTTTCATCTTAAATTTGTAAGTTAAATGAAGCCCATAAGTGTGTGGGTGTCAGTGGAATTTCAACACACTAAGACGGAGCTTTAACACAAAACATCTTCCAGTTCTCCAGCGCTTCTGGTTTATTACTTATGTTTTTTTCCCTCTACTGTTGTAACAGTTATTTACAAAATTATTTACAAAATAATCACTTTACCGAAATTAAGATAAAATGGAAATACTTTATTTCTTAACACTTATGGTGTGGAGGTCTGATATATATTTTCTCCAGACAGATTCATGACCTCACATTGACATGAACTGTATGATTTAAGATGAAATCACCCAAAGGAGACCACATGTAGAATACCACTATGGTCAGTTCCTGAGTACTGTTCAAGTTTTTGAAATCCTCACCAGGTCACATTAAAGAAATACACTGAAGCAATTTAGAGACAGGCTGATAGGTTTATTACTGGTAGGTTTGGTCAATACACAAGTGTTACAGAATAGAGATGCTTTGTGATCTCAAGTGGGAATCCCTGGAGGGAAGGTGATGTTCTTTTCACCAAACATTTTTGAAAAAATTAAGAGAACCAGCATTTGCAGCTGACTGCAGGATGCTTCTACTGCCACGAACAAACATTTCCTCTTAAAGACAGCGAATACAAGTTAAGAGAAATTTAGAGGGGGATACAGATTGTAATTTTTCCCTCACTTCATTTGTGAGTGGAAGAAGAAAATGACTATTAGTGGTTTGAGGCAACCTTAGCCATGGACCATACAGTGTCTTGCAGAGTATATATATAGATGTAGAAGAGGGAAACAGCAGTAACTGCAGTGAAACTCAATACATACAAAGAAATGTTGCCAAACTGATCCTTTTGCCATAGTTTTATTCATAAGTGCTTGTCCTTGTCCTCCGTGTATTGAACTTCATAATATATTAAGACAATTTTATCTTAAAGTGCCTTGATTTACTCATTTGACATTATGATTGGCTAGTCTTTATTTCCAGAAGGTGAAATTTTTAGTACTGATGATAGATACATATAAATGTACAAGAAACTATACTGGCTTTCAGAACTTAGTTCCTTTCTCAGGGAGGAAGGAATTGCTTGTGTAAGGTTAGAAACAAAGGGCAGATCACTTGGGCTATGGTCTTTCCTCATCCTCACAACAGGTAGGACCCTCCCATCTCGACATGTAAGTGGCGTGCCCTTTCATTCTAATTGTACCCAACCTATTCCTCTTTCGTTCGTGAGAAAGTAACCAAGTTCTGAAAGTTAGGGTAAGAGTATGTACTTCTGTGTGTGCCTGTCCACTGTAGCAAGAATTTTTCCCTGAAGCCCACCCTGTCTCATAATTTTCTCAAGTAAATTTTCTTCTCAATTAATTTTATATTAGGAATCAACAGTATTATGCGAAGGAGAGACTGCTACTCACCATATAGAGGAGAATTGAGTTACAGACAGGCACAACGAAAAGACAGCTTTACATTTAGCTTCCAGTCAGAAGGCCTTCTCCCATGCACATTCACTCAACTCTCTCTCTCTCTCTCTCTCTCTCTCTCTCTCTCTCTCTCTCTCTCTCTCTCTCACACACACACACACACACACACACACACACAATGAGCACTATCTCTGGCTGTTGTGGCCGTAGACAATGGTCATGTTAAAGTTTGTGTTGTGTGAATGTGTGTGCATTCTCTACTTCAGAAGAAGGCCTTTTGGCTGAAAGATAAATGTATAGCAGTGTTTTCATTGTGCCTGTCTGCAACTCACTGTCTCCAAAGTATGGTTAGTACCAACCTATCCTTTTCATAATGTTGTAGTTATTCCATCCTGGACTTTCCATTGTTTCATACTATGATTCTGTGTATTATAAATCTGTCAAGCTGTACTTAAAAAGAAATCATATGCTGCTTTTTTAATATGTATTACTTTTACTGTTGTAAAAATTATGTGTGTAGTGCTGTAGATCTTTGATCATGGGTGCTTATTAATGTGTATTAATTACACTGTTGTAAAACTTGTCTGTGTAATTTTTGCTGTAGATCATTTTGTTTGTAGCTCTGTGTTGGAGCAATACTGAATATTGTGTTGTCATTCAGTGCTCACATGTCATTATTTGGAGCATTTGTGCATGCAGTAGCTGTAATCACTGTAGTCTGTAATCACTGTTTGTAACTTTTTAGTGTTCCTTCTGATACAGCATTGTGTCTCTGTACATTAGGTCCAATGTATTTACTGATACCAAGTAGTTTATCTACTTAAACAGTGACTATGAAGTTTCACATTGCTTGATGTGTAGAGTGTTTTTCCTTGCTGATGATAGTTTGTTCGTGTTTGGAATACCCCAAAGTTATTGTCATAATATGGATTAGGTTTCACTATACAGAAAAAAATTGGGCTCAAAATGTTGGTACATTACACTATCAAATGTTCACAGATAATTGAATATGAGAACAGGATACGTAACTTCTCAACGCCAGACAAAATTTTCCGATACTTTGCAACAGTTAAAGTCATAAAAGGTGATGTTGTGGAGATCTACATGACCCCAGATGATTTCATGCGATCCATCTGTCCAGGTGCAAAGCAGCCTGAAGGTAATGGTATCACTAACCATGTGTAAGAATATCTCCGTGTGTTGTGCACCCATTCATTTTATAACATTCAGATTTTACTCTTCTGTCTCGTTGAGGCATATTAATGATCAGCCCTTCTTTATTTGAATTTATATTCCCAAAAGATTACTGCAGATGCATCTTTCATTGAAAATATTGAGTGGACAACATAAGTTAACAGCAGTCCACAATTTATGATTGTCAGTCAATTGAGTCATCAAAACATTGCACATTGGGTATTTTAATCTGCATGATTCTCATCCCATTCTTTTAATTCTAGTGAAAAGTTTTTTTAATCTCATCACTTTTTTGACTTATTTTCAAGAATGGATTTCTCAGTTGTCTTAACAAGTATCAATGTGTTCATTAGAATATGTCAGCTGGCAGTTTGTCTTATGCTTATTAACAGAGCTCTTGTTTACATTTTCAAGGGGAAAATCACTGATGAGCTTATGTTAGTATCATATACATTATTGTTTGAGGTCATTTTTGGTAATAATAACATAAAACTTAGGGTCATACCTGGTTTGTGAAATATGCAGAGGCTTGTTTTTATAACTGTTTTCTTTTATATTTTCACAAGTGCTTGCAATTTATGCTAACTTATGGAAATGGCTATACTTTCAGCTGACTTCTAACTTTCTGTTACTTTTAATGTATCATTGATATTTATCAGGAAGATTTGTAGTCCAGCCTTCAACTTTCACGGTAAAAGTATATGCTAACCTACTTCATAACAATTATTTAAATATGATGTTTCTGATTATTTGCGAAGTAAAAACTCTGTGAAAAAGGCAACATGTGTCAAAAATGAAATTCTACCCATCAGGTTTGTCTGAGTTCTTTTGTCCAATTGATACTACAGTGTATGCTTATCTCATCTTAAACACAGCTCTCTTTGTGTGTATCTTCATGTTTTCATGGCACAATAATTGAATCATTAAAATACAGGTGCGAACCAACATGAACCGTATTTTTTTTTCTAATATTTTGACTGTATTCCCTTTTGGCCATCTTCTACATGTTGGCCCACTCTCAAGGTGACCAACAGGAATGTACTGAAATATTATGAGAAGGAAGAGGGTTTAGGAGGCTACACACCTGAAATTTAATAATTCTCAGATCTCTCTGTCTCCCATAGCCACCGTTCTAAGTTATCTTTCTCCATCATGTTGTTGTGTCTGATTAGTGCTAGCCTTTTATAATGAGAAAAACAGAACCTGTGTAGCATTTAGGAGCTATGAATTTGACTGGTGGGCATGGTTATATAGGTCATTGTTTCCAGTCAGCATATCATTTCAGTGTGTCACAATTTTGTATTGCATCGTAAATACTACAATGTCCTCTTTGAAGTAGGTCATTATATGGAAAAGAGAGAAAACAGAAAAGTATTTTTTAATCAGAGGCAAACTGCCCTGTAAAGTCTGAAACTGATGATACATTTATGTGCAGCTATC
Source organism: Schistocerca americana (assembly GCF_021461395.2). Lineage (NCBI taxonomy): Eukaryota > Metazoa > Arthropoda > Insecta > Orthoptera > Acrididae > Schistocerca > Schistocerca americana. The sequence goes on from NC_060126.1 coordinate 261,141,833, forward strand.
TTCTGTGCAGACGTTTCAGTGTGTACAGTTCAGAAACATTTTGCAAACAGTAGTAGCTTCATTCTGTTCATGGTAGTAAAAGTTAATAAAATGTTGAGTGGAATGGGAGAAATAAAGGTAACCACACAAGGTACAGTTGCAGCATTGAGCAGTCGATAGGCCCACAAACAAGATTTAAATTATCACTAAGGTTTTGGACAGTGTTCTTCCTCAGCTAACTCTCTCCCTCTCCCTCTCTCTCTCTCTCTCTCTCTCTCTCTCTCTCTCTCTCTCTCACTCTCTCTCTCTCTCACACACACACACACACACACACACACACACACACACACACACACACACTAAAAGGATAGGGATGGGGAAAATACTCTAGTGCTGCCTGTGATGATGTGAACAGAGATATGGTGGGGACAGGATGGTGGTCTGTGAGGTGCAGGATTAGAGGCTGTGCTGGGGAAGGGTGGAGGTGGAGAAGAGAAGCAGAGATGGGAAATGACTATGTATGTTTGCTGAGGGTTTAGAAGGCTTGTATGAGGCTGGAGCGGGAGTAGGGAAGGGCGTAGCAACAGGTGGAAGATGGTGACCAGTAGAGGCTGAGGTCAGGGGTGTTACGGGGACAAAGAGTACGTTGCAGTGAGGGTTCTCACTTGCACAATTCAGTAAACAACTGGAATTGGTGAGAAGACTTCAGAGAACAAAGGCTATTAAGAAGTCGTTGATGTCAAAGGTTTCAGTATAGTTGGGAACACACACATCATGAGATTGAAGTGCTAATGTAGCCACTGAACCACTGATAATACACTGAATTTTATAAACACTTACTACCATCCCATGTAAAATCAAAAATGTTTTTATATGTCTTCATTAGGCAGTAGGGCCAACCAAATTGTAAAAAGAAGGAATTACGTTTATCATATGTACTGAATAAATGAAACTTTGTGTCTTCTAAGTGTGGTGCATGTATTTTGATGTGACTGTTCTTTGTACAGTCCTGTGTCAGTGTCACTGTCACTGTCTATGTCTATGCATCCAGACAACTCCTCATTCAGCCCTCTGAGCTTCCTGTCAGACCTTAGTAATGAGGAAATTTGTGTGTTGCTCTTCAAGAAACATCTAGGAATTCCCATGCCAGTCACACTGATGCTAACCCACGGATCACAGAAGCAAAACTTAATGAGTACTGCTACTTTGGAATTACCAACACAAGCTACCATTTCATGCATAATTTTTTTATTTTTATGAATCTGTTGTTTAATTTTTTTGTGTAAGCTGTTGAGGACATTACATAGTCATTATTGATGGCTGGAATTGCACTTACTGGCTGGAATAATGTCCACAGCCATCTTATTACGGAAGAGGCAACAGACTGTGGGAGCCATATCTGAATATCATAAATGCTCCACAAACTCTGCAGCTTTATTGGAGACCATGAGGAGGATTTCAGGGAGAAAGTCAAAGCATTCAATTACTGTTATAATGAACAACTGAACTTTTCATGTTAATCCTACTGAATAGACCAGAAAATAGTGATTTATTAGTCAGAATAATTTCTGCTGTATGTTGGTATTCTGGTCTTCATTTCAAAAGAATGAGCACTGAGATGGGGAGATGAGTTGAAACTTCAGTTCAACCAACAGTTGCGCTTACGACAATCCGTTTGCTGTATGGGGTTTGGGTCTGTAAGCACAGACCAGATTTTCTGTAGTCTCTGTCTGGTTGCATGTCAGTCTGTTGTCTTGAAGCTCAAAATCTTATTCAGTATTTGACAGTGTTTGCGGGAAAAAAACCACCACCGCAATTTTAGTTTCAGTTTTTCACAAATTTTATAATCTTAAAAGGCCATATTGGTGGGACGATCATCAGTTTTTCAACTTCATGAAATTGTTAACACTTACAATCAGGTCAGCACTCGCAAACAACCAAGAGTCCAATGGGAGAATTACTCAGATAAATTGTGAGGTGACTGCAGCATAAGTTAATGAAACACTGTCTGATAAGCAGTAGTAGTCCTAAAATATCACTAACCAAATATTTAAGTTTAGCACAGAACATGATTCATATTTACCTCAAACGTTACAGTTCACATACAGTATTGACATATAGTAATTCTTCAGGTAAAAGTACATTACAATAATTTACTTAGCTCAGTTCCTCACCACACTCAACAAGAGCTTGTACAAATGACAATGATAGTTCAAGCCTACTAATAACCAAAATACAATTCAGACAAAATATCCATTAATTTGAGTTACAAAAATCACTTGAAAGTTTTTGCACATTGATATTACTGAGTTTTCGCAGTTGCCAGTACATGTTTATGTGAACAACAAGTGCATAGCTATTGCATGAGTAAATTCCTGGAGTAGATGTAAATGTTTCCTGTTTGCAACCTCAATCAGGAGGCATAGACTGCTGATCTCGAGTGACATCCGACTGTTTAAAAGACTAGCATTTGAACAGATTGTTATTTCAGAAACTCCACAATTATTTCCTCCAAAAATGGCCAGGTTAAGTTTTGTTACTCAAAATGGATTATAAGTACTGATAAAAATTTGATTTACAAATTGTGGTAATTTAAGAATTTAGAAAATTTGTGGAATCACTTCATGCATCTGCATTGGGAATATCTTACTTAAGGGTACAAGCATCATATAAAAATTATTGCAAGTTATTCAGAAATCCTAATTAATGGCTCAATCAGATAATGAAGTACATCACAGGGTGCATAAAAATCAGGTCGAGAAAATTATAATGGTGACGAATGGTGACGGTCAGAATCTAACAAGCACTGAGACAAAATCTGCAGTGGAAAATGCAGCTACTTTTTAAATTGAATATGTAAATTGAATTTGTAAATTAATTAGTTTCAGAGAATTTGGAGTACATTATTTCATAAGTAGTGGTATCACTATGATCAGAAATCACAGTACAGCTCATTTTATTATGTATTGTGCTAGAATCTGCAGTTAGGTGTAATTTCTGATTAACTCATTTCTCAGTAAAACTAAATGCACCATTAGAATCAGCACATCAGAAACATTACATTGGATAATGAATCTAAGTGGGAAACAGTTTTGCTGATGTTTTGATGTATTGAAACACTTCCTACATGTACAATACTTCCAAAATGTACAATACTTACAAAATGCACGAGATCTGAAAAATAAACAAAGGTGGGAAAAGTTTCCAATTTGCTTTGTCACAGCTTTTACGTGTATGGTATTTATGATGCATCACCTGGTCAGGTGAAGATACATAATGGCACATTACAACTTGTGCTGCTAATATTATTTTTGACATGATGTGGGAAACCAAAGGACAGTTATGTGAAAACATCTTCTCTAATTTAAAATTCAAATAAAAAACACGAATAAAAATAAAGAAATTGTATTAACATGAGTGATGTCTATACAGTGAGAATTTATCAGTTTTTAAGCAGTGTGTTAATCATGTGATATCTTCCACAATCATTGCATTGTTGTATGTGACTTCAGAAATTCTATATCACTGTAATGAGCGTTCCTTGAGGAATAAGACCAATTTTTTCGTGTAACATTTCTTAGGGCTGGCAAAGTCTTCGGCTGATGTTTGAACTCTTCAGATTTAAGATACCTGTATAGGGAAAAAAAAAAAAAATGCTGGATGTAAGGTCCAATGATCATGTTGTCGAGGGGACATCGCCACATGTGGGAATTGTCTGTCTTAGCACTTGGAGAGTAATTTCAGCTATGTGAGCAGTGTCTCTGCCCTACTGATAACATACCTAGTCAGTCTGGAATGCATTGGGTCTTGGTGTGAAAAAAGTGTTGATCATGTTAGAGTATAGTTGAGAGTTTACTGTCCCAGCAGCATCATCCTCTTAAAAAAAAAAAAAAAAAGTAAGGTCCATTTGTCCTGACTCTTCAACTGCGCATGTTGCAGTTACTTAGTCATTATGCTATGCATTTTCATGCAGCTCATGAGGTTTCTGTCCACTCAGATACTGGAAATTTTGACAGTTAACATGTCACAGCCAATAAAAATGTGCTTCACCACTGTAAAGGACTGCAGCATCTTCAAGTTTACTTCCAAAGATGTTTGCACATGATCTCATGTGATTGTCAAAATCACCTTCAAACAATTGTTGAATAACGAACATGTTGTAGAGATGAAAGTGCAAGTCCTGTTGAAAAATTTTACTCTCACTTCGATGAGATAAATGAAGAGCTTTAGCATGTTCCCAAGCTGATCTCTTTGGTGACTGTTAAAATGAGCACTGTGTTAATGTTTTCTGTGTTTCGAACATTGCTTGGACTTCCTCCTCTTTTTTTAATCATGTCACCACTACTTCCAAAGTTTGCTAACCATAAGCTAATGGTTTTCTGAGCTGGAACTGTCCCATAAAGGGAAATCAGCAAGTGTCTCTATAAGCACGCTTGGCAGGAACAGTGGAATGACTGTCTAACAGAAGTTATTCAACAGTGTAACACGCTCTTCACCCATCCACAACATGTTTGTAATTCATTATAGATTACAATTTACACTAATCGAACATCAGTTCTGTGTTTTCAATGTCTTATTCAGTCTTCATTGTTTTAATATCACTATGCCAGTATTTAGCTGTCACAGTGCACGTAAACAAAACTTCCCACTCCATAGACATTGTTCATGTTAATACAGTTTCTTTGTTTTGATCCCTCTGTTTTTTTATTTGAACTTTAAATAAGGGAGGATATTTTGCTGCACCCTGTAGTTTTTGGATTTGTGGAAATTATTCAGTATTGAAACTTTTGAACAACTATATTTTCCTAATTTATTGTTTTAATATTACACTTCACACCTATGAAGGGAAAGCTGTTGTGTGGGCAGTCATCTGGTGAAGTGTCGGCTATAAAATCTAGGAAGATCATTACATTAATAAATATGGCAATGTGAAGTCATGGTGGAATGTAAATAGTTGATGGAGTGAAGATTACAACTTACTGAATAGTATAGGTGTTGAGTCATTGAAAAGCATACAAACAAGACTGAAAATGTTGCTAGTTTTTGAATGAATCCTTTTTACAATTACACCTACACAGTTGTCGACTGAGTTGAACGTAGGATCCAGGGCAGAAGTAGAGATGACTGTGGGGCAGGGGTCTTGCAGAGATTGAGAACAGTTGCGACGCATCCTTTAATTCCAGACTCCTGTTGGCATCAGTTTCTGAATCCCCAATGCCCCCATACCCACTTCCACTCCTGCCCTAGGGCCCTCCTAACTTCACTCCTACTGCACATACACCCTAATCCCTACAGTCTCCCCTTCCTCTGTTCAGTCTCCCCTTCCTCTGTTCAGTCTCCCCTTCCTCTGTTCAGTCTCCCCTTCCTCTGTTCAGTCTCCCCTTCCTCTGTTCAGTCTCCCCCTCTAAAGTCACTCCTCTACATCATTGTCGTCGTCGTCATCGTCATCATCATCATCATCATCATCATCATCATCATCATGCATTACATGAACTCACTGGTGCAGGTACCTGTGCCACATTCCTATGCCATGCACCTTCAGCCTTTCACTTGCAGTCATCAGCCAGCCTTTCCTAACCCCCCCCCCCCCCCCCCCCTCCAGCCCCCAGTGTGCTTTATCATCATCATCATCATCATCATCATCATCATCATCATCATCATCTCAGCCTCTTCTCACTCGTAGGGTTGGCATTGCTTTGCTGGATCCTTCTCTTCCATAAATGCCTATCCAGTGCTTCTTCTCTGAGTCATCCTTTCTCCCGTAGGTCCCCTGCTACATTGTCTTTCCATCTCAGTTTCAGTCTTCCTCTTCTCCTTGGTCCTACGATTTCTAGGTCTTCAGTTCTTCTTCCCACATAGTACTCCCCTCTTCTCTGCACATGTCCATACCATCTTAGCCTACTTTCTTGGATCGTCTTCCCTATGGGCCCCACTTTCACTGTTCCCCTGATGTACTCATTCCTTAGTCTATCCTTTTGTGTCACCACACTCATCCACCTTAACATTCTCATTTCTGCCACTTCCATCTTTTTCTCTTGGGCTTTTGTAATTGGCCAAGTTTCTGCCCTATACAGCATCGCAGGCCTCACCACAAACTTGTAAAGGTTTCCTTTCATTCCGCAGCTAACCTTCTTATCACACAGGACTCTGCTTCAGTTTCCTCCAGTTCATCCATCCACTATTTATTCTGTGCTGTATTTCAGCCTCCAGTCCTCTATCACTTTGCATGTAAGACCCTAGGTATTTAGATTTCTTGACCAGCGTTGGTTGTTCTCCTTGCAGGTTAATATATGTATCTTTGGCGTCCTTGGTACACATATACTCATGCTTTCATCCTGCTAATTCTCATTCTCCTTTCCTCTATAGCTCTCCACTGTTCCAGCTTGTCTTGAAGTGCCGCTTGGGTGGGTTCACAGATTACAACATCATTGACAAACATCATGCTTCAAGGTGCCCCAATGGGCCTTGTTCTCTCTGATTCCACCCAATACAACCCCTCACTCTAGCCAAGCTGGAGAACTGCAGTGCTGTTATGCTTTTTAGTCAGTTGTCAGTCTTGTTTTTGTGCCTTTTGATGACCAAATGTCTTTACTAATTGGTGAGTTGTCAGCTGTACTTGTAAGTTATTAAGATCATTAATAATTTAGACTGTAGGTTCTGGGGATATTGTGTCACTGCAATTATAAAAGACCATGTGGCAATCTCGCACCCAGGACAGAAAGAGGTCCATGACGTACAGGTATGCAGGGGAGACAACGTTGATTCTGACTATTACCTAACACGCATCAAAGTCAAGTTCACCCCCAAGAAAATTTTCTGTAAGAAAACTCCCCTACTGAAATTTGACACAAAAAAGAGCTCTGACTCTGGAGTGAAAGAGGCTTGGGAAAAACAACTGGAAAAACTTCCACAAAAAAATCACAGAAAAAGCACAAGCCCTCATTCCTCTGAAGAAGAACACCAAGCATCCATGATGGGACACTGATTGTGGAGAATGCACTCGTCACCAGGAAATTGGCATACCAGAAATACAATAGTAACAAGTCCCCAGAAAATTTACAGGTGTTCAATGAAACACACAAGATAACAGCAAAAATTATTAGACAATCCAAGAGGAAATACCCGAAGGAACAGCTGTAGAGGACAACTTCTGCAACTACAACGCAAGATACTTCTACAGGACGTTTGCAGGGCACATCCGAGGATACACACCACCAAACCTATGCTTTAGAAATAGTGATGGAAAATTGGCACTGACAGATAAGGAGAACTGTAAGGTGCTGGCACAGTACTTCTCAAAACTTCTCAATTGTCCAGAACCCACAGAGAGATTTCCAGAGGAAGAACTTACAGACAGACACACAGACTCACTACCCCCGACACAAGAGGAAGTCCACAGGCACAACCTCAGCCTCAAAAACAACAGGACATCTGGTGAAGACAGCATAGTGGCCGAACTACTGAAAAACCTCAGACCAAACTCACTCAGAGAACTCACACAGATCATCACAGGTGTATGGACATCAGAAAAGTTGCCAGACGACTGGAAATGCGCACTGATCCACCCTCTGCACAAAAAGGGTGACCCCACAGATGTGAACAATTACAGGGGAATCTCACAAATACAAGTCACACACAAGGTACTCTCAGCGTACCTACTCTAAAGAACACGGAACCAACTGGAACATAAGATTGGCGAGTACCAAGCAGGCTTCCGCCCTGGTCGCTCCTGTGCAGAACAAATCTTCAATCTGAAGACTACCCTGAAAATCAAAGCCCTCAGGAACATTCCAGTCATATGCACCTTTGTTGACATCAAGAAGGCATATGACTCCATCGACCACCAGTGATTGTTCAACATTCTACATGAACAAGGTTTGGACGGCAAGACGCTGCGACTGATCAGACACTGACAGACACGATATCCAAGGTGAAGTTCAAGGGGAAAGTCTGCAAACCCTTTGAAATCAAGACAGGCGTTCGCCAAGGTGATGGACTCTCACCGCTCCTCTTCAACCTAGTGCTAGATAAGGTCATCAAGGAATGGGAGAAAGAGCTGCAACCTAGTGCTAGATGAGGTCATCAAGGAATGGGAGAAAGAGCTGCAAATGCAAGGCCATTGGAAGCCAGTGTGACTTAGATGACCCAAGGACAAGCTGGAAGTCGGCTGTCTAGCCTTCACAGAGGATCTGGCACTACTCATAGATAACAAAACTACAGCAATCAGACTGATAGAAGTACTCAAAGGGTGCACAGAAAAAGTAGGACTACAGATTTACTTCCATAAAATCGAGTTCTTCTGCACAAAATTAAACATTCCAGATTTGAACACAAAGTATGGCAAGATCAACAGGGTCACACAGTTTTAAGTACCTAGGTGAAATACTCGAACCAACAGGAAAGGAGAAAATAGCCCAGAACACTAGGTTATTGAAAATGAAGAGAGCCTTATATATAGAACACAAGGTATATACAACAAGAAATGTTTGTCCACCTGCGCCAAAATTCATCACTACAACACTGTAATTAAACCTGAGGTGCTGTACGCCAGTGAGACACTGATGTTACACACAAAGGCCGACCTTGAGAACATTCTCACACGAGAAAGAAAAATCATTAGGAAAATTGTTAGGCCAAAACTCATGGACGATGGATGTAGGCTTCACTCCAGGGACACCCCAGAGAAGTTCTCCAACATCGCAGCCGACATTAGAAAGAGGTGACTAAAGTTTTATGGACACATAAGCAGACTCCCACAGACCAGACTCACTAACAGAATGCTCAGGTACATCCCGAGACTCAAGACCACTACACTGTGGATGACACAAGTCAAAGTTGAGCTGGAAAGAGCTCGGATAGATCTAGTGGATGTCATGGACAAAGGCATCTATAGATACAAGGTGTACAGTGGAAAAAGTGATGTCAGAGAAAACAGCACCTAAAGCCCGGGGACGGAAGAAAGGAAGAGAGCCTTTAGTGAACGAATGAAGGAGTACTGGAAGAACAGAAAGAACAAGTAGTCATGAATGTAAACGCGTGGTCTGATAAAAGTCCTGTAACGTGTGTAATAATAATAACAACAGCAGTAACACCAGACATCACAACTGTGGAGAAGTGAAGAAGGAGGGATCATTGACATTACCATATCATTGATAGCACCATCAGTGAAAAACAACTCATAAAAGCTGGTATGGGGAATTGAAAATTGAACTACAGCAACTCTGGTGTAAACCAGTGAACACGGTGGTCCCAGTGGTTTTCAACACATGGGAACAGCACCATAAGATTTTAGTGGGTTCTTGAAAACCATTGGTATTGACAAAATATCCATCTGCCAACTACAAAAAGCCACTTTACTGGGATCTGCACGAATTCTCCACCTATACATCACACTGTTCTAGATGGTTGGGAAGTGTCTGACTTGTGTTAAAATAAGAAATCCAAGCTGTTGAACACAGTTGCTGTGTTTATTATTGTAAATAATGTGTGTGTGTGATGATGATGATGATGATGATGATGATGATGATAAAACAACTTCAGAGGGAAATATTCTCAGAAAGCCCCATGAATTAGGCGTCGTGAACATACTCCCATATTTAATTCATCCTTTCTCTCCCAGATTTACTTGAGATATTGAGCTAATAGTTTTTTCTGCATATTTTGAATGAATGGGTGGGGGGGTCTGCCTAGACAGTTGTCTGACTCTACAAGTAAAGACAGTTGTCTGATACTGCAAGTAATAGTATAACTTGTAAGATGTGGAATATGTTTCACCTGCTCTTTTCCATTGCAAATTTTCTATACCTCACTCTTTGTCTAGCCCCACAGCAGAGTCACAAAACATTGTGACTAATTGGAGAATATAAATATAGTCTTCAGTATTCCAGAGAAAGAAATTGACTTTTGAGATACTGGGGGAAGCAACCTTTCTTTTTGATTTCATTGAAGCAAAATTAACATTCATCAAACTTCATAATGAGTTACTACTGCTATTTTTTAAGTGTCTCACAAATTTTTAGGAATTCTCTCTCCAGCAGTACATGAGAGCTGAAACATGTCCTTCTGGAACTACTCTGGAATTGAACCATTGTTTGTTTTGGCAGTTTGGGTTCCATAAGGCAAAGTGTTCATTGACGTATAAACTATAATTCATTTACAAAATGTGGCAAAAAGTAGGTACACAATGATGACATGACGACATGAGTTCCAGTAATTTAGAAAATAGAAATTGTGGTGATTCCTAATTTAGTGCAGATATAAATAAATACTGCTTATCTTTCTCATCTTTACTGTTATTGAAGGGGAACAGTATGAAGAAAAGAAAAAGAAACTGCACTTTTCCAAGCATCAACTAAACTACACCTCAGTCTTGTGTTCCAGTTATTGAATATAATTATACCTCTTGGCATTACATTAAAATCTCTGTGGTTTGTGTTATTTTTGCTTTCTTGAAAATGTGTGGCCACGAAATTGTATTATGTAGTGTGCATGTATGCATTCTTGTTATACTAAATGTTTATTAAGTTGATGTAGCCAAAACCTCGGGATTCATAAAGCTTGTTTTGTTGGTAGTTTGCTCCATAAATATTGTAACTGCATTCCATAGTGAGTGATGGGTAATGCCATTGAAGTTTGTGATTTTGCTTGGTATTTTTTTATTCCAGTCCCATTTCAGCCTTCGCAGTATAAATTCATAACAGCTAAAGACATGAATGAATGATTGCAATACCTAATAAATGGATAATGTTTTACAGTTTAGAAAGTATCTGGGTGTTCTGCACACAATTTTGTCTAATCTACTAATGAGCATTAAACACAGAAAATTGGGAATGCTTTTGTTCTTCCTTGCCTCTATCTCCTTAAGTAGAATGAAACATTATTTTAGAAATGAAGTTTGAATATGAGTAATTTGTGGTTGCATTTACAAGTATTTCTTTCTACACTTAAAACTCTCTGCTGTTTCTGTACTTCTGCTATTATTAATTACTTAATACTACACCATAAAGAGATGTCACAACAAACAATCTAGCACTCAGGCGACTATTGTATAATCATTTAATTTCCTGTGAACAAATGACTATTTCTGGTGCTAATTTAAGATGAAAAGGTGGGTGTTACAGAAATATCTGTGCTAGTTGTTCGTTCACCTGTACCGTCTGTCAACTCTTCATATACCCATTTCATGGGTTACTTGCAGGAACTGCAGAATAATGAAGTTTATTGGTAGTTAAAAGAATCAAGCCTGCTGTAAATAACACAATGTACAGTTGCATTTTTTATTAGAAGCAGTATTGCATCAGCCTCATTTAACAGTTTATAAAGGACTCTCAAGAAAATTTATGGGTCCATTCCTACAGTGATAAACTACAAAGCGGTATCATTGTAAACATTGTGTTTTATTTTGCGTCTTCTTTTCCAGAAAACAGTTTCTCCTCCCCTTCCCCCTTTAAAACTGTTATATATTTGTGTCTACTTGAAGGAAAATGATTTTGAAATATGTGAAATGTACAGATCTATTTGTGTCCAAAGCAAACATAATGTGGAATTTTGTGTGGCATGTAATGACACTTTTGGATGCCAGTAAGTGGTGTTGTTAACTGCTGTATATGAGTTTTCATCCTGTGTTGTGACTTACCTTCATAGCTTATTTACTGAAGTTCAGCAAATACTAAACTTGACTGATTTTGCTTTCTGGCTTCCTAACCAACCCACGGTTCCTCCCTGCCTTGATGTGTCTGCAGATTATGGAATATGAGAATCGCATACGGCAGTACTCCACTCCGGACAAGGTGTTTCGTTATTTTGCTACCCTCCAGGTGGTTCATCCCAGTGGAGAAAATCATGAAATCTACATGACACCAGATGATTTCTTGAGATCGATGACTCCTGGCCTCAAACAGCCCGATGGTAAAAAATGGAAGTTGTGAAATGAAGCTATTGCATTTATCCTGTAGCTTTTTGATGTTAGTTTGTGATGTAGTCCTGCCACATACATCCTTACAAATCACACATATTTAGCCAACTAGAATACAGGAAAGAAATGTCAATGTTATGTACCTGATAAACAAAATTACACTAAGCACTGGGATTGGTGTCAGGAGGAAGGGGAAATAAAGTGACAGTTTTGTTTTGTTTCCTTCCCTTCTAACTGGAAGAATGTTTTTAATTTTTATATTGTGTTGTACATTAATTCCAGGAAACTAACTGCATTTGCTCTCCTAGTGAAATGTTTCAGGTAGGCAAAAACACATTTCTTTCCTGAAATATTAAAGCCTGCCTAGCTTGTGATCATAATAATTATGCCTTTTTAATCATTGTATTTAATGCTCACGCATTGGCACCAATTATTAAGACTTTTGACAGCAATGTGGTGCAGATTTGGTACCACTGTATTTTCTGAATTATAAACCTAGACAGTAGCTAAAAACTGAACGTTGTCATAAAAATGTTTAGTATAAAGGTAGACACTTAACATTTAATGGTGTCTGCATTGTTACAAAAATTATTTTAGGCCTATAAAGAAAAGAAATGTAACATTATTTTGAGATTGAACAGTAATCTTTACATATAAGATACTTAAGTAAATTTCAAAACACAATAAAGCAGAAAATGTAACAAAAAATCACACCACTCCATCTTTTCGCTAATGGTACAGCAATATCTTGAGATGTTCAAGAAGAAACGGGCAGTTACAGTCGCAAAATGGTTTTTTATTTATTTATTTTGCGATGCACTTCATTCTCAAAAGAACATCAGACATCTTGGAAAAAAAAAAAAAGTTTCTTCAGTACAAATTTATGAGCCAGAAATCAGCTTTATTTAAGTGACTATGCAGCTTTATAGTTTATTCCTGGCTCATAAATTTGTACTGAGAAAACTTGTTTTTCCCCCAGATGTCTGATAATGCTCCTGTGATAGGGAAATGCATCACAAATTAAGTAAATAGAAAACCATTTTGCAACTGAGCCTGCCTACTCTTTCTTGAATGTAGCTGAAGGTCATAGTATTTACTGCTAAGAAAAACAGAACTATTATAATTTTTAGTAGGCCTGCGTGTGACAAAACCATCTAACCCATGAAATGAACAGAAATATATATTTACTTCTTACACATTTTGTCACATACATTGATTTTATTCATAATAATGGTATTTGCTTCCACATTCACGACTCTGACATACAATTGTGGTGTTAGTGATCTGCACACACAAAACAATGGCAGGTACTGAATTTTGTAGATGTAAAGTTGTTCTTAGCTCCTCCACAAAGTGCACATTTTCCTCTCTTCCTTGCTGATGAAGTTCTTTTAGTTCCCACTCTTGTGGGATACACCTCCTCAAAAAGTCTTCAAGTGTAGTGGCAGTGACACAGTAGTTGATTCAATAATTAGGTTAATTAGGTATGGTTTCTTCATCTGATTAGCCAAATTCTTCAAAAATGTTCTTCTACTGACTGTTTGATGATTGGCTTTGTAAATTAGGAATGCATTTATTGTTGCTATGTTGAGTAATGCTTAAAACAAAGCCAATGGTCATTTCCTTGTCACTTGGAAATGCTGTATGTGCCACATAACTCATCTGTGGTGTCTGCTTCTCCTTTAGTCATATTATAATCTAAAATTATCATAGGCTTCCCTTTCTTTTCATCCAAGCTCCACCATGCACTGTTGAAAGTAGCAACAATTTTTTTTTTTTTTTTTTTTTTTTTTTTTTTTTTTTTTTTTTTTTTTTTGGAACACGTGAGACAAGAGTTAAAGCTTTTTGAAGGGCACAAATGTTAAATGTTACAAGCAACTGCATGCTGATTGTGTGGTAGAAACTGTCTAGGCACTTTTCTTTTATTCTTAGGTAGTATACCAATAGTAGTGATACTTTTCTGTAGGAGAGAGAATGTTAATGAGTAATTGGTGTATCGATTATCAGTTGTCAGATTTCTGTGTGATCCTGAAACTGGCTCTGTCAATCTGTTTGGAACATGAGTGGGTTTATTTGATTGACAGACAGGCTCATATGATTGTTTCCCAAAGAAGTCTTGTAAGTTGGAAGTACAGAAAGTTTCAGCTTCACAAGCATCACATAGAACATAATTTTTCATGCCAAACTTGACAGGTTTGTTTGGGACGTAAGACATGAAGCTGCATCTGCCTTGGAATTGTTCTAGCTTTTCATAGTTGTTATATATTCACTAGGGTTGTAGTAATTTGAACAATTTTGTGTAAATCAAGGATTTTTCTTGTGGGTGCTAGCTTATTTTGCTCCCCCCCCTCCCCAGTATAGAGTAAACCCAATAGTGCCATAATTTTCCCTTTCGTTACTTCTCTGTGGTTACTGTATGTGGAATAATTAGTGTCAGCTGTGCTCTGAATTATATATAAGTTAGTACATATAATTACTTCATCAATCATGTTATCATCTATCATGAATGAGACACATTGCTTCTCTGACCTCGAACCCCTGGTGTTCCCTTTTGGACCAGGAAAAATTTTTAGGATATTCTTTTTCGGTGTTTTTTACTGACCTTTGTATGGAATTTTTGCTCCAGAGTGATACCATCTGTCCTCACAAAAAAATTGGCATGGTCTTCTAAATCAGATTCATTGTCACTGAAATCATGTTCAGAATCCAAATTATGAATTACATCATCTTGAATTATAATTTCCTCTTCATCATCTGATGAGTTCAGACAAACTTGATTAAGATGTTCATTAGTTGTAGAAATAAGTTTTGCTGTTGCCTCATCTGTTAGGCCCATACCACATCTGAGCCTGAAGAGGAAATTATATACTGTAATAGAATAATACCCATTTTCATATTGTGTGATAAATTTATCGAGAGTTAAACTAATTTTTACAAAATAAAGTTAATTTTTGGAACATCCCAATATATAATTAAACTTTATACAATAAATAATTATCAAAAAGAATTACAAAATCAATTTACAAGGAAAATTAGACATAATATGAAACAATTTAAATCTTGTACCTGACAGGCAGTGTGGTGCAAATCTCCACCAGTCATGCGCACTCTAATAAAACTTTATTTAGACAGACACAGTTAAGCACTGGAAAGTCAGAAACTTGAGTGAATAGGTAAAAAAGAAATACGGCATCTTCAGTATTGCAATGAAAATTAGCATTAAAAAAGAAAAAAAGCTGGTAGCATATTTGCACAAGCACTGCCGATGTTTTCATCAGTGTTCACAAACTTCTGTTGCATGTGAGTTAAGTTTTGCATTCCAAATCCATTTTGTAATGTTGAGTTAAACAGAAAATTTTCTGCTCCCTTCTTTGTAGATGCTCTTCATTAAACTTTATTTTAATTCTGTAGTTCATTGATTCATATCTCCTCCTCCTATCAATGGCATCTGATTGTCAGGGCTACCATGTTTGTGTTAGTGGTTTAACATTCTAGAAACTGCATGTAATTACAGATAATCTGAATGGTGTGTATTGTAATGTTGCACAAACACAGTATCAGAATTTCAGACCGTAACTTTATTCAGTTTCCACTTGAGGGATATGCTAAGACACCGAATGAAGTAGTACTTAGTGCTTAACACACTTAATCAAGAAGTACATTAATGCACAGTCTAGCATGGAGCGTACATCTGTCGAATAAACATTAGTCTGGCAAGAGCCCTGGTGTGCTGGCTTATATACAGCTGTTTTGCACATGGTGCAGTACTTGCTGTGCCATCTGTGCCAGTGTGTGTGGGTTCTTTAGGCAGGCCGTGGAGCCATATGCTGTTTAATTGTGTGTGCTGTCTGTATAAGTTTACAACAGTGTAATACAAGGCAAGATCAGAAAGTCTTATTCAATTTTTTTTTTTTTTTTCTCTCATGGTATTGCAGCTGGAATGTTGAAATTTCATGATGATACAGTTTGAAATTTTTGCTGCAGAGGGTGTTTTTATTTCATTTGCAACACTAGCAAGAGAAGCCTGGGCTACAAAACATACATGGCACACTTGTTACTGTCATCCATTTGTGAAGAGCAGCAAAGTGTAGTTCAATATTTGTAGGCCAAAAGGCATAAACAAAGTGAAATTCGCAAAGGGGATAACTGTATAGACCTCAGCAGTGTCTATAGGTGATGTGCATTCTTCCAAGAGGGCCGTGTGAACCTTAGAGATTTGCCCAGTCTTGCAGCTGGTAATAGCTGCAACCCTGTGAAATGTTGGAGCTATTGAGGCAGCAGTTTTGAATGAGTGGCATGTGAAACTGCGAACATTATCACAGCAGTTCAATATTTCCTATCGTGTGGTGTACGCTATTGTTCATGACATGTTGAAATCTCATGAAGTTAGTGCTTGTTGGTGCCTAAGAACCTGACAGACAACCAGAAGCCCCAGTGAATGACGACAAGGTTGGGTCACTTAACACATTATGCTGCAGGAGGGCATGACTTTCTGAAGGGAATTGTCACTGATGAGTCGTGAGCATCCCACTACATGTCAGAACCAAGCAGGCTTCAATGGAGTGAAAACATGCTGGTTCTCCAGTACCCCAGATCACACAAAATACAGATTGACTGAATGTGTACTCTGGCAGGCAACCCTCATCAGGGAACAGCCACCAGGCAGTGACAGCCTTACTTGTGGCATCAACTGCTAGATGGCACTCCACTCAATGAAATTTGTGGCAACCTTGGCCGACTGCAAGCAGCCGCAAGTCACTTTATACTGGCTAGTTTCTGAGTCACTAGCAGATCAAGTTACCTTACCAAGTACCTGCTAATACATCAATCATGGAAGGAACAGGCAGACAAGTCATGAACTAAAAAATTCAGATTTCCCGTCAAAGATGAAGAAAGATTTCAGAAGTGGATTTTGACTCAATACTGCTCAAATTTTATTGAAATTACATGATTATATAATGCGGCAACTGTACATGCTGCACAAAAGCCATATGATACTTTTAACTGAAATCATTGCTGCCATTTGACATTTATTTCACTGTTGCGGTTTCAGCTGTAAGGGCATTTTCAAGTGCAGGGTGAAAATTGAAACTTATGAAACATATGGCTAATGAAGTGCAAGGCATAATGTAAAATATTTAATAAACAATACAGTTTAAGTAGTGGTATTTAGTTGTGACCATGCACCTTAAAATAGCTCCACAGCTGAAACTGCGATAGTAAAACAAATGAATGATAAAAACGTAGTCTGATTAATGGTGGCAATGATTTTCTTAAAACGTATATTATGACTGTTGTTCCTAGTTAAGGAAAAATCATCATATGAAATTATTTCCTTGTTCTAAAGCCTGGTACATACTGCAGTGAAAGAAAGTGAACGTGAGTGAACTAGCGTAAAGCCTGGTATACACAGCAGCATATGGAAGTGAACAAAAGTGAACTAGC
The DNA here is from genome assembly GCF_021461395.2 of Schistocerca americana. Classification (NCBI taxonomy): domain Eukaryota; kingdom Metazoa; phylum Arthropoda; class Insecta; order Orthoptera; family Acrididae; genus Schistocerca; species Schistocerca americana. The sequence continues at coordinate 261,159,171 of NC_060126.1, forward strand.
ATTTAGACAGATCACCACTGTTCACAGGAGAGAACACAAGAGAACGAGCATAACTTGCCAAACCTGCTAAATGTACATATTTTTTTAATAACCCTCTCACATTTCGCACAATAACAGCACTAGTTATAAAAAAGATGTGAATCTTTTATGTAGAGGAACGATTATTTTGTGTGCTGCTTTTGATGAAGGAAGCAAAAAGGAGTAGTTAAATATGTATGTAGGTGTCTGAATTCTTATGCAATTGCGAATTGTGTGAAGATAGCACACTTAAAGCTGAATTGCAGCTCCAGCCTTGTTTAGCATAACTCTGAATCTTTGCACATACATCAGTCGAAGCTTTTCACCTGTTCCTCATTACACTCGAGGAGGAAATTTAAAATCAGAGCATTAATTGCTGATAAATCACCAAAAAGCTGTTCACAAACAAAACAGTGGAAAATGCTAGCACCAAAGCAGAGAAGACACAAGTTTCCTTTGATGCTTCACTAAAAGACCAGCAACTAGCTGACCACCAGCAAATGAATGCGAATTGAACATAATTGAATATTTTCTTGTGATCACCCACCATTTACACCTCGCTCTGGTGAAAACCAGGCTCAAGGAAGCAATTCATTAGTGCTCTCTGCCATTTCTTCTATTATGCGGTGTCTGTCTGATGAGCATTTACATGATAATTAATGGAAGGAACATGACAGAATGAGAATTTCATTATGCACAGACTTGCAAACATTGAAATAATGCATTCACGTTTAAGTTGTTTCTTGCACTAAAGGGAAAATAACATTTTAGACAGGATTTGTTTCACTTAAAAAGCAAAAACGTTACCTTAAAGGAAGAGATTAAAAATTGGTTGATTCTGAACATTTTCTAAAAAATTGGAAGCATTGTGGATAGTGAGTGAACTATGACTCAAACACGACTGAATGTCATTTGCTCAAACTTACCTACCATTTACAGATGAGAGAATGCGGTTTGCGCTAATGTTTGTTTGCTTAGTATCAACCAGGCATAGACACAACATTCTCAGAATTTAAGGACTGATATTTAATGTAGAACAGCCTCTTGTATGCATGCTAATTTATGTAACGATCTGAAAATGAAAGTATTTAAAATAGTGCAAAAAGTTTGAAAGTATAGAGATCTGTTTGCAAACCCTTGATGAAAAATTACTTTTTATAAAACTAATGCTGCTTAAACTATCAAGGTTATTAATGAAATATGAATATATAGTTTGCATTTTCTCTGAGAGACAGTTACGAGGGTGGTTTGATGAGTCTGGTAAATTCCCACAAAAGAATTTTTGTTACATCTTAATGTTTGGTAAGCTTGACTATTCCGAGGATCATACCAAGAATTTCAGTGATGTCAGCGTAAAGGTGTCTGTATCGGCCACATAGGAAACCATCGACAAAATCCATAATATGGTAATGCAAGGGCACTGAATAAAAATTCGTGATATTGCTGAGACTGTAGGCATGTCAGCTAAGTGAGTGCATAATGTCCTGCTAGAAGAAGTGCCTATGGAGAAGCTGTATGTGAGGCGGGTGCCGCAAATGCTCACAGCCAACTAAAAGTGCATCCAACACAACATTTCATTCATGTCTGGCTGTGTCTAATCACTATGTTCAAGACTTCTTGCACTGATTTGTGTCTGCTGTTGGCTCCATCATTTCACACCAGAGTCAAAATGGCTGTCAGATCAATGGACCAAGGCTGGTGAAAGTGCACCAAAGAAGGCAAAGACCATTTTGTCAGTTGGTAAGTTGATGGCCACTGTTTTTTCAGATTCCCAAGGAATAATCCTCCTAGATTACTTGGAAAAAGGCAGAATCATAACTGGACCCTATCATGCTGAATTGTTGGATAGTCTGAAGCTTTTGGCTGAAGAAAGACCAAGGTCATCATGCAAAAATGGGCTGTTTCACCAGGATAATGCATCATTCCACACATCAGTGATAGCAGTGGTGAAAGTGCATGGATTGGGATTTGCATTATCTCTCCACCAACCCTATTCACCAGACATAGCCCCTGTTTCCTAACTTTGGCTTGCTGGGAAGAATTTTTCTTTAACTGAGGATTTTAAATCAATTTGCTAAATGCAAATTATGTTAAAGTTGCAGAACTATATTCAAAGACAAGTTTCTTAAAACTTTCTCAGAACTTAAGATATGAAAAGCTATGTGGTTTGTTTACATTGTGTTGAAGTGACAAATAAAAAATCAGTACACTACACTAATCCAGTTCATTGTATTTCCTTCATCATTCTGCCCCATTTAACTCAAAGGAGATAACATGTTTAATCTGAGCAAAACAGTACTGTTCGTGACAGTAGTAAATGTGTTGACAGTATATTGAAGATGTTTAAAGTATCACAATAATTTTTTTAATTGCATTCTTGAATACACAGATGTTCAGTGCATAGATGAAATTACTGGCATTTACATCCAATTGTAATCAGATGCAAAATGTGGTTAAGAATGGCTAAAGAAATAGTTACAAAGGAAGCCAAAACTTTTTCTTAAGCTTGTTTACTGCCTAAGTGAGAAAAATTATGGTCATTATAATGTAGCTAATGCCAATACATCCACTATGCACAATAGAGGCTAATGTTGATAGTGTCAGGACAGACACGCAATTGTACTCACATTGTACTTATTACTGGAACTGTGCTCAAATCATTTACTTGAATAGCAGTTGTAATGAGCTGTCTGCACATATTACTCATCAATTTAATTTTTATATGGTGCAGTGAAATCAGTGTGTGGTGTTGTAGATGTTCATTTTAATGTCAGGCAGGAGCAGTCGGATGTAAAACACAGGAAACAAAACAGTGGTGGGTGCCTGTATAGTTGGACCATCCACAATTGTGTAGCACTGCAGCTCATGGATGATTGCCTGTATTCAGATAAATTTATTCATACTGTTCCTAACATCTGATAAACAGGAATCACCGAGAATCACTATGATCTTATTGGCAAGTGATTAACAACAGTAAAGAGTGAAGCAAGAAACAAATTACTGAGACACCTGTAACAAATGTTTTATAGGACTTTGAACTGAAAACCAGTTGGCTTCTGGCAGTTACCTATTCTTTGTTTATACTAGCATCGGCACAAAATTCTAAGAAGTTGAGAAGAATTTGAGAGCTTTTAGTGTAATCTAGCACATGGAGATACTTTTACCCCCATAATCCAGGGTGACAAATGTGTAAACCATGAAACTGCATAAATGTGACAATTTATCAGAAAGCCTTTATGGCAGTGCAACTTGCACACAAGCACTGCGTCAGTGGAAATGTTTATAAGCATCCACTTTCTATCGATTTCATTTATTTATTCCACACATAACTGTAAGAAGTATCCCTACAGCAGAAATAATTTTTGACTGTAGAATTACAAAAGTTAATCGGTGACTTTCATTCTTCAATTACAGTCAGCTTTAGGGTAAATGCATTCAGCTTGCAGTGCACTGGCCTTCTGGTAAATGCCAACAAATCCATCCTCAAACACTTTACTGTAGAAATAGCATTACTAGCTCTGTGACATGTATCAGTCAGTGACCATCATAGCTCTGCCTGCGGCACCTGTTGTCTGATGGAAAAACTATATATGCAGTTGACTGTTACACCGTAAAGGACAGTCAGTCTATTTATTCTGTGATCTGGGCCAGTATGTATGAAAAAAATTCAGAGCAATTCAGTCTGCCAGGAAAGTGCTTGTGACAATGTTCTGGGATATGCATGGTGTATTAGTGGTGGGTTTTGCTGAACACAGGACCACTACAAATGCTGCAGCCTACATTAAAACTTTAGTTAAGTTGCATTATCCCCTTCATGATAAATAAAACAGTAGAGCTGACAATGTCAAACTTCTTTGTGGCAATGCTTGGCCACATGTTACTGCTCCTATTCATGAGAAAATCACCAAATTTGGGTGGGAGGTGCTCCAGCTTCCACCTTACAGTCCAGACCTTGCACTGTCAGACTTTCATCTGTTTGGTCCCATGATGATATTTCTGGCCGGCCAACGATTTGCAACAGATGCAGAAGTGAAATCAGCAGTCCTAAGATATCTATACTCCAACGAAACAGACTTCTACAAACAGGGCATATTCAAACTGCTACCACAATGGGAGAAATGTGTTCAGAACATTGGTGACTATGTAGAAAAGTAGATAAAAGATGTAAGTTCACTTGTGAGTTTTGTTTTGTTACCTATTAAACATTTTGGTTATAAAATTATTGTGCGCTACTTTCCAGTTTTCGCCGGCCGCAGTGGCCGAGCGGCTCTAGGCGCTTCAGTCTGGAACCGCGCGACTGCTACGGTCGCAGGTTCGAATCCTGCCTGGGACGTGGGTGTGTGTGAAGTCCTTAGGTTAGTTAGGTTTAAATAGTTCTAAGTTCTAGGGACTGATGACCTCAGATGTTCTCAGAGCCATTTGAACCATTTTTTTTCCAGTTTTCCTTCATATATTGCTTTACTCCCAAGGCAAATTTTACTCCCAAGGCAAATTTTACTCCCAAGGCAAATTTTCGATTATTATTGTTGAATGAAATGGTGAATATTGTGAATGCTAAAGCTATTGTGGATGTAAATCTATTTTTTCATACAGTGCTTCTAACCTACTGCCACCACGCCACGTACCAAGAGCTCTGATGACAGGCCAACAGTCCAAAAGAGAAACAGTGTTTCCTAGTAATATTTATGACTGTTCATGAACAGATGAATGTAGTTGCTAAGCAGAAAAAAAACCAACTCTCTTGTGTTGTTTGATATGGTTCACTGTGTGCTTGCATCTAACCGCGTATCATTAGTCTTCATAATGTATGGAAATTTTAATACAAAAATATCTTCCCGATTCATTTTACACATACTTCTTGCATTCTATGTTTCATACTTTCTCTTTGTGCATCTGATGTTTAAACTTAATATATAAGGTGGCACAGGCAAAGTAGAAATTTTGAACATTAGTGTTGTCAACACTAGCACTGTAAGTTGTTTGGAACTAATATGTAGTTGTAAGTATGTTGCCATTAAGTAAGCATGCAGCAGTGGAATGGCACAAAACATTTTATCGCTGTGAAAGGATTTTACAAGCAACATGATAATGTGACTACTGCCCAGAAGGTATTTCGACAGTGTTACCAGCTAGTTCATCTTGGACATGTCCCATTTGCTCATGCAAATACAATGAGGGGGGCATAATTTTGAAGAAACTGATTCAACCTTGAAAAAGAAGCCTTCAGGCAGAATTTGGACAGTACATACCCCAGAGAACTTTGCAGCTGTTTCCATTGAGAGGAGCTCTTGCCACTATGTTCAACATCATGCATGTCTGCTAGTGATTGGATGATGAAGAGTACAAGTAATACTCTACTTATTAAAGACTGGGTAGCAATTAAATGTACAGGACCCTGTGTCGCATACAGAATTTAGTGAATGGCTGTTAGCTAAAATCATTGAGTCTGCCAATTTTCTTAACAACATACGGAAGTGAGATAAAGCCCACTTCCACTGTAATGGATACATTAACAAACAGAATTTCTCTTTGTGGCCACAGGAAAATCTTTGAGAGTTTCACAAGCTTCATTACACAGTGCCAAGGTTGCAGTATGGTGTGCTGTATCATGTCATGGTGTTGTAGCCTTTTTGAGTGTAGGATAGTGTTGCAGCAATACATAACATCCGCTCAGTACGTTGATATGCTTTTGAGACATTCTGTACACTGATATTCTGTACATCGAGACATTGAAAACATATTTTCAGCTGGATGGAGCCAAGGCACATACTGCCCAACAATCAGTGAAAGGCGTGTAATTTCATGTAATAGTGACATTTCATGGCCTGCGAGATCCCCTGATCATAGTGTGTCTAATTTCTTCCTGTGGAGACATCTTAAAACCAAAGAAGTGCACATATCATGCAACTATTCATGAACTGAAACAAGATTGAAGAAGAAATCGCTACCATACCCCAAGGCATCACTACCATACCCACTGAGCATCCCAGAGTTTCCATAACAGCGTATTAGAATGTGAACACCAAAGGGAGCACATCTTTCTGATATCTTTAAAAAGTGAAGAGACAGTTTGTGCATTTCATAATGAAAACATATATTAAATACTGCATAAATGCACTTTTGTCAAAAGAAAAATGTTTTTCCTGTGTTTATTACAGCAAATTACATTACTTCAAAATTTCCCATTTCCCTGTGCCACACTGTATTGTCAAATTTTCTATTTTTGTTGCACATCGGCAGTGAAACCAGAGCATTTACTCCTTACACATCATCATTTCAACATTTGAAAAAATTCTGAAAAGTAGGCTAAATGTTAACATATTTCCAGTGTTAGTGGAATGAATAACCACATGTTAAAGATGAAATACTAAATGCCAGTGGTGGTGAGTGATCATATGTTAATGTGCTGCTGTACACTGTAAATATTGCACTAAAATCATGCCATTTATCTTTGAATGCAAGCCGGAAGCACACACAAATTTTGCCATTTCTGTTCGAATGCATGATGGTATCCAATAAAACAGAGGAAAACATTTTGTAGCGCTGTCTCTGTGAAAACTATATACCATTGTCAAGTGTGGAAATGGTGCGAGTCCCACTATGAAGATCTCGGAGAAAGGTAGCAGCCGTCTGTTTTTAACTGTACGTGCTCTGACGGAACATCATCTCGGCTGGCACTAGGGTGCTACGTTGCTTCAGTACCACACCAGTAATTTGCTTTGGAAGTGTGTGTAAAGCATTGTGCCAGCATAAGTGAAAAATTCTGTAGATGGTCTGCAAAGAGGGCCTTTTCCAGTAGATTTTTTGAGGAGAAAAATGAGAGCTTTAATTTCTTGAATATTATATGTGAGTAGGCCATATGAAAAGGTAAAACACTGAAGAAATACAAATAGAGTGTGACGAATCTTTTTAGTAGCATTTTACATGTCATTACAATGCTCAAGAGCATAGATTGGCAATATGTTGGCTCAGGTTTTAATTCCACTACTATAACCCTCCTCCCCTTTTTTTCCCTTATAATGTTAAACTATTCATTATAAAATTTAGATTTATTTATGATTACTACCCTTGCCAGTCAAAAGACTATATGCAGTAGCATAAGGGGGTACACGAGGAAGTTTAGTATGAAAGTGTCCAAAAAAGTTGGATCTGCAGATGTGATGTTTGTAATGCTATGAGTGTTTCAGTCTGTAAGGAAACTGGCTACACCTGAAAGACACATTGCCGAGTGACTGACTTCTGAATTAACGTGTGGCGCACTGATTTCCATAATTCCATAATGTTTGTTATTCAGGAACTGTGATACATCGTGTACTGGAGGAGTGAAAGTTCTAGTACATATCAATGCTGTAATAAAAAACATAGTGGAAGTTGTAAATATATCAACAGTATACATGATCTTAGTACATTATGTAAGCTAATATTGCAACAGTATTTAGTCACACCTATCATGATGACCTAGTGAAACACAGTCTGCTTATTTTTGTAATATTGTAGCACATTGGCAAAATTTTGCACAAGCTGCTCTGCTAAATGCAAACATGAGGCAGTGGATTTTATAGCATCCTTGAAAGAAAATGATAGCTCACCAGAAAAAGTACTGCCAGAGCTGTTTGTTTGGAAAAGGCCGAAACCAGTAGTTTGTAAATGTAATCCTCTTCTTGCTATTGAAAAATTGTCAAAAAAGAGAATTTGACACAAAATATAAAATAATGATGTGACCATCTGCAAATGTCTTCCATGTTGATAGACCACCTAGTGTGTTATCCTCTGCTTATTAGCTTCACGTAACTATCATTGTCAATGACTCGGTATTTTCAAACAACTGATTTTGTAGACTTGTTTGTTTCTTTCGGACAACAGTCATAATCAGTGACTCAGCCAAAGACTTGGCCTTCTTCTTTCTCCAAGTTTATTATTCCAAATTTGAAGTCCTTAAATTCTACTCATATACACCTTATGCGTCAAGTTTAAATACCGCATTTTGTGTGGCATTATGTCAATACACTTACTCCTTCCTGCCAAATGTGTATTTCATTTTAAAAACGTGGGAAGATGAAGCTCTCATCGACTTGGTCATGAGTTCGAGTCATATACGAACTCTGATGAAGAGCTGAGTTCTGTAATTGATGGCTCTCTCTTAGGCAGAATTCAGTATGCGATACAAATAAGGGCATGTAACCAATCTCCATATGGGGGAGGCACTGGAAACTGGAACTTGGTTGCTCAACTGACAAACTTCAATTATTCAGAGCACACAGACAGTTCCATACACATGCAACTACCCTGCCTGTGCACTGCACTTTAAATTAAGTGCAGGTTTGTCTGTTGGTGGTGGTGTGTGTGTGGGGGGGGGGGGGGGGTTGGTGGAGTAAATAATGGACTAAGACGAGGTGAGGGAAAAGGGAGAGCAAGGACAACGAGAGGCATGGACAGCAAGGATTATACGTATCTCGTCCTGATGTTGGCCGAGTAGTGATGTTGCACATTGTGGGGTAGAAAGCAAGTATCTGCTTGGGAGAGGGTAGTGTGTTGGCAGAGGGAGACCACTGTTAAGAGCAAAGTGAAATTGTGTCTGTTATTAAATCAGTAAATACACTGCTTGACAATTGTTAGGGAACAATGCCAGTTGCTACAGAAAAGCTGACAATTGCTGCAGAACTGCTGCCAGTTCCCGCAGATGCAGAACAGCTGCCAACAGCTGCCAATTGCTGTGAATACTTGACCAATGAAATTTAAAGGAAATGTGTAGGGTGGGATGTGTTAAACTGCAGCAGAGCCTGTGCACAAACACACTGTTTGCATTCGACAGTTCATGCAGTACGGTGTCTGGTGAAGGTTTTTGTGGAATCAATTAGTGCAACATTCCGTGTGGTACAGTGTCATATCCGCAAGATGTCATTTGCATGCTTATGATTGTAGATAAACAGTAGCACAGATAAAGCCAGTCAAAGTGTCACTAACGTTGACACTATATGGGTGTGCCCAGAAGTGTCATGTCATGATTTAAAAAAAACTGCCGAAAGTGGAAATGCTATGCAAAAGCATACCAGTGGTCAAATATGGACTACCGCACTGTAAGAGGATCAATATGTAGCCCTAGTTGCATAAAGGAATGGGCATATCACTCTTAGGCAGATTGCTGCATAACTTGTGACCACTGTTGGTACACTTGTCTCTGCCAGAACCATTTCAGGGCTATTAAAGCAGGTTGATTTGTATGCTCATAAACTTATTAAATGCATCCCACTTCAACCCTGCTACTGTCGAGAAAGCGACCATTGATGTAAGGAGCATGTTGGTTAGGAACAGCAACAATGGTCCAAGTGATGTTCTTCAATGAATCCCAGTTTACTGTTTCATGTGCCCCTTAGTTAGTGTGGAGAGAGAGAGAGAGAGAGAGAGAGAGAGAGAGAGAGAGAGAGAGAGAGAAGCACATGTTATATACCACAGAATGTTCATGAATGTTATCAGTATGGCCTAGGTGGTATGATATGGGCAGGCATCATGCACAATGACCAAACACTGACATATATATTGTCCATGTCTTTATGGGTGTGGTGGAACCCAACTTTCTTTTTATGGATAACAGTGCCTGCCCAAACAGGACAGCTGAGGTGTCACACACTGGAAGGTGAAGATATTGAACGTATGGAATGGCCTGCATGCTCTCCGGACCTAAACCCTATAGAGCATGCCTGCGATGCTCTTGGCAGATGTGTTTCTCAATGTACACCCCCTCCCCAAACTGCAAGAACTGAAAAATTCCTTGAGCCTTGAGAGAGGAGTGGGCAATACCCCCACTCCAAGAGCTTCTCAACAGTTTGGTAACCAGCATGAAATAACAGGTACTAAATGTGCATTAGTGCCTGAGGAGGGCATATTCCTTACTGAGAGTCCAATATCAACCTGACTGTGTCAGACATAAATGATGTTTATATCTGCTATCTTGCTTTTCCTTGTGGTGAAATCTGTACCAACTTTAGTTATAAATACACCATTCCACCTCTGTTATGTATGTACTGTGTCTCATGTTGTCCATCATTGCCTGTCATTATTCCTGTCCAACAGTCTCTCTGTTCCTTAGCAGTTGACTATGATGAATTATAAAGAAGAATTGTGGAGATCAGTGCACCATGCATTAATTCAGAGATCCATCCCATCAACAGAAATTAGGAAAAGAATTGCAATGGCAAAAGAAGGATTCAAGAGGAAACAGAAATTACTTTGTGGGCCACGAAACAAAGATCTGAGGAAAAGACTTGCCAAATGTTACATCTGGAGCATTGCACTATATGGTGCGGAGACCAGGACATTGAGGAAGGAAGATGAAAGAAGATTGGAGACACTAGAGATGTGGATATGGAGAAGAAGGGAAAAAGTGAAATGGGAAGACCGAGTAAGGAATGAAGAAGTATTACGAAGAGTTGCAGAAGAAAGAAAGATGCTGAAAGTCATCAGAAAGAGAAAATGGAACTGGATTGGACATTATTTGAAGAGGGACTGTTTATTGAAGGAAGGAATAGAAAAAAATAATGGAGTGAAAAAGGGGAAGAGGAAGAAGAAAATATCAAAAAGCTGGACAAGGAGGCAAATATTCAGAAATGAAAAGACTGGCTATGGACAGACAAAAGTGGAAGAGGCTTAACCCATAACAAGACCTGCCGTATGGCAGAATACCATACATACACAGTCACTTAGCAGTGTGTCTTTCAGGTGTGGTCAGTTTCCTTACAGATTTAAATACTCATTAGTGAAATCTCTATATATAAAAGGAAATGGACTCACTCACTGACCACCACCAAGCCCAAACCACTAGGCGTAGAAGCATGAAGTTTGGAGAAGTTGTGGATCTTATGACGTAGGTGTTTCAGAAGAGATTTTTTGAAATTCCAACCCGAAGGGGTGAAATAGGGGAAGGAGGTTCTTTGTCAAAAATGTTGCTATTAATGCAATTTTGAAGCTAGACCTATAAAAATTGTATTTGGTTTCTTGGTCAGAAGTAAAGAAATATGTGTTTCAGCATTTTTGTAAATTTAACCCTGTGAGATGAAATGAGGAGTGAAAGTCCTTTATGGAAATATTTCATTGTGCAAGCATTTTTGAAGCTAAGTCTATCAAAATTTGTATTTTGCTTCTCTGTTAGAAATAAAACATGTGCATGTCACTGTTCTTGGAAGCTCAGACCCTAAGGGGGTGAAATATTTTATGAAAATACAAGGCATTTCATTTATCTGATGACTGCCTGCCCAGGCCGGCCATGGAAGCTGTGCCTGCCAGTCGAATGGATCCCACAGAACTGCAGTATGCCTCCCCCACCCCTAATTTATTTATTTATTTTTTTATTTTTTTGGGAGGGGGCTGAAAGGCATAATCAGTCTTAAATAATGATGATGATGATTGGGGGGGGGGGGGGGGGGCGTACAGGCATGTGCTCCTTGTCAGCCTGTGTCATTCGAGCAGTGAAACAGGCATCATGAGTGTAACACTGAAGCTATGGCAAAAGCAAATTATTCAGTTCTACCAGTGCTTATTTATGATTCGAATGTGCATACAGAGTCCACTTGTACTGTTTGGAGATAGTATAAACAAAAGATCCAGGTGTCAGAGTTCAGAGTCGTATGCAGTTCTCAAATTAGTGAATAAATTTCATAAAACAGAAAGCATTCAAGGTAACAAGTGTAAACGATGACATTTAGTGCTTATAGAAACTCATCTCAGTGACACTGTGTACTACCTGGAAAATTCACCTAAAAAGTCTTGGATGTCTTTTGCAGCAAACGCAAATTTCGCACACCTCTGTACAAAGAGGTACCAGATCGGTTTGACGGAGGAGATAGAGAAGATCCAAAGAAGAGCGGCGCGTTTCGTCACAGGGTTATTTGGTAACCGTGATAGCGTTACGGAGATGTTTAATAAACTCAAGTGGCAGACTCTGCAAGAGAGGCGCTCTGCATCGCGGTGTAGATTGCTCGCCAGGTTTCAAGAGGGTGCATTTCTGGATGAGGTATCGAATATATTGCTTCCCCCTACTTATACCTCCCGAGGGGATCACGAATGTAAAATTAGAGAGATTAGAGCGCGCACGGAGGCTTTCAGACAGTCGTTCTTCCCGCGAACCATACGCGACTGGAACAGGAAAGGGAGGTAATGACAGTGGCACGTAAAGTGCCCTCCGCCACACACCGTTGGGTGGCTTGCGGAGTATAAATGTAGAAATGTAGATGTAGAAAGAGGTGCTAAGCTGCATGGGGTAAGACCCTATAAAGTATCAGTAGCTCAAGAACTTCGACCTAGTCATTCTGTGCATGGGTTTAAGTTTTGCGAATGGGTTTTAAAACAAGTGCATGATGGTGAAATGGATTCGAACCTCATTCTGTTTTCAGACGAGGCTTGGTTCCATTTACCTGGGTATGTTAATTCCAAAAACTGTCAACATTGGAGCACCGATAGACCTATAGTGCTTCATGAGGAACCCCTTCATGATCAGAAAATAGGGGTGTGGTGCACAGTTAGTGATGACAGAATAATAGGCTCAATTTTTTTAATGACCAAAACATTTTGCTAGTGTTTTTAATGAACTGATTGAAAGAGAACGAAGCTTCGCATTTTTTTCAACAGAATTTGGCTAGGGCTCATATGGCCAGTGTTTCTTTGCACACAATTCATAATGTGTTTGATGAACGAGTGATTAGTAACAAAATCTTGCCCACTAGAAGTCCTGATTTAACTCTGTGCGATTTTTATTTATGGGGTGCTCTGAAGGACAGAGCATACACAACAAATCCTCACACGATAAAGGAGCTCAAGTATAGTATCTATGAATCAATTAATTCAATATCTCAGAGAGAATTACATCGTTGATTAATAATTTCTTGAGTAGATGTCCGAAATGTGTGGAAAATAATGGCAGGCAGTTTCAGCATCTTCATATGTGACATGGGTGAGTACAAAATTTGTTTGTGTATGGTTTAAATGTAGTCAAGTGGTACTGCAGCAGTAGACGGGCGACACGGCATCTGATCACCAGTCAATGAAGCGCTCACTGCCAGGCATCTACCACGTTGCACAGGCAGTCATAAGATAAGTGGAACACCCAGTGTTCCATTGTGGATGCATTTTTAAAGCAATATCTTTGAAGTTGATGTTTGGCTTCATGGTTCGAGATGAAAAAAATATGAGTTCACTGTTGTTGGAAGCTTAACCCCTGAGGGGGGTGAAATAGGCTCAGACTGATTCACTGACTCGTCACTGCCCAGCCCAATCCTCCTAAGGATAGAAACTTGCAGTTTGGAGAGGCTGTAGATTTTATACTGAAGGCATCATTTAAGAAGGAATTTCTGAAATTCCACTCCTAAGGGGGTGAAATAGAGAATGAAGGACTTTTTGAAAGTATGTCGCTATTAAGGGAATTTTGAAGCTGGAACTTCAAAAACTGGTATTTGGTTTCTTAGTCAGAAAATAAAAACTGTGTGTTTCAGCATTTCTGGTAACTCCACCATAAAGGGGATTGCTTTAAAAAAAAAAAAAAAAAAAAAAAAAAAAAAAAAAAAATTACTGAACAGCTACCAAAGTATTTTTAAGGCTACATCTATGAAGTTGGTATTCTTAGGCCCATCACAGAATACCTCCCCGGAGTCCATCTCTCTGCTCACCCCTACCATTCTCCACACTCCTGCCTTTTATATACTTCCTAAAGTCCAGAAACCAAACCACCCAGGATGCCCCATTTTGGCCAGTTGTTGTGCCCCCACTGAGGGAATTTCTGCTTTCATAGACCAACACTTTCAACCAATTATCCGGAACCTATCCTCCTATATAAAAGATACCAACCATTTCCTCCACTGATTCTCCACAATTCCTGTCCCCCTGCCACACTTTGCCCTGCTCGTCACTATTGATTCCACCTCCCTTTACACTAACAACCGTAATGCCCATGGCCTTATCACTATTGAGCACCACCATTCGCAGTGCCTGACGGATTCCAAACTAACTATCTCCTTCCTAGTCGCCATGACCAACTATACCCTCACCCACAGTTACTTTTCCTTTGAAGACATTACCTACAAACAAATCCAGGATACTGCTATGGGCACTCACATGGTGCTGTCATATGCCAACCTATTCATGAGCCATCTAGAGAAATCCTTCCTAAACATCCAGAATCCTAAACCCCCTCATCTGTGTCAGATTCATTAATGACATCTTAGCGATTTGGATCAAGGGTGAGGACACCTTATCCACATTCCTCCAGAGCCTCAACAATTTCTCTCCCAGTTGCTTCACCTGGTCCTACTCATCCCAACAAGCCACCTTCCTAGATGGTGTCGTCCACCTCAAAGATGGCTACATCAGTACCTCCATCCCTATCAAACCGACTAACAAACAGCAATACCTCCACTTCAACAGTTGCCACCAGTTCCATATCAAGAAGTCCCTTCCATACAGACTAACCACCCATGGTCGTCACATCTGTAGTGACGAGCAGTCCCTCTCAAATATACTGAGGATCTCACTGAAGTCTTCAGGAACCATAATTATCCTCCCAATCTTGTACAAAAACAAATCTCCTGTGCCTTATCTTTCCAGTCTCCCACCATCTCCCAAAGTTCCACTGTCTGGCCTCCTCATAAGGAGCATCCTCATAAGTCAGTACCACCTAGGGATGGAGCAACTAAAAGACATTCTCTGCCAGGGTTTCAACTACCTCTCGTCAAGCTGTGAAATGAGAAATGTTCTGCCCGCTACCCTTCCCACCCCTCTCACAGTGGTATTCCACTGTCCACCAAACCTACACAATATACTCGTCCATCCCTACACAACTCATGCTCCCAACCCCTTACCTCATGGCTCATACCCATGTAATAGACCTAGATGCAAGACCTGTCCTGCACATCCTCCAATCACCACCTACTCCAGCCCGGTCACAAACATTGCCTATTGCATCAAAGGCAGGGCTACCTGTGAAACAAGTAATGTGATCGACAAGCTAAGCTGCAACTACTGTGCTGTTTTCTATGTGGACATGACAACCAAAAGCTGTCTGTCTGCATGAATGGCCACTGACAAACTGGGGCCAAGAAACAAATCAACCACCCTGTTGCCGAGCATGCTGCCGAACATGACATCCTTCATTTCAGTGACTGCTTCACAGCTTATGCCATATGAATAATTCCCACCAACAACAGCTTTTCTGAATTGCATATGTGGGAACTTTCCTTGCAATATATCCTACTTTCCTATAACCCTCCTGGCTTTAGCCTTTGTTAGTCATTGTCCTCTCCCATCTAGCCCCTTCTCTGTTCCCATTCCAGCACTACACTGCCCTCATTCCTCCATAGCACCTAGTCTTTTTACTTCTGTCCTATTCCACTATCCCCCCCCCACTGCTGCCCTCTGTCTAACCTCCTGACTGCACATAGCTGCTGTACCCTCTCTTCACTTTGTCCTTGCCTGCTCCCCAGCAGCACTTCACTTTTAGCCTTAGTTGACTGAGACTGCAGGTGTGTGTGTGTGTGTGTGTGTGTGTGTGTGTGTGTGTGTGCGTGTGTCATCTAATTTTGACAAAGGCCTTACTGGCTGAAATCTATATACGTGACAACATTTTTGTAGTGTCTATCTGCAACTCAGCTTATGGTGAGTAACAACTATCTACAATATACACTCTGTAAACCACTTTGAATTGCCTACCAGAAGGTACCTTCCATTGTACCTATTATCTTTCTTCCCATTCCATTTTCATATGTAGTGCGCAGAGGAGGATTGCTTAAATACGAATATGTGCTGTAATTAGTCTGAACTTGTCTTCATGGTCCCTGTGAGAGTGATACATTGGCAGGACATTTGGTATCTATCTTCAAGCATCTACCAGCTCAGGTTTTTACAGCTTTTATATTGATCAAACAAACCTGTGAGCATTTGTATTACCTTCCTGTTATATGTTCAATATCTCCTGCTAGTACTATTTGCAATGGTCCCACAAACTTGAGCAGTATTCTAGGATTGGTCACTCCAGTTTTTTTGTAAGTAGTCTTTTTCGGTGTCATATTTTCCCAGTGTCAATGAACCAAAGTTGCCAACTGCTTTACTTACACATGAGGTTATATGATCAGTCCATTCTGTGTTCTGACAAATTTTACCCCTTAATATTTATTGCTTACCTTTTAAACATTTGAATATTTTGGAAAATAGATGCTCAATTGATAAAATTTCTCTTCCGTAATTCATCTATTGGTAATGTCAAAATAATGGCTGAATATCAAGGAAATCACTTAACAATATGTACCAAAGGAAGTGAAAAGAGCATAAGTGAGGAAAAACATAGTGGATTTGAGACATAGTAGTGTAAGAATAGAGAAATAGTTTATGCTTGTTTTTCCTGGCTCTGAGCACTATGGGACTAAACATCTGAGGTCATCAGTCCCCTAGAACTTAGAACTACTTAAACCTAACTAACCTAAAGACATCACACGCATCCATGCCCGAGGCAGGATTCGAACCTACGACCGTAGCAGTCGCGCGGTTCCAGACTGTAGCGCCTAGAACCGCTTGGCCACTCCGGCCGGCTTTGTTTTTCGTGTTTCAATCTTTCTGCTTCATATCTAAATCACTGGAATGAAGTTAATGGTTTATGCATAATGACATCTGATTGCTTCAGTTATCTTTCTGAAATAAGAGTCACTGAATCATGTAAGTTATCAGATGAACTTGCTTTGTATCTTACCTGCATCCTTCTCCTCCTCTTCCCCCTCATTGTTAAACCCTGGGAGAGATGCCTTTTCATCAAAATGTTTCCAGCAGATTATTAATTCTCTGCTTCTGCTTTCCACTTGAGGGAAAAGTTAACTTTTGAAAAACTCGGATGACTCTGTGTTTACTTTTCAGTTACTGTGACTACTGTAGTATAAATCCTGTTGTATTGTTAACAGTGTGGCTTTTCCATGCTTATTTATTATATGTGGTTTTATTCCATTTGGCTTTTGCTTTTCTGCTTCTTAATAGGTTAGCAATGTTTTACAGAAATTTGGAACAGCTACATGTGCAAAATTACAGCTTCGTTGTTTATATACCAATGTTGCAATTTCCTAATACACTGACGAAAAAGAATCACAACTCCAAAAAATAACACAGGCCAACGATGGAAAAACGTTTTTGCTGAAAATACCTTATTCTTATGTTTTTAGGGTGGGAAATCCAAATATGATACTTAAAAAACAGTGTCACCTACCGTTTCTTCACATTTTATAGTGAAATTTATTAAATTAAGTGTTTTTTAAAGAATTTAACAGCTTTTATATAGTTAAAATAATTTAAAAAGGAGGCGTAATGAATGTAGATGATGTTGGTGGGACTGTTGAAAAACATTTGCTGGCAAAAAAAGGTGGATTTGATTTTTGTGTTAACAGATGGTGTTTTGTTTACCGTCAGCCTAACCTCACGTTCCTGTTTCCTGTACATGTGCTCAGTACAATGTCTAATAATGCTTGTAAAAACTCTGCTGACAGTTTTTGTTATATTTGTGGTGAATTTGTGGTTAAAAAACACCAAAGAAACATTACAGACTTTGTGAAAAAGGTTTATCTATCGTACTTTGGATCTAAACATAGTGATCAAGATAAATCTTGGGTACCACATAAGGTATGTTATGTAGGTGTTGAAGATCTGAGAAAATGGTCCAAAAAGGAGAAAAAAAGCCTTTAGATTTGCTGTTCCTATGATATGGAGGGAGCCAAGAAATCATTCCAATGATTGCTACTTTTGCAGTGTTGATATTACTGGCCATAATTCAAAAAACAAGAAGGTGATGAGCTACCCTAACCTTCCACCTGCCATCTGGCCTGTAAGGCATGGTGTAGATTTGCCATTTCCTGAACCACCAGATGATATAAATTCTATTCCAACAGAAGTATTTTCTGATGTACAATCTGATTTAGATGAAACAGATGATGATGAATTCCATTGTAGTACAGAAAGTCTAGAGCCCAAATTGTTTACTCAGATAGAGCTTAACGATTTGATTAGGGATCTGCACTTAACCAAAGAAAAGCTGAATTTCTTGGCTCTAGATTTAAAGAAGAGAACTTATTGGCAGTTGGAACCAGCATATACTTGTATAGGAAGAGAGAGCAGCAATTTTCCAAGCTTTTTCAACAAGAAGCTGATTTAGTGAACTGCTCAGACATTCCCAGTCTGATGAATGAGTTTGGTATTGAATACAAAAAGGAAGACTGGAGGCTGTTTATTGATTCGTCCAAAACTAGTTTAAAGGTTGTTTTATTACACAATGGTAACATGTATGCATCTAAAAGAAGGCATCTTTGTCGTACCTGACATTAGAAAATTGATGGTAACTTTGAATCCACAATGACCTTAAATGAGAAAGAAGCATGGGTATCATTCAAACAAGTTGTTACAAAGTTCTTAGGACATGAAAGAGACCCAGAATATGTTACTATTATAGCTACAGTGTTAAAGGAGTGTAAAACTTTAGGATGTTTAATGGGCCTGAAAGTTCACTTTTTGAACAGTCACCTTGATTACTTCCCGGACAATATGGGAGATGTTAGTGAGGAGCAAGGAGAGCATTTTCAACAGGACATTAAAGTGATGGAAAAACGCTACCATGGCCGCTGAAACACCAACATGATGGGGGACTACTGTTGATCACTTCTCCGAGAAGTTCAGCAAGCGACCGATCGTGGAAAAAGCTACAAAAGAAGCTTCAAAGAAAAAAGAGAAAGAAAATACAAACCAATTCCGGCTGACAAGTGAAACCTCTATTAACACATATCATTGTTTTAAGTAGCTTACTGTAAATACAAACCATGCTTATGTTGTAACAAAGCTTTTCATTAATTTCCCCATTCACCGTATAGCATAGGATTTTTATACTATATAATAAAAAGCATATTGCTCAAAAACTATGGGTGATACAAAAAAAATTAAGGCTAGATTTGGATTCACCTCATAAAAATCTATGAAGATCAGCTATCAAAGTAAAAAAAAGGTTTTTATAAAAAATTTTTCATTGGCCTGTGTAATTAATATGGAGCAATGATCGTCGGCGTTGTCGTCGGCGTTGTGGTGTTCAGTCTGAAGATTGGTTTGATGCAACTCTCCATGTTACTCTATTCTGTGCTAGCCCCTTAGTAACTACTGCAACACATTCCTTCCTGACATTTAAATCTATACTCAATGTTAACAGACTTCTCTTCTCCAGAAACGTTTTTCTAGCCATTGCATCTACATTTTATATCCTCTGTATTTCAGCCATCATCAGTTATTTTGCTGCTCATATAGCAAAACCTGTGTACTTTATTAAGTATCTCATTTTCTAATCTAATTCCCTCAGCATCACCTGATTTCATTAGACTACATTCTATTATTCTTGTTTTGCTTTTGTTGATGTTCATCTTATATGCTCCTTTCAAGACATGTCCATTCCATTCTATTCTTGTTACAGGGATGTGAAAGATGAGTAAAACATAATGCAGGATCACTATTGTAATTACTGTAAAATTGTAATTCTGTAGGCTTTCCAGGCAATAGATGATGTGTTGAATTATTTGGTCTTCTGCTGGTCATTAGCATCATCCCTCATGATGTTTTGACAGTGTGACTTAATGTCTTCTTCAGGTGCTCCCTGCAATGACACCATCAAATGGCAGAAGACCCAATCATTCAACAGACTATGTAGTTTTTCTGAAAGGTTGCCACAAAGATTAAATGTACTTATATATTCTGTACAAAGTATTGTTTTTAACCCATCCAAGAAACATGGAAGTTTTCTGTAATATGTACCTGCATTCACAATTGATAAAAATACAGAATTTAAAGAGGGATTGCATATCACTTACTCTCCTTCTCCGTCCATCAAACATAGTCCCCACTACTGCCTGCATCATTTTTGAGCCTCTGTCTGTTCACCAATCTTCTTCCCTCTTATCTTTCAATCCCATTCAAGTCGCTTGGAAAACTCTATTGCTTCTTTCCGAATCTTCTCAAACCTCATGTCCCTGTAATCCTGATTTTTCCATCCATTCTCTCTTCTTTATTGCCACCCCCCCCCCCTTTCTCTCTCTCTCTCTCTCTCTCTCTCTCTCTCTCTCTCTCTCTGTCACTGTCTCTCTCTCTCTCTCTCTCTCTCTCTCTCCCCCTCTCTCTCTCTCTCTGTCACTGCCTCTCTCTTCTCTGACATCACAGCAACTGGACCTGTCAACTTCTTGCTTGTCCCTCTACATCCACACCATCTCTCTCTCACCACTGACATATTTTCCTCACTGTAATACTCATTCTCCCTCCCCATGCAGCATCCTCATCCTCCACTCTCCCACCCCCCACCCACTCCACCCTGTCCCAATATTCTCTCCCTTTGGAAGCGTCATCTCGTAGTGCCCCAAGCCCTTATTCTCTAACTCCATCAGATTCATCCTCACTCTTGTATTCATCCTCTTCCTCTGTTCATCATAAACTCTTGTCATCTGCATACGTTCTCCTCCTGTCACCCTCATGCTGTTTCACATTACCCCTCATACTTGAACTCCATCCTGTCATTCTCATAGTGTCTGCAAATCCCCCTAATACCTCTAAATTATCGTCATACTCCTCATGTCCCAGCCCCCACCCTGTCCCCTCCCATGAACCATGGACCCTTGCTGTTGGTGCCAGAGCAATACAGATTGCAGTACCATAGGTGCAACCACACTGGAGGGGTATTGTTGAGAGGCCAGACAAACGTGTGGTTCCTGAAGAGGGGCAGAAGCCTTTCCAGTAGTTCCAGGGACAACAGTCTGGATGATTGATGGAACTGGCCTTATAATATCAACCAAAACAACTGCGTTGCTGTGCTGGTACTGTGAACACCTGAAAGCAAGGGGAGACTACAGCCATAATTCTCCCCGAGGATACAGAGCTTTACTCTATGGTTAAATGATGATGGCATCCTCTTGGGTAAAATATTCCAGAGATAAAATAGTCTCCCATTTGGATTTCTGGGTGGGGTCTACTCAGGAGTATGTCATTATCAGGAGAAACATAGTTGGTGTTCTACAGATCGGAGTGTGGACTGTCAGATCCCTTAACTGGACAGATAGGTTAGAAAATTTAAAAAGGGAAATGGTTAGGTTACAGTTAGATATAGTGGGAATTAATGAAGTCAAGTGCAGGAGGAAAGGGACTTCTGGTCAGCTGAGTACAGGTTTATAAATACAAAATCCAGTAGGGGTAATGTAGGAGTAGGTGTAATAATGAATAAAAAGTAGGAACGCGGATAAGCTGCTATGGACAGCATAGTTACTGTATTATTGTAGCCAAGATAGCCACAAAACCCACGCCTACCACAATAGTACAAGTTTATATGCCAAATAGCTCCATAGATGATGAAGAGATCGAAGAAATATGCTGAAGTGCCAGAGAAACTGGTATAGGCATGTATATTCAAATACAGAGATGTAAACAGGCAGAATATGACACTGCAGTTGGCAACGCTCATATAAGATGAAAAGTGTGTGGCGCAGTTGTTAGATCGGTTACTGCTGCTATAATGGCATGTTATCAAGATTTAAGTGAGTTTGACCATGGTGTTATAGTCAGCGCCCGAGCGATGGGACACTGCATCTCCGAGGTAGTGAAGAAGTGGGTTTTTTCCCGTGTGACCATTTCACTCATGTACTGTAAGTATCAGGAATCTTGTAAAACATCAAATCTCCGACATTGCTGCGGCCAATAAAAGATCCTGCAAGAGCAGGACCAATGATGACTGAAGAAAATCGTTCAGTGAGACAGAAGTGCAACCGTTCTGCAAATTGTTGTAGATTTCAATGCTGGGCCATCAGTAAGTGTCAGCATCTGAACCATTCAATGAAACATCATCAATATGGGCTTTCAGAGTGAAAGACCCACTTGTGTACCCTTAAATGACTGCACGATACAAAGCTTTACACTTCGCCTGGCCTGTCAACACCGACATTGGACTGTTGATGACTGAAAACATGTTGCCTGGTCTGACGAGTCTCATTCCATTTTGTATTGAGTGGATCGACGTGTACGGGTATGGAGACAACCTCATAGATCCATGGACCCTGCATGTCAGCAATTGACTATTCAAGCTGGTGGAGGCTCTGTAATGGTGTGAGGTATGTGCAGAAGAAAGAAGTCTGTGTACATGGAAGAGACCTGGAGACACCGGAAGGTTTCAGATTGATTATATAATGGTAAGACACAGAGTTAGGAAACAGGTTTTAAATTGTAAGACATTTCCAGTGCCAGATGTGGACTCCGACCACAGTTTATTGGTTATGAACTGTAGATTAAAACTGAAGAAACTGCAAAAAGGTGGGACTTTAAGGAGATGGGGCATGGATAAACTGAAAGAACCAGAGGTTGTAGAGAGTTTCAGAGGGAGTGTTAGGGAACAATTGACAAGAACAGGGGAAAGGAATACATAGAAGAAGAATGGGTAGCTTTGAGAGATGAAATAGTGACGGCAGCAGAGGATCAAGTAGGTAAAAAGATGAAGGCTAGTAGAAATACTTGGGTAACACATGAGATATTGAAATTAAATGATGAAAGAAGAAAATATAAAAATGCTGTAAATGAAGCTGGCGATAAGGAATAAAAAAGTCTAAAAAATGAGATCAACAAGAAGTGCAAAATGGCTAAGCAGGAGTGGCTAGAGGACAAATGTACAGATGTAGAAGAATGTGTCACCAGGTGTAAGATAGACAGTGCCTACAGGAAAGTTAAAGATACCTTTGGAGAGAAAAGAACCACCTGTTTGAATATAAAGAGCTCAGATGGTAAACAAGTCCTAAGCAAAGAAGGGAAAGCAGAAGAATGGTGGAAGGATGTATAGAGGGTCTGTACAAGGGGAGTGTACGTTATGGCATTATTATGGAAATGGAAGAGGACATAGATGAAGATGAGATGGGTATATGATGCTTACTGAAGAATTTGACAGAGCATGGGGGTAAACAACATTCTGTTAGGACTACTGATAGCCTTGGGAGAGCCAGACATAACAAAACTCTTCCATCTGATGAGCAAAATGTATGAGACAGGGAAAATACCCTCAGACTTCAGGAAGAATATGGTAATTCCAATTCCAAAGAAAGCAGGTGCTGGCAGGTATGAGAATTACCAAACTATCAGTCGAATAAGACACGGTTGCAAAATACTAATACAAATTCTATAGATATAAGGAAAAACTGGTAGAAGCCACCCTCTGGGAAGATTCCATAGAAAAGAAGGAACACACAAGGCAGTACTGACCGTACGACTGATCTTAGAGAAGGTTGGTTAAGGAAAGACAAACCTAAGTTTACAGCATTTTTAGACTCACAAAATGCTTTTGATAATGTTCAACTGGAATAATTTCTTTCAAATTCTGAAGGTAGCAGGGATAAAATAAAGAGAGCGAAAGACTATTTACAATTTCTGCAGAAATCAGATGGCAGTTACAGAAGTCTAGGGGCAGTGATGGAAGCGGTGGTTGAGAAGGGAGTGTTCAGTCTATATATTGAGCAGGCTGTGAAGGAAATAAAGAAAAAAAATGGAGAAGGAGCTAAAATTCAGGGAGAAGAGATAAAAACCTTGAGGTTTGCCAATGACATTGTATTTCTGTCAGAGATGGGAAAGATCTTGGAAGAGCAGTTGAATGGACAGTGTCTTGAAAGGAGGATATATGATCTACATTAATGAAAGCAAAAGAAGGATAATGTAATGTAGTTGCATTAAATCAGGTGATGCACAAGGAATTTTATTATAAAATAAAATGCTTAAAGTAGTAGATGAGTTTTGCTTTTTGGGAAGCAAAATAACTGATGGAGGTCGAAGTAAAGAGGATAAAAAAATGCAGATTGGTGATGGCAAGAATAGCATTTCTGAAGAAGATAAATTTGTTAATGTCGAGTATAGATTTAAGGGTCAGGTAGTCTTTTCTGAAAGTATTTGTATGCAGTGTAGCCATGTATGGAAGTGAAACATGGATGATAAACAGTTTAGAGGAGAAGAGAATAGGAGCTTTAGAAATGTGGTGCTACAGAAGAATGGTGAAGATTAGATGAGTCGATCACGTAACTAATGAGGAAGTACTGAATTGAACTGTGGAGAAGAGAAATTTGTGGCACAACTTGACTAGAAGAAGGGATCGGTTGGTGGGACATGTTCTGAGGCATCTAGGAGTCACCAATTTAGTATTGACGGGAGGCATGGTGGGTAAAAATTGTAAAGGGAGACCAAGAGACTAAGCAGATTCAGAAGGATGTAGGTTGCAGTAGTTAATTGGAGATAAAGATGCTTCCACAGGGTAGAGTAGCATTTGGAGCTGCATCAAACCAGTCTTTGGGCTGAAGACCACAACAATAACATCAACAACAACTACTCCTCATGTTATCTTCACTTTCCTCTGAACATGTGTATATTCTCTCACAAATCCTTTTTCTCTCATCTGGGATTCTTATACTCTTCCCTGTAATGTTTATACTCTCCACCATGATCTTCATGCTCTTCGGTATCATTCTTAAACCCTCCATGTACCCCTTTACTCTACTGCATGATTCTTACACACCCATCTCCCTTCCGCGCCTACTGTTTCATTGTACTCCCCCTCTGTCGCCCTCGCAGCACCCTCTGTCGCCCTCGCAGCACCCTCTGTCGCCCTCGCAGCACCCTCTGTCGCCCTCGCAGCACCCTCTGTCGCCCTCGCAGCACCCTCTGTCGCCCTCGCAGCACCCTCTGTCGCCCTCGCAGCACCCTCTGTCGCCCTCGCAGCACCCTCTGTCGCCCTCGCAGCACCCTCTGGCTCCCTCGCAGCACCCTCTGGCGCCCTCGCAGCACCCTCTGGCTCCCTCGCAGCACCCTCTGGCTCCCTCGCAGCTCCTTCCCCGTCGCCCTCGCAGCTCCTTCCCCGTCGCCCTCGCAGCTCCTTCCCCGTCGCCCTCGCAGCTCCCTTCCCCGTCGCAACTCTAAGCTCCCTTCCCCGCCGCCACTCTAAGCTCGCGCCCCGCCGCCACTCTGACACCCTCCCGTCACCCACCATCTAACCCCTCCTGCCCCCCCTCCCAATCACTGTTACACTGCCCTCCTCCTGTCACCCTCGTGCTCTCCCCCTGTCATCATCATAATCCCCCCTTCCTATCAAAGTCACCCACCACACACACCACCACTCTCATACTCCTGCCAACCCCCACCCCCACCACTGTTGCCCTAACACCTGCCTTCTGGTTCTATCATTACTCTCACCTCCCCCCTTCCCCAGTCTCTCTTCCATCTGTTGCACCATCTCCTCCTCCACAACCCTCCCACTATGTCATTTTCCACTCCTCGCTCGGGGCCCTCCTCCAGTCCCTCATCCCCATTTGTGCAATCTCCTACCCCTCCCGTGCACCCCTCTTCCACCACTCTCACTGCTGTCGCCCTCTCCTCCACTTTCACTGTTGACCCCTCCTCCACTATGCCATAACACCACTTTTGGTGACCGAGCGAGGTGGCGCAGTGGTTAGCACACTGGACTCGCATTCGGGAGGACGACGGTTCAATCCCGTCTCCAGCCATCCTGATTTAGGTTTTCCGTGATTTCCCTAAATCGCTTCAGGCAAATGCCGGGATGGTTCCTTTGAAAGGGCACGGCCGATTTCCTTCCCCATCCTTCCCTCACCCGAGCTTGCTCTCCGTCTCTAATGACCTCGTTGTCGACGGGACGTTAAACACTAATCTCCTCCTCCTCCACCACTTTTGGCTTTCCACAAATTGCACTTTGCTATGATTCTCACTTTCTCCATCTCATATTGCCCATCCTATACCTCCTCAATTTCCTTATTCCTCCTCTTCCTTCATTATGCTTTTCTCCTTTTTATCTCCTGGCTTTCTGTTCTCTGCTTGCTTCATGCCCCCCCCCCTCCCATCACCCATCTCCCCTCTCCAAATCCCCACCCATCTTAACTGTTGCCCCCTACACCTCTCCCTTCCCCAACAGCATAGCACCTCCTTTTTGTTTATGTTTACAGGTCTAAAATTTCTCTCTCTCTCTCTGCCAGTCTTTTTCCATTGTCCTTCCTATCCATCAGTCCCGACCCATTTGCATTCTCTTGTTTCCATCTGTTCCATATTCAAGTAATTATTTGTAGACTATATCAGTAGAACTTTGTTAAAGGAATCTGGGTCATTCCACACCATTGGTAACCACCTGATCATCTCCAATCTGAATAAAATTTTGCACAGGGATTTCTTATTTAACAAAACGAAGCTGCACAGAATTAGGAGCACAGGATGCAAAAAATTCAATGTTTTATGATGCTTTCAGTAAGGGGCTGCAAAATGTTGGCAGGACTATGACAGTTTTGTCCAAATTCAAGAAGCTTAAAATTGTAACTGGCAGTAATCGAAGTGAGTTGTTTGGATCACATGCAAAATGTCTGTGCTCTTAACACCATTATAATTTCAAGCCTTTCACATTCATCTTATTTATGTTACATGAGGTCAAAGTTGAGAAAAAATAAATTGTTATAATTTTTCAGCTCTTTTGTAAATGTAACAATTTTTGAACTAAGTGTACTGAGTACTCTTTAGCAGTCCTGTAAAGAAATTGCTTGCTATAATTCTAACAAACTGTGGCTGTTACTTGTTGAGTTTTAAAGAAATTATTTATATGTAAATGTGCCATTACATTTTTTTACAAATTTATGTATAATTTGATGTCATATTGTACTGTAAAGATCATAGTTTGTTTGGGAACTCTTTGAGATGGTTAAAAACTGACAACAAAATTGCTATTTTCAAATGTTTGCAAACCATCATTTCAAAAGCTGCATTTTATATGAGAATCTCAAAAATGTTAGTATAGTAGTTACATTCTTAATCTGTGATGTACAGCTTCTTCAAACAGTATTATTGTACTTGCACATAATGGTTCATTTAACACATTTTCATTCTGGCTGTATTGTTTCTTGAAGGAAGATAAAACTGTGCTTCCCTCATCATCTTTCCTGTACTTTTTGCCAGGCGTTGTTGTTATAACCACTAACCCATTAAGCCTTCTAGCTTATTGACCATTCAGCTTGAAATTGTAAGTTGAGGAGCCATTTGTGGAATTGACCAATTTTTTGGTAGAAGTGTACAGTGTTCCACTTCTTTTTCATTGTGATATTAAGTTGCTCAGGAGTTAAGATTTGTTGTTATTCATTTGCTCGTCACCTTATTTCTTCACACTGGCCAGTATATCTTGGTTGGACTTCGTTATTACTGGAAATTAAGAGCATAACCCAAAATCCAAATTCTTAAATAAATATGATGCTTCTCAAAAACAACATGTTGTGTATTGTACTCTCATTTACACTGACCATGCATAAGGAAGTTTGCTCATAGTGTGGAACATCACATATATTTTAATACGGACTCGTCCCTGTGACATCATTGGCATTGTCACACCCATTCTTCATCCATGGCTCGCATAATATCTCCTAAGCAGGACCTGCCAATATGGAATCAGTTGCCCCATTACTTAAATAAACTTTTTATGGTGGCGATCATCATTCGTTGGTTTAGTAAAGGCTTGTGTAGCATATCACTTCGCAAATCTCAGAGATCTCAGAGTTTGAAGAAACTTGCATTTTTTTTTGCTTCAACCCATTCAGTTGGTCACAAAAGTCAATATGGTAATGGCGTTGCTGATCATTAGAAATTTACTGTACAAGTGTATGGTACCTGGCATGTGCAGCAGAAATTGAAATCTGTCTACAGATTTACTTTGTACTTGGTACATATTGTACTGTATGTCACTTGTGACTCTTACTATAAGACTTTCTGATATTTTAAAGTATAATGCCCCAGACTTTACAAATTTGAGTTGACCCTTTCTGCAATTTTCATTTGTCCATCAACACTTGAATCATTTGTAGGGGATAAAAGGAACACTTCAATCATTTGTAGGGGAGCAAAGAGGAGCATATGTCTTGTGAACCTTGTTTTTAGCATATTGGACACAATTTTTGGCGTGATAAAACATTTCATCTAGTTAGCTTTATTACTTCAGCCACTTTTTCTTTATCAGGTCCGCTTAAGCATATTTTAATGATGAGAATTGTTTTTTCAAAAGGGTTGAGGTAGGTTTTTTTTTTTTTTTTTACAAGAACTCAGAGTGTGAATGAGCATTTCATGATAGAATCAGATCATTGACTCTGTTTCAAGGTCATAATCAGAGTGTAGTTTCAGTGATTCAGGTCCTTTTTTAAGATTACTAAAAGGAGCCCATTGGTACGGAATTGTCCACACAACCAATTGAGCAAGGTGGTACGGAAGGACCGCCACCAACATCCTTCTGTCTTACACAAAATAATACACCCTAATTCTACAACAACCTGAAGCTGTATAATGAACAAAGCTGTTTTTTGTTGAGTTATCAATCTTGTGACTGGTTTGATGTGGGATGCCATGAATTACTTTCCCTTGCCAACCTCTTCATCTCAGAGTAGCCTGTGCAGTTTATAATTATTTGCTGGATGTATTCCAATCTCTGTATTCCCCTATAGTTTTTGCCCTCTACAGCTCCTTCTAGTACTATGGAAGTCATTCCCTGATTTCTTAACAGATATCCTATAATACTGTCCCTTCTCCTTGTCAGTGTTTTCCACAAATTACTTTCCTCTCCGATTCTGCGCAGAACCTCCTCATTCCTTAGCTTATCAGTCCATACAATTTTCAACATTCAACTGCAGCACCATTTCTCAAATGCTTCAATCATCTTCTGTTACAGTTTTCTCAAAGTCCATGTTTCACTACCATACAATGCTGTGCTCCAAATATACAGTCTCAGAAATTTCTTCCTCAAATTAAGGCCCATATTTGATATTAGTAGACTTCCCTTGACCAGGTATGCCATTTTTGCTGTTGCTAGTCCCATTTCGCCATTGCTAGTCTGCTTTTGGTGTCCTCCTTACTCTGTCTGTCATTGATTATTTTACTGCCTAGGTAGCAGAATTCCTTAATTTTGTGACCATCAATCCTGATTTTAAGTTTGTTGCTGTTCTCATTTGTGCCACTTCTCATTACTTTCATCTTCTTCAGTTTATTCTCAATTCATATTCTGTACTCATTAGACTGTTCATTCCATTCAGTAGATCGTATAATTCTTCACTTTCACTCAGGATAGCACATCATAAGTGAATCATATCATTGATATCCTTTCACCTTGAATTTTAATTCCACTCCTGAAACTTTCTTTTATTTCTATCATGGCTTCTTTGATGTACAGATTGAACATCCCTGTCTTACACCCTTTTTAATATGAGCACTTCATTCTAGGTTGTCCACTCTTATTATTCCCTCTTGCCTCTGGTACACATTGTGTATTACCCGCCTCTCCCTATAGTTTACCCTTATTTTTCTCAGAATTTTGAACATCTTGCACATTTTACATTGTGGAATGCTTTTTCCAGGTCAACAAATCCTATGAACATGTCTTGATTTTTCTTTGATCTTTCTTCCATTATCAACCACGATGTCAGAATTGCCACTCTGGCGCTCTTACTTTCCCTGGAGCTGAACTGATCATCGTCTGATATATCCTCAATTTTTCCCCCATTTTTCTGTATATTATTTTCGTCTGCAACTTGGATGCGTGACCTGTTAAACTGATTGCGCGATAATTCTCGCATTTGTCAGCTCTATCAGTCTTCAGAATCGTGTGAACGACATTTTTCCAAAAGTCAGATGGTACGTTGCCAGACTCTTACATTCTACACACCAACATGAATAGTCATTTTGTTGCCACTTCCCCCAATGATTTTAGAAATTCTGATGGAATATTGTCAATCCCTTTTGCCTTATTTGATTTCAAGTCCTCCAAAGCTCTCTTAAATTCTGATTCTAATACTGGTCCCCTATCTCTTGTAAATTGAGTCCTGTTTCTTCTTCTATCACACCAGACAAATCTTCCCCCTCATAGAGGCCTTCGGTGTACTCTTTCCACCTACCCTTGCTTTTAATTTCACCAAAGGCTGTTTAGACTTTCCTGTACGCGAGTCAGTCCTTCTGACAATCATTTCCTTTTTGATTTCTTCACATTTTTCATGCAGCCATTTTGTTCTAGCTTTCCTGCTCTATCTATTTATTTCCTTCCTCAACAATTTGTATTTCTGTATACCTGAATTTCCCAGAACATTTTTGTACTTCCTCCTTTCATCAATCAACTGAAGTGCTTCTTATGTTACCCATGGTTTCTTAGAAGTTATCTTTCTCGTACCTATGTTTTTTTTTCAACTTCTGTGATTGCCCTCTTCAACTGTACTGCCTACTGAGCTATTCCTTATTGCTGTATCTATAGCCTTAGAGAACTCAAGTATACCTCTTCAGTACTTCTGTATCCCAGTTCTTTGCATATTAATTCTTGCTGATTAATGTCTTAAACTTCAGCCTGCTGTTCATCATTGCTACATTGTGAACTGAGTCTCTGTCTGCTCCTGGGTACACATTACAATCCAGTAACTGATTTCGGAATCTCTGCCTGACCATGATGTTATCTAACTGAAATCTTCCCATATCACTCCACCTTTTCCAAGTATACCTCCTCCTCTTATGATTCTTGAACAGAGTATTCGCTATTACTAGCTGAAATTTATTGCAGAACTCAATTAGCCTGTCTCCTCTCACATTCCTTGTCCTAGGCTCATATTCTTCTGTAACCTTTTCTTCTACTACTTCACCTACAACTGCATTTCAGCTCCCCAAGACTACCAGGTCTACCGGTATGAAATGAGCATTTTTTGTTGTTGTGAAAATGAAACACCAATTTTGAATTGAAAAGTAAAAACATTTTATTCAAAGTACTGACCATGGC